>NC_052143.2:7982552-8596227 GCF_016086655.4 Lepeophtheirus salmonis
GAATAGACGCAACGTAAAAAATATAAAAACACATATGTGAAGAAAATAATGGGAATTAACATTAATAATATGCTTATTATTGGACAGGCAATCCTTTAATTACGTACAGAATCCCTTAAAAGAAGTCAACAATTAGTTGTGAACAAGGTTTCAATTTTACTTAATCACTCAAGTTACGACTTACATTTTTAAAATTTTTTAACAAGAGTTGTAAATTCTAAGTACTTTCACCTGGTAAAAAGCACCAACAATAAAAAAAAGAAAAAGAAAAAAAGCTTCAGTAGTTGAAATACAAGCTGCAATAACAGGAAGGAGCAATAAACCCAATCCCATTCTGTATCATAGTCGGGATGTCAATTCTTGGATTTTGTTGGGTCCTCCTGGATCTTCTTCTTGAGGTCCCCCAGAAACTCAGAATCCCTTTTCAAGTTCTGCCCCCCACTTCTTTCTTTTCTTGAGAGGTATTTTCCATCCTTTTTCATATATCGAACACTTTACAATGCCCATAATCTCTGCCACCTAAATTTTGCCATCCAGTAGGTCTGAGATCCTCTGCCTTTTTATTTCTTACTCACTTAACGTGATGAACGATTTAAGAAATGTTTATTTTTGTTTACTTGTGCAGAAAACACAGGATATTCGGAATATTAAGGAAAAAATCACAAAATCTCTTTATTTAAAATACATTATTAGAATTTTTTAACAGTCCACGTTTTGCTTCCGAACCCTGTATATATACAAAAAAATTCAAAATTTGTGAATCATATGCCTTGCAACACAAATTATTACTGTAGATACAATCATATAACTGCATCCTTAGTATGGTGGAGCTTATTTTTACAATGTTGCAGATATCAAGTGCTAGGTTGTTAAAATGTTCCTTTTCAGTCTATATATATAATTAACTTATTTTGAACTATTTTGAAAAGATTACGAAATAGCTCAACGCCCTGAAATTCTACAATCTTTTTTAAGAAAAAAAAATGTATTTTTGCTTTGATATAATCTATTTCGTACACATTACAGCTTTTTGATGAAAATAAGAAATTTGGTCTAATAAAAAGTCTATCAACAATATTATTATTTATCTAGGTTTCTAGAAGATCTACAGCTTTAGTTACAAGATTCTTTATCATTTCGAATCCAGTTTAATGCCTTCTTTGAATCATTCCACATATAAACCTTTTCTGTTTCCCATTGTAACGCGTTTATAATAGACTTCATCAGTCTTGTCATGATCATTAATCCATTTAGTTCAATTCTAGGTATGCTTTTGATTCAAATAGGAGTTACGTAAGACTTCACCGCTATAAGCCTGACTTCAAAATTTATGTCCCCCAGTCTCCATCGAACAAACACACAAGCTCCCTAAGTGAATTCTCCTCCATCAGCAGATCCATCAATTTCAGGTTTTCCTAATACATTTTTTGGACGTAATTATCTTATTATGTATTTGTACTTCCTTCAACAGGTTCAGTGATTTGAATTTTGTATTCCCTACTTCTGCTTCTTTTTCTTATAGAACTGTGTCCCAATATATTCATCGTGCCCACAACGATTGAAAAATTATTCCCATACTCAAAAACAGGAACAACTAATCCTAGGGGATCCCATATTCGAGCATTAGCTGACAAAATCGTTCTCTGGTTTACTTTGTCTAAATTTGGCCATTCTCTTACTCCTATTCATATATAATCCAACTCCAAGTACCAATTATGTCCGAGAACAGGAATCTCCCCACATGATTCTCCTGAGCTTAATGCACTGGAATACCATCTTTTTATTTTAAAACTTCCACAATAGAGAACATGATCTACCTCCATCATTATTTTACTAGCCGCCTCATCACTTTCCACGGACGTAGTAATTTCATCAACATAAGTATCTTCAAATAAGACTCTTCTAGCTTCTGGGTACTCATTTGCATATTTTTCAGCAATAAATATAACAGCGCTTTGAGATAAGTCTAGGTCTATCTTCAAATATCAGACGTGTCCATTGGTATGTTTTCGGATTCGCTCTTTCATCTTAATTTCTCCATACTATGCGTTGATATTTTCTATCATCATCTTTAACAAAAATACGATGAAACATTCTTGAAATATCACCATGGAAAGCCACTTTGTCTCTCCTAAATCTTATGGGAACTTCAAATACTCTATTTGTCAAATCAGGTCCTTTCTCCAAACAATCATTATCAGTGAATCCCGGCCAAACTTCTTTTGCTCAGTTACAAACAATTCTGAAAGGAGTTGATTCACTTGTTGTCTTTAAGACTCCTCGGATACTTAAATAGAAACCTTCTTCGTTGTCTTTCAGTTAAACTTCTTGTAAAAATTCATTCTCCTCTAATTCATCTACCGGGCCGTGCAAAACTATTTACCGATGATGTAAATATACTTTTTAAGAGGTTTGGTGGCAACTAATCTGATTGTTTCGTATTGTTACTGTTAAAATAAACAAAAATCCTTCTGTGAGAGCGTAACAACTTCCATACGTGAGACCAGGTCCAATCAGGAAACAAAGAGGATCGAAATTGCAGCCCTCCTCCAAGCGAAAGTGCCCCATAACAACACTAAGGAACAGGTTGGGGCCTCGTTGAAGACAATTTATAACGTTTCCAAGCCCTTGGAGGCTGGGGGTGATCTCAAGCATTCCCCTGGGGCTGGCAGGAAGCCCACTGTCTCAACAAGTCAAGTAAAGGCAGTGTTCAAGAGGACTCCCAACAGGTACATTGCCGACATTGCCAGAAAGATGGGAACGTCGAGATCAACTGTTTCAAGGGCTTGTTTCTAATTCTGGCGATTTCCCACATCTATTGCCTATAGAAAACAAACGCAGATTGTAAGCCTTTTCTATTTGACGAACAATGCCATTATATTTCCTCGTCTTTTCTTCAGTAACTTTCACCTGCAGCCTTGAAACAATTCTTACTAGGTATTCCATTTCAACCTAATTGAGACACTAAATCTTTTCTGATAAAGCTTATATCACTTCCAGAATCTATCAAAGCTCGAACTTGTATCCATAATCCATCCCGATCTTGAATTTCAATCATAAGAACGGGTAATCGTACTTTACTTTCCTGTAAGGTATTAAAATTCGTGTTCTCCATCTCATTATGTCTTTTGATTGGTATATGAAGGAGAGTGTGATGGTTGTCTCTGTTACAAAGATTACATTTTAAAAAATTGGGACACATAGACATTTTATGTCCAACTTTCAGACATTGAAAACAAACTCTTCTTTTAGTTATGATATTCTGACGTTCTTTTACAGATAATATAACAAATTTCTTACATTTCGTTAGATCATAACAGTTATTGTCACAGCCACAATTATATTCCATCTTCATGGCTTTTTATCGAACATTGACGATAGTGAGTGATGTTGAGTTCACAAATCGTTTATCTTCCTCCATGGATACGCATTTTCCCTTAGAAACAAGACTAGTTCATCTACATTGTAACCCTTCTTTATTGTTATAAATAATTTGGATCATCTCTGAGGTAATTTATGACTTATAACATCTTCTATGAAAATACAACATATTCTGCTTGACCAATTCTTCTCATCCGATCTCGAGAGCGCTCGATAGGTAATGCCAAACTCTTCATTTTTTCATTATTTCCATCTTCAATTCTTTTTATCATATGAAACTCTGCCCTTATTTCTCTCAGTACATTCTGTTCAGTTATTGTACATTCAAATTTATCAAACGCCTCTTTAATTGTCGAGCTTACTCTTACCTCTTCGTGATCAGAATTAGGCAATTCCTGAATCAATAATGCTCGCTTTGTTGTTTCATGTGTACCACTTGCTGCCTCTAAGGTTTCTAAAAACGAAGTTTTCCACAAATGACAATTCTTCTTCATCCCACTTTTCAGGTTTATATCCAGCTATTTTAAGTACCAAACTCTTTGATTCCCTTTTCTTTTCTACTAATTCCTTTACCATATGATTTAGGAGTTCTATATTTTTCACAAACGCTTCTTCCAAACGGAAATGATTTGAATAAAAACTAATATGCTTCTTCTCTGAGTCTAACCCCATCATTATCATTAGCTCTAATATTATCGTCAGTACCTTCTTCAAGCAGTTGTACATCTTTGGTTATCATTCTCTCTTCGATTAGCTCTATATTATTTTTATCAGTGGCCGTTTCTTCATCTGTTAGTATAGACCCCATTTCCAAACATGTATCCTCTCTTGGCGTTTCTTTATCGTTATTAGGCTGACTCACTTTGTCTTCCACAAATTTCTCACTTGCCAACTTCATCTTTTCTATTTCAAGCTTAATTTTCAGCTCTTTTAAGTTATGACCACGACTTCTCTGAGACTACAAATCAACATTTTTAACCTTCGTCATCATAATTCTCTCTCTTCCAAATCTTCTACTTCTCTTACAGCAAGTAAGTTCCCCTCTTGTGCTTTGGTTAGCTCTTCTACAGTCAACATCTCAACTTTTTCCCTGTGCTCGATCAGCTTTGTCTTCAAAGTGGCGAGACTCGACACTGTTTCTTCAAATTTGCCAAATAATTTTCCAAATCTTTACTCGAGAATCCGTTCTCTAAAGATCTTTCAAATCTGTCACTCATCTTCTCTTTTTCGTCCTGGAGCAGCTTTAATTCACTCATTACCTCTTCAAGTTCTTTCTCCCACATCTCCTTTGTAATACAACACCTGTTGTCCTCCTCGATGCGGAATTTCTCGCACATAGCAACCAAACACGTAATATTAATAGTTTTTAATTAGATCTTTAGGACTCGTCTCATGTGACTCCATAGTCAACTTTTATAATAAAAAAAAAAACAATAGTTATATATATCTATTTTATTAAATATGTTAAAAAAAATTATTAAAGGAAGATAGATTTTCTTACTACCCATCGAGAGAAAGGACACTATGGCTGGATTGGATCACAATATAAAAATACTTAATAAAATATATATTGTAGTTACTTTCCACTCAGTATTAATTTTCCAAGTGAGGATTTAAAAAAAAAAAAAAAAAACAATTAAGTTTGAAAATAAATAAGTAAATAAATTGCAAATAAAATGCTTTTCACCAAGAGACTTGACACTTTATCACATTTATATAATGAACAGTTTTTTCTTCATTCTTGTTTGTCTTTTTAAATGAACATTTTGTGAAAATATGATTGCTTTGAAGTTTTTTTATGTTATATAAAATGAGGCTTTTGGACTATAAAATATATTTTAAAACATAAAAGACCCATATGAAAACAAAAAGAGGGAAGATGAATAACCAAAAAAACCATTAAAAAATGTTAAAAAGTGTAATTTCCTCAGCATATCAACAAATTGAGGAAAATAGATTGAGCTTTTTAGGAAATTGAGTTTTAAATTGTTAAAGCATCCATTTTGAAATTGTTTTAAATATATATAAAATGTAAAGCAATTGACTCTGGAACATTCTATATTAATCAGTCACATGTTTACAGGAGATGTCTGGCAAGGGGCGTATCCCTCTTCCGTGACAAATATTTATGAGAGCAGCATATTCTTGGGGCATCAAATTGAGAAAATTATGAACTTAAGTAGAAAAAGGTGACCAATGAAAATTTAGCCTCTATTAAAAAAAACACTTTATAAATGAGGAATATTAAGGGGTAGCAAATTAGTTGAATTTGTTCTTTATAGGTATCAATATTTCCTCATACTCATAGTTGAAAGGAATAGGATTTATTGGTATGCTAAAACAGGAAACCGAAAATAAGCCATGTCTCCCTGACAGTTTGAGGAATGTTTTAGAGGATAGTCGCTGAGCGGTCATGGTATTTCAATAAATTACCTCTGAGCAGCTATAAGAATCATGAAATCAACACATGTCCCACTGCTTATGTAGCAATGCTCTAGGCAGGAATTACTCCAATTTCAATCCCCAATTATACTTCGAGTCTAACAAGGACTTACACTTATAACTCTTCAACAAATTCTTAGTCTTACTTATTGTATTTCTCGTATAAATGGAAAAAAATATAAAAAATAAGAATGTTTAATATCTGGGGTAAAATTTTCCCATGTGTACAATTAAAGGGTTAATAACATATACATATGTACAAATTAAGCACAGTTTATTGGCTTTGTTTTGATACCCATATCAATGCTATTGGATACGCCATTGCAAAGCTACAGTCAAAAGAATACAAACAATAATGTGTGTTTTTTTGGCCCTTTTTTAAAGGGATCAACAATAAATTGTCAAGGGCCATGCGACAAGCATTGCCACGGTCTAAAATCCAAATGACTGGTATATTTAGTTTCCATAAACCATACGCAATAACTGTATCTGCGCCTGAAGATCTCAACCGTCAACAAAACCCACTCCTTCAGGAGCACCAAGTACATCCAGAGTGTCTGTAGTAGCTTCCGCCATCCTCTGGAGCTTACCATAAATTGTGAGGGCGCATAATTTGACTGAAACATGCTCTTCGAGTTTCAATTAATATTTAATAGACTTATTTGCTAATTTAACCAGGATTCTGCCATGGACTTCAATACTTTGTGTGTTAAAATGGGTAAATAATAGCTGCTGGTCCGGGAATTAAATTTAATGTTTCAGCAGCATACAGAAAATAATATTGACTATAAAATGTAGATTCCAAGGAATAAGAAGGATTCTGATAAATCTTGGGGTTTATTATATGACAGAAGAGCACGGAAATTCAAATCTTAATACATTTTTGAACAAGAGTAGAGCCTTATTTGTATTCATAATCAATTTCCAAGTTTATAAAATATGACTTGAATCTACACTACTTATAAATATGTAAAATAATTCAATTTTTTTAAATAAGTAAATATTCTATGAACATATATGTCAATGGATTATATTAATATAAAAATATACATACCTACATGGCTATTTAAAGATATATGTATAAAATATGATTGCTTCTTAAATTTTTTTTTTGTTTTTAGTAAAAAATAAAGAAATACAAATTTTCTTCCCTATTCATGAATGATTAAAGGTTACCTAAAGTATTTCCTACAAATAGTTAAGAACAAGCCCAAATAGAGCAATCTAAAAGAAATTAACCACTTTCGATAAACAATTTATCTTTCAAAAGTCTTCATATAGTTTTTCTCTAAAATGATTAATTATGTAAAAAAATAACAAATAATTGCTGCACTTTTTATAAAAAGTACGCAACACATAATTCAAAACTACTTTTATTTTATGTTTATTAGTCTTTATTTGTCTCCGTTTTTGAAATAAATGCAATTTATCATTGTTTTTCTAAGCGGAAAGTACATCAGACACACATATAAATTATTTTAATAAATCTTATGTTTGAGGTAAAAATTTAATCCAGTCAAAAAGTATTATAATTATTCAACAAACGGAAACTTCTGCAGGTGTAAAAACTTGAAATACATTGACTATTAAGAAAGAAACTAAGGCACCCAGTGCAGAGCCAACTTGTGTCAAAACACCATACCAAAATAAATATTTAGAACTTTTGACATCTCTACATACACCAGCGATTTCAATCTTAGAGAAATGAAAAAATATACCATTCAATATCCAAAGTATCACCTAGACATAGTAATGAAGAGTTAGATAAGTAATTTATAACAACAGGTCAAACTTACAACTAATGGTCCTGAAATAGATGGATCAAACATGGTGGAAGGACTGTTAATCGCAGTTGCAAAAATGAGTCCCATCATTATTGTGCCAAAAGTTACACAGCCAACAATGATTTTAAGGCTTTTATAAGAAAAAAAATGCCCTAAAAATGCAACTGTGGGACCCAATGCAGATCCGGCAGTAACCACAAAATGGAAAATATGATTCCCATAAGGCAAGCACGAGTATGATTGAATTGAGGGCAGTATACCGTTTGAAAAGAAATTGATAAATCCTTGAACTCCAAGTAAGAACCATATTTCCGTATTGTTGTAACTCCTGTCACCCTTTTCCTTGGTAGGAGACTTGGTTGGTAAAGTCTCCTGATTCTCATCAGAGTCTGTTTTTTAATAATAGTTGTCAATTCAGATTCTGATATTTTTTCACTTCGAGCAAATGGTGACAAGTCCAACACCATAAAGGAAGCAAGGCTGACCAACATCATTCCAAATAAAAAGTAGAAAAATACTTCGACTGAAAAGTTGGGAGGCTCATACACAATATTCGTCGCCCATTCTTGCGAAGTTTCATTATAAAATTTTTCACATGTAGTTTTTCCAATTCCTTGCGACAAAGCAACAATACTTGGAATGAATCCGCTCAATCCTTCTCCCGTAAGATAAGAGTTTAAGTAAGTTGATTTAAAAGTACCGACGTATGGAAAATATAAAACTGAAGATGTGCAGTCCACCAATGATAACAAAAATATAGGGATAAAAAGTCCTAAACTATGAGCGGCTCCAAGAATATCGACCGTTTTGTCCCAAATATAAATCATAATAAATGAGGCAAGTACTCCTACAGCTAATACAAAGTAAATACAATAGGCATTATTGACATTTATCTTCCATCGAAGAATAGAGTAGATTATTGGACCCAAATTGGCAAGTTGAACAATAGCTACGAGATAAGAGGGTAAATTCCAATTTTCGGGTAAGACATTGACTATTAAGGGAAGTTCCACCCATAGTCCATTTATTGATATCCATGAACTTATTCCAAAGAGAATCATAAGTAAGTCCACCAGGATATTACGATTGCGTACGAACAACATTTTGAGGTTGTTTCACAAGGCTACTACAAGTTATTTACTAAAGGTTTACACCAATTATATCTACTCTTCACAGTTCTCAAAATAATTTTTTTATTTCACTTTTCAAGGAACATTTAGATGTGTTTCCTTACATGACCTGAAGTATACTTAAAGTGTTTGTAAATGTCATGTTAGATATAAACATGTGGTAAAAGAGTAATGATAACATTTATTTGCACAACTATGATTAGATGAACGGTTACACAAGATAATTAGCGATTGACCATGTAAAATGAGATTTCATAACTCTCGCGGATAATCTATCATTTAAGTAGAATGTTGCATTATAGCAAATATTTTAAGTCTATTTCTGACCATTGTATCTTTTGCACCCAAAACAAGAAAAGTATTAAGCAGTCTTCATAAATTGTGATTCTAGATTCTAGAAATTCTACATTTCAATTTAAATACTATTGTCCCAAATATGAAATGCTTGGCATACAAAAACAACTATCAGGTACAGTTCTATTTATATAAGGACTGCAGTTTTCCATAGCAAACACGTTACTAAAAAATGGATAGAGAATATTCTCTGTTTTGGTTTTCATATATTGTTCAATGATGCCTAATGGAGAATGTGAATTCTTCCTCGCCCCTATGTGATACAGATGAACGTGAATAGTATCCGTTTCATAATAGCTTTACTTTTTTAAATATAAATTTACTAACTAACCAAAGTCATATTATTATATAAACATGTATTTGAAATCAGAACATGTTTTATTTGAGACTTTGAGAATATCTGGAATGAATGATTTTATCGTTTATTATAAAAATAATAATATTATATATTCTGATCTACTTTTAGTGATGTTATACTGTAATCCAGTTTTAATTAATCTATTTAATTAATTTTGGACTTGATATTTCAATTTAAAATAAAATTTCCTTTTAAAAAAAGTTTGATTTTGATTAGTTTTTGTTCAATTTGGTTCTTAATTTTTTTGAAAATGTAATTAAATAAGGTAGTTGGGCTGCATGAATATATATTAAAAAAATATTACGAGAAAAAAATTAAATCGTTTATTTATAAATTATTTGGAATATGAAGCATCTATAAACCTATTTTAATCCCCTTCATTTAAATTATTTTTTCATATGAGTATATATTATTACTTAAAAAAACTCATAAAGAGGTCAAATATTTTTCCCCGGAATATTAATGTTATCTGTATTCCATGCAACCTATCAAGCTTATTTTATGAAAATTCCTCAATAAATATTAAAACTAAAATGACCAAAAAACAAGCAAAATCACCCTTTTTTAAGGATGTATTTTTTTAAATTTAAATTTAAATTCTATAGCTTTAGCTAATATATAAAGGCTGGAAAACATATAAAAAAGAGATTCACATCTATGTGAGGTCTTTCATTTTACTCAATTTTTTAGTGCTTATATACATTTTTTATTAATTGTAAGCAAGCTAAAATAATAAATAATTCATTTTTCAAATGCTGAATATTTTTATCAATTTTGTTGTTTACTTTGATTTTCATCTATATAGAAATATGGCTCTGAATTGTAGCTATAAGTTAAAAAATTGATTTTTTTTTCAAGGCTTTAAAGGCCAAACCTATAACTGTTGAAAGTTTTAACGGTCTTTTTCGTGTTCTACGGCTTTAATATAAATAATAAAGTCTGTGCACAAAAATGATGTTGCATGGTGTTGTGAAAAGAAAATCTAGATGTAATTTTCTATGTTCTTATAATTTAAATATAACTAGGTTATGTCCTATCTCAATATTCTAAACTGCCTCATATAAAGCAATAAAAGTCTATCAAAATATATCAGTAACCAAGACAAAAATTTTATTATTTTTGAACTTAGTTAGATACAACATAGAATACGTAGAAGAAGAATAAAAAACGAGTGCACTTATATAGAAGGATAAATGTCATTTTTGGGAAATATGAAATGTAAAAATAATTCCCTACAAATAGTTTTCAAATGGCAAATAAATAAAAATTTTGTTCCATAAGAAAATAACATATTTACATAATATCTACAATGTACCGAAATTCCATCTAGAGGTGATCAGTTGTACTTCGTGCATGTAAATCTTTAGCCAGATTTTTTTGGATATATATTTTCCTACAATGTTTACAAATTCCTCATTTTTTAATATCCTTCTTCAAATATTGACTGTGCAAATCACACCCGTTGCATGAAAAACACATTTTTTCCCCATCTGATTTAAACACATCATTTTGATGTTCATGTGAGAGTCCTGTTCTGGGTAAAAATAAGTTACTTGTAGAATCAAAATAGTCCGATAATAGAAAAAGGGTGGATTACAAATTAATATAATTGAACAACTTAATCTCGTAATACCTTGTAATAAATTACACCTAATGTTGAAGGAATATCTTCTCCGAAATAATTAGCTAGTGAAGAGAAAAATGACAAAGAATCTTTGGATAAATTGAAAAATAAAGGAGAAGAAGTGAACGTAAGCAAGCAATCGTCATGTTGGAAAAGGAAAATTGATTAATTATTTGTTTGGGAAGTTCGTTTCTTATTTATTTATAGATTTAAGAAAAAGTTGATTATTTTCATTACAAGAAAATAAAGGAAGTACATTCTTCTTAAGATATTCCATTTTTTACTCGGAGTTTTTTCCTTTAGAATATACTCTTTAGGAATTGAGAGAGGCCATAACCATTTTTCTATGTGTACAACTCTTGGAAAAGTAGATTTGAACATGAATAGGTGATAGTGCTTTATTCATTCTGGAGGACAAAAATACTAGTCAAAAAATTCACTTTGTTTCGAAGATATAACATTAAATTTAGTAGATAATTTGACCACAGCTTCAACTAAATCTTCTACACTTTCTATTTTTTGTTAATTATAATTTTTTTTTTTTTTTTTTTTTGCATTTTTTGCAAATTCAATCTGAAAGCGGCAAATTCCGTTTTACAAGAATAGTTTTATTCTTATCTGACAAAACAAAAATATTTATAAATAGAAAAGTCGTTTTTCTCCTTTACACTTATATTTCTATTAAGCTTGACTAAATAGCATATGGGTTGTAGTATGTTCATTATATACTTCTAAATATGGGTGGATCATTCACATGAAAAATATATAAATGAAATCTTTGTTTCCATAGCAGATAATTAAGAGCCTATTTCAAGTTCTAACTCCATTTACAAATTGATCAAGAGGAAAAACGAATAGCGCTTAATAGGTCTTGTAAACGTAAGCGGGGAAAATGCCATCTCAGAATGCAATTGAGACTCCATAAATAGTTTAAAAAACTATTAACCTATTGGATAGTTATTTAAAATCTCAATTTGTATCTTTGAATACAGCTCCGAAAGTTATAGCTGATCATAATCAACAAGTCAGAGATTATTTTGTATTCTTATTGCGGAACAGAACTCAAATATACATATATAATTTAATTATTATATACAATGATGTAAATCCAGTGTGATTTTTTAAGCTGGTCCGTTAATTTGTAGTTGGTAGTATAAAAAAGGATTTTTTCCCCCTTAGCAGTTGTTATTATTTACTTCCTGAGTAGTGAACATCATTTTCTAAAAATATTAAATAATATTGAAAACCTGTTTGAACGTTCGTGTGTGCTCGTAAAATACGGAGCGTAACCCTGAGAATTAGTTGCGAACTTTTAATTGTAAGTCCATCTTGGGTTCAGAGTAGAATTGGGGATCGACATTGGATTAATTCCAGAAAATTTACTCGTTTATATCCTTATTTTCTTTCTTCTCTTATCACAACTGATTGCAACTGATCTAACAAACGTCTTGAGCATTCTTATTTCTCTCCTCCAAAACATCCTTCAAATTGTCAGGGTTATCATATTGACTTTCGATTTCATTTTTTTTAACATTGCCATTCTACTATGGATTTTCATGTTTGATTATAAAAGATTTTCCTACTTCAACCCAGAGGCCCATAAGAAGATTTATTGGTTGGTATTAATATCCTTTAGATGCTTGACCTCAGGATAAATATCGCTAATACATATGACGCAATCATTATTTTTTATTGATAAAGTAAAAATTGCAGAAACAAAATTACCATTATAAGATATTCCATCTCTATTGTTGATCAAAATAGATTCATGTCCGCTGAGTCTATTTCTCCATTTTTGGAAGTAGGAGATTCCGAATAAGGTTTGATCCTGAAATATTGGAGATCTTTTTTTTTTTTACCTGAAATTTTATCTAAAAAGGTGCTCGAAATTTCCTTAATTATTAAATTTGCTTAGCACCACTCTTCTTCCCTGGAATGAAAATGGGTTTTTGGGTTTAAATGCTTAAACATGTTGGAATGGCTTGAGAGTGAAGCCTTTTCTTTCCCTTGATATTCTTTATGAATTGATGTTCTTCAAAATGCTTAGAGTACAATTGAGAATAATCCGATGGTTTTCAAAGATTTCTTTCATTTTTAGGAGTCATTGCCTTCCAAGGAATTCATCCCTTGGGAATGAAAAAAATATACTCCTCTAAGCTTCAGAGAGATTTCTGTAATCCAGAGAACAATAACAACAGGGCGTACAAGGCGTATTCCAACAAATAATATATAACATTTGTTGAGCTCTTCACCTAAAATATAGTAGTAAATTTTGAATTTTTTCAACCTTAAAGAAAGTCAGCTATCGTCAAAGTGGATAGCCTGCTGACGTAACTCTACTTGCTTATTGGGTTCTGCTTCAAAAATAATGAAGATACATACTAAGAATAACTAACTAATCATCTTTTCCTTTCTTCTCTATTTTTAATTCGAATTTAATTTACAGTCTCCCTTTTTCTGCTTGTTCAATCATTTGTTTTTTGCATTTTTAATTTTTAAATTTCGAATTTACAACCCATCCCTTTAAAAAAACTTTATAACACAGGGAATCGATCCTGTTTTATAAAAAAATTAACGTAATACCGAAAAAAAAGCTTTCCCTCCAGAGTCCAGCTAACTGATTTAATCAGAATAAAACAAAACCCTACGTACGCAACAAATAATTCAAAACTACTTTTATTTTATGTTTATTAGTCTTTATTTGTCTCCGTTTTTGAAAAAAACGGAATTTATCATTGTTTTTCTAAGCGGAAAGTACATCGAACACACATATAAATTATTTGAATAAATCTTATATTTGAGGTAAAAATTTAATCCAGTCAAAAAGTATTATAATTGTTCAACAAACGGAAACTTCTGCAGGTGTAAAAACTTGAAATACATTGACTATTAAGAAAGAAACTAAGGCACCCAGTGCAGAGCCAACTTGTGTCAAAACACCATACCAAAATAAATATTTAGAACTTTTGACATCTCTACATACACCAGCGATTTCAATCTTAGAGAAATGAAAAAATATACCATTCAATATCCAAAGTATCACCTAGACATAGTAATGAAGAGTTAGATAAGTAATTTATAACAACAGGTCAAACTTACAACTAATGGTCCTGAAATAGATGGATCAAACATGGTGGAAGGACTGTTAATCGCAGTTGCAAAAATGAGTCCCATCATTATTGTGCCAAAAGTTACACAGCCAACAATGATTTTAAGGCTTTTATAAGAAAAAAAATGCCCTAAAAATGCAACTGTGGGACCCAATGCAGATCCGGCAGTAACCACAAAATGGAAAATATGATTCCCATAAGGCAAGCACGAGTATGATTGAATTGAGGGCAGTATACCGTTTGAAAAGAAATTGATAAATCCTTGAACTCCAAGTAAGAACCATATTTCCGTATTGTTGTAACTCCTGTCACCCTTTTCCTTGGTAGGAGACTTGGTTGGTAAAGTCTCCTGATTCTCATCAGAGTCTGTTTTTTTAATAATAGTAGTCAATTCAGATTCTGATATTTTTTCACTTCGAGCAAATGGTGACAAGTCCAACACCATAAAGGAAGCAAGGCTGACCAACATCATTCCAAATAAAAAGTAGAAAAATACTTCGACTGAAAAGTTTGGAGGTTCATACACAATATTCGTCGCCCATTCTTGCGAAGTTTCATTATAAAATTTTTCACATGTAGTTTTTCCAATTCCTTGCGACAAAGCAACAATACTTGGAATGAATCCGCTCAATCCTTCTCCCGTAAGATAAGAGTTTAGGTAAGTTGATTTAAAAGTACCGACGTATGGAAAATATAAAACTGAAGATGTGCAGTCCACCAATGATAACAAAAATATAGGGATAAAAAGTCCTAAACTATGAGCGGCTCCAAGAATATCGACCGTTTTGTCCCAAATATAAATCATAATAAATGAGGCAAGTACTCCTATAGCTAAAACAAAGTAAATACAATAGGAATTATTGACATTTATCTTCCATCGAAGAATAGAGTAGATTATTGGACCCAAATTGGCAAGTTGAACAATAGCTACGAGATAAGAGGGTAAATTCCAATTTTCGGGTAAGACATTGACTATTAAGGGAAGTTCCACCCATAGTCCATTTATTGATATCCATGAACTTATTCCAAAGAGAATCATAAGTAAGTCCACCAGGATATTACGATTGCGTACGAACAACATTTTGAGGTTGTTTCACAAGGCTACTACAAGTTATTTACTAAAGGTTTACACCAATTATATCTACTCTTCACAGTTCTCAAAATAATTTTTTTATTTCACTTTTCAAGGAACATTTAGATGTGTTTCCTTACATGACCTGAAGTATACTTAAAGTGTTTGTAAATGTCATGTTAGATATAAACATGTGGTAAAAGAGTAATGATAACATTTATTTGCACAACTATGATTAGATGAACGGTTACACAAGATAATTAGCGATTGACCATGTAAAATAAGATTTCATAACTCTCGCGGGAAATCTATCATTTTAGTATAATATTGCATTATAGCAAATATTTTAAGTCTATTTCTAATGATTGTATCTTTTGCACCCAAAACAAGAAAAGTATTAAGCAGTCTTCATAAATTGTGGCGGGCCTACGAGGATTTCAAGCAATACGCCCAGAGTTACTACTCGAGGGCGTCTGCTGGTTTTTTATTGTTTAATTTAATATACAGTCAGTCGAAAATTAGTATTAATACATAACAGACTTGAGTCATAATTCATTTATATCTTATTTATTATCTTTATTATTATCAAAATAGGTTGTCTGAGGTTAGTTTTCATAAATTAATAGTTCCACTAGTTTTGTTCACAAATTATGATGCCTCCAGTAAAACTTTGAAATATCAAGTATCAAGCACTTATGAAGATGATGAAAATGCAAATAAAATGAGTACAACTGAAAATATTTGATCACAAAGAATTATTTCATTTATTTTACTTAATTTTAATCTAGTTTGTGAGTTTTATCTCGTGATATGAAATGAATATAATGTTCCATATTATTTGAATTACGTATTAAGAGCAAGAGTAGAATAAAAATACTCATATTTGAAATTATTATTATTAATTTTAAGTAGATATTGATTAAATATATTAAAAGAGGTCTCCAACTCCGTTTTACAGAAGTGGCCAACTCTATTATTCTCTCTTTGGATTTGAGACTTGTTTATAAAAATGTCAGACATTTTTGTCACGGAAATTAGAGAGTTCATTTAAAAAAGTCACATTTGGTTCTATTTCAACTTTTGTTTGGAAGGTAACCTAGTTTCATTATTCTTATTTTCAAAATCCTTAGAGTAGCAAGTTTGATGTTTTTATTTTTCAGGTTTCTTAGGCTCATAAATAAAGGAGAGTGGGACCCAAGGAACATCGTAATTTAATAAACAAAAACCCACAAACGCCTTGTACGCAGGATAAAGTTTCTCAGCTTCAAGTAGTTAAAGTTATGGTCCATAACTTATGGAGTTGAGCATTGGTCGTTAGTCCAGTCTCTTTCATGAACTCACCAGCGCTTCCAAGTATCAGATTATAGTTCAAAGACTCATGAATACCCATGAAAGGAAGAACTAATTGCATGGTGCTTGACCAAGAAGCTATCATACTGTTCCCAAAAGCCCCATGTCTTTTTAGAACATGACTGTCTTCATTTTCTTATTATTTGAAATTTTGAAGTCCAGTAAAAAATCTTCAATTCATTTTGAAAATATGATTAAACCAAAACAATTATATATTTGAATTTATCTATAAATATCCAAAATAATTATCTTCGAGTCATGCTGCATTCTATCAAAAAAAAAATATATATAGACAACCTTCGTTTTACCTATGAGGACCAAACTGTGTATTCAAAACCTGTCCGTGGGCCAGGATGACTATTGATAGTTTGTGCGTCCACCATTTCAAATGTTTTTTTTTTACTCAGGAGAATAATTATGTTGCAATAATAATATAATAAATTGATGATTTACAGTCAAATATTGTAAAAGTTATAACTATAATTTTGGTAATTTTCACAAAATTATTGAAAGTCTTTAGGTAGAGTAAATTAATTTGTTCATCTTTCAACCGATAAAAATTTAAAATCAACCCCTCAAAGATACATAGTAGTTATGTTGTTAGTAAATAGAGCAAAATTAATTAATAATAACCAGTGAAAAAATGAAAATGGGACGCATTAAATATTGTCTTATATTATTAATTATCATTAATCAATTCGATCGTCTATCTTAATTTTGTATTAAAGATTTACGTTATATAATCAAGCCATCACAAGAAATCTGGCTCTTCTATTCCTAGATATATTTATTTTTTTTTCATAAGAAAAGAAAAAAACTATTCTTGTAACTCGGAATTTGGTCGCTTTTAGATGGAAGATCCAAAAACTTCAAAAAAAATATAATTATTAATAATCTTTAGTTTAATTTAAATGCATTTTTTAAAAGTATAATGCTTCAAAGGAGGCGTTATAACCCTTTAAACGTGGCACAGCATTAAATTAAATTATAAGATTGAGTCGAAATTGATGTTGGTATTATTTGGTTCTGAACAAGTTGATCTGGAATTATTATTCTTCTTATTTTTTCAATCTTTCTACGCCATTCTTATACTGATATTAATTATAACATATTTTCTTCATTGATTCCCCGATTTGCCCTTCATCTATTCACGATAACTTAACCCAACTTCGGAGCATGTAGTCGTCCCATTTTGTTATGTGAATGTAGAAAAAGGACTTAGAATTGAAAGGTCGCTCGAAAATAGTTGTTCCTGTTCTTTAGGACCATTGGATCCAAGGAAATACGACTCCTTCTTTTAATTGGTTTGATTAGTAATGTGTTTCTTGTTGGCAAGATCCATGCTCCGAAATGTTTTCTATTTCTCCATTGAGGCATGAAGTCTATGTATTTTAACATTTTAATGCCATGGATAGGAACGATCAATATTCATTGGAAGACTATGTGTCCCGAATTTGGTGCCTATATAGAGACGGCGCAGTGGTGTTTGCCATAATTATTATAATCATTTTCAAGAATTGGCCTCATTATTCGGAGAATCTATACAAAAAAATCCTTTGGTTGATTGGATTTAAATGTTAATGACAGTATTAAGGAACACATCCACCAAGTGTTCAAAGCAACGCATAGACTATAATACAAAGTCGAACGGAGACTGGCACAGAGATTACTTATCGGTCTCAGTTCTTGTGTTGTTGTTTTTTCCTGTATAGAAAATAGAAATAAAATACATTATATATTATAAAAAATAAATTAGCTGTAGGCAATAAGTCAATTTTCGAAGTTTTGTTTTTTCTTGTGCAATTGCAATGTTTTCCAATGATTTTATTTTATTTGCCAGAGTGATACAGTTTTATCTGAGTTCCAAATAGCAAAGGGCTACGTATGGATCTGTAAAAGTGGTTCTAGGGACCAGACGGTGGGAAGGGGTGGAGTAGATTATGTAAACCAGTTCCACTATTAAGCTTGTTAGGGCCCTATAATATGACTATGTATAACTATAATATTTCTTAACCTAGGGTTTCCCTAACTTTACTATGCCAAGGACCCCTTACACTAACATTTTACCCTACACATTTTTGACTGAGGCACCTCTACAAGAACCTGAACGGGCACAAACTTGTAGAAATCATCAAAATTAGTTACGTTATTGACAATCGACTTTTGTTAAGCTAAATAAATCTCTTCTCGTCAATTCAAATAGAAAAAACACATTTCATTTCTCTTTAAAAAGTTAATATTTTAACTATTGAGAATCAAGGATTTGGAGCATCCAATATATTTATTTTTGATGAAGTTGAGTAGGTAAATTTTATATAATGTTTAAGTCTTTCTAATCTTGTTCTAAAGTAAAATTAGGAAACTAACAAGAAAGCCTCAAATTGTATGGCATCTCTCTTATATCATGAATTGCAGCGTATAAGTGGTGTTCTGCGTCTTAAAATTAAATGTCATTGTTTTGGGTAAGAAAATTAGAATAAAATTGGAAGTTATTCTACTTCTAACAATAAATATCATTTAGAGAGGTCAAAACAAAAATGTTATTATTACGGCTTTTGTAGCATACACGGTTATTTGTTGTGCAATTGATAAAGTTTCGATAGACTTTCTTCCTGAAAATTATTCAAAGTTTTAGCCACACTCCAGTTTCTGCACAATTTCCAAATCTTATTATGATCAACAAAAATTGAAATTGTAGAAGATTTATTAGAAGTTGTGGTCAAATTATCTACTAAACTTAATGATATATCCTCGAAGAAAAGTGAACTTTTCGACTAGTATTTTTATCCTTAAAAATGTATAAAGTACTATCACCTATTCACGTTCAAATCTACTTTTGCAGAGTTGTACACATAGAAGAATGGTTATGGCCTCTCTCGATTCCTGAAGAGTATAATTACCGGAGGAAAGAATGGGATATCTTATGAAGAATGTAGTTCCTTTATTTTCTTGTAATCAAAATAAAGAACTTTTTCTTAAATCTATAAAAAAAACGAACTTCCCTAACAAATAATTAATAAATATTACTTTTCCCAACATGACAATTTCTAGCTTACGTTCACTTCTTCTTTTCCTACATCCGTCAATTTATTGAAAGATTCTTCATCATTGTTATCTTTACTATTTAATTATTTGGGGAAGATACTCCTTGAGCATTATTGGATAATTTATTATACGTCATCACTCAACATTTAGTTATTTAATTATATTAATTTGTAATCCACCCCTTTTCTATTGTCAGACTCAGTATGCTATTTTGATTGTACAAGAAAACTATTTCCACCCAGAACTAGAACTCTCACATGAACATGAAAATGATGTGTTTAAATCACATGGGGGGGAAATGTGTTTTTCATGCAACGGGTATGTTTTGCATAGTCAATATTTGAAGAAGGAGATTAAGAAAGGTGGAACTTGTAAAGATTGTTGGAAAAAAATATATATTATAAAATCCTGATAAAAATTTGTTTGTATGAAATACAACTGATAACCTCAGGATGTAATTATTGAACATATTTTGTAAATCTTTTTTTTTTTTATTAAGGAACGACATTTTTCATAATTGGCCATTTGAAAACAATTTCAAGGAAATTACTTCTACATTTCAAATTTTCAACACATGGTATTTGTCCCTCAATATCCGTGTGTTCGTTTTTTATCTTCATTTACGTATTCTACATCTTTTCTAACTTAGTTAAAAAATAGTAACCTTTTTTTCTTGATAACTGACATATTGTGATCGACTATATCGCTGGATATGAGGTATTATAGAGTATTGAGATAGGGTGTAACCTAGTTCTTTTTAAATTATAAATACATGGACAATTACAGCTACATTTTCTTTTAAAAATTTATAAGATCCTATTTAACTCATTAACCCCATAGTTGATTAATTTTTGTTAAATTTATTTTAATTTTATTATTTTTAATAACAAATGTGCAAAGACAAATAATATTAAGTAATGAATATCGAAGAAAATAAATAATTATTTTACATTATGAATTATTTATTTGCTTATAAAGATTGTGATGTTAAAATTTAAAGAAAATATTGCCATTCGGGATATGATATTTTAGATGGAGGAATTAAACTGTGTAAGACGAATTCTACATTCAATTAATTTGTCCATTGTTATTTATGTTTTAATACAACAATACAAATTTTTAGTATATATTTATCATATAAAATATTATATTTTAGTTGTTACTAATAATAAACCAAACATTAATGCATTTGTATTCTATATTTTTGTTTTGTTTATTTAAATTTATATATAATTTTTTTATAATTCAAGAATATACCTATAAAGTAATGTGAATAAGTAATACTTCAATTATATGGCATACTAAAAAATATGTACATATATGAAAATTAAGATAATTATTCAATACATATATTTACTAATATTTCACAAGGTATAATTTTGTAAATCTAAACCTAACATGCCAACTATATAACTACCATGATGACTCATATTATAGTTGGGTATATGTACATAAGGGTGTGAAATTAATTGCTAACTTATGAATAATTACCAGTAATAAACATCATCTTTTACAAACAAACATAAAGATTAATTAAAAGTGAATTACAGTATAACATCACTAAAAATAGATCAGAATATATAGTATCATTATTTTTATAATAAAGTATAAAACCATTTATTCCAGACATTCCCAAAGTTCCAAATAAAATAAGTTCTTCCTTCATAATACATGTTTAAGTAATAATGCGGCTTACGCAGGTCAGGAAAATTTTGATTAAAAAAATAAAGCAAAAAAACATTAAACATACACCATTCATGTCCATTTGTATCATATAAGAGCGAGGGAGAATTCACATTCTCCATTAGGCAGCATTCATAACTACTTGATAACTCTATTACTAAATTTAAATATCCAATGAAAAAAATAACATTAATAATGTCAATTAATGGAACTCATTGAGTTGAGTTTATATTTCACTTGGAATTTAATTTAAGATTGATATACATTAAATAATATAATTTAAATGAGTAAGAATTTTATTTAAAATGGAGTAGTTTCAAATGTTAGTTCATTTCCCTTTGATATATTATAGGAAATCAATTATTCTTAAAAAATTATCTATGGTAAAATAAAAATAATATATCATAATCTTGGGAGAGAGGAGGCTCAGATGACGATATACATAAGATCTTTGCAGTTTAGAGTATGAGAATTCTTGAGAATTTATTATAAAAAAGTAATTACATACATCCATAATCTATATCTCATAAAAAGATCTTTTTGTATGACGGCTTATTGCAGTAAAAAAAAATACAAGATTAATTCAATAATTAATGACGGTTGAGTGATTGTAATTAATTCATATTCCGATTAATTAAAACAACAAATAGTTACAAAACAAACTTGAGAGAATGACACTTAAACGTGATTGACAAATTTCCATTTGCACACTCCAAGCAGTTGGGCGTCACAGCACCACTGTCTACGCCATCAGCAAGTTCTAAACGTTGGTGAGGAAGAAGGGTTCTGTCGAAAAAGTCAAATTTGACCCGAAATCATTTAAAAAATAACCCATGGCAATGCCCTCAAGTCCATGAGGGGCCATGCAAGAGATATCGGGAATTTTACAAGAGTTTATTCAGAGAACTATCAAAAAAGTTGTTCGAAAGAGACTTTTTAGGGTGGAGAGGCCACTTTTGACACACCAACAATGAAATAAATCAACTTCCTCCGTTGCAAGACTCTTTTGAATTTTTTTTTTAGTTCTCTTGAACAATTTTTGGACACTTTTGCCCCCCCCCCTTAAAGCTCTGATGCCAACTCCCTCGACAACATATTTAGAGTACATATCGAGGGGAAGACCTGCAGTGTCCTATCCCCAAGCACCAAGGCCCTAAAAGCCACAGTCAGCCAGCACTAGGACACCATGACAGAGGATTGCCAGGGCTTCCATCAACATCTGGAAGCCATCATTGCCGCTAAGGAGGGTTACATTAATGATTAGGAGAGCTCAGACACACATCTACATATAGTATTAATTTTATTGAAATTTTAGTGTTATATAATAAATTATATCTGTGGTGAAATTTAAAATTCAAAGGACTCAGATTTTAATGGACCACCCAGTAATAATCCCCCAAATAATCTTCTTTTTTTTTCACCTTGATTTTCAATAAATAAGAGAGAAAGAAGTGAGACGTTCAGATCAGATTTGAATAGGAATAAAGAAAAATAAAATAAGGATGAAAAACAAGACAAAACTGTCATTCCTTAAAAAGGAGAAGAAGAAAAATAAAGGATGAAAGCAAGAAAGCGAAAGTAATTTAAATTATCTTATCGAGAGTAGAGAAAATTGGATGGTTCCTCCATATTCCTCGCTTCAAATATTCCTATCAATTTCCCCCCCACACACACACACACTTTTTATTATCGTCCTATTTTAAATATTTCTTTTTAAAGCATTCATATATCCTATTGCTTATGTATAATATGCATATATAAATCTATACCATTGATTCCTATCTTTTTGCACTTTTGAGTTCCATCATTAATGTCCTTTATAAATAAAATAAAAACCTTTTTCCTACATCTTTGATGTAACATAAAAAACGCCTTCAGAGATTAAAATCAAAAGGAATCAAATATGAATGTTAATTAGAATATATATATTGAGAAAAGCCTTTACGCCATTATGAGCCTCACTTTAATCATGCTAAATAATATGTTAGTAAGTGTGTTCGTAACAAAGATGGATTGCACTCAAATTGACACTTTTAACCATTGAACAAATTTTTAAAATAATAATACGAATTGGCTTTTTTTTAAAAAGGTTTCAAAATATTAGGTTATTAAAAAGTTCTAAACATTTTGTATCATTAGTGAGCTATATCTGACAATTAATACACTGCATTAAAAAAAAAGCTTCAAGTATGCTTGATTGTTAAGCGTACGCTTAAAAACAGTTCATGTACAGTTTTGTTTTTGGGTCAAATAGGTTGTATGCTAAAGTGTTCCAAAAATGGAATTAAAAAAGACAAAAGTTCGATACATCAATAAAATTGAATGTTCTGTGAATAGCTATGAATTTTTGACATTTTTCTCTGAAAAATGGAATATTATTTTATGTTTTATGTCAAAATGAAGCTAAAAAACGCTCAAAACTTTTTACTTCGCCAATAACTTACATGCAGTAAAGATACTGTAGTCTAAACTTGGATTTTTTCCCCCAGAAACTGAGAGAATAGATTTGTAGTTACTTTTTTCTAAATCAAAATACATCGCGTAATTAACTTGTAAGGATGAGTAACAGGCCTATTAAGTTATTTTTGGATCCTGTAGAAATGTATGTAGATATGCCCAATAATGAAATGAAAGTGTTACATAATATTAGATTAAAGTGGCCATTTGTGTAATAAAAGTTATTTTTATAGTCTTGAAGTATGTTATTGGGCTTGATAACGAAGCAAAAAAGATTTTTTGCAAGGATAACGGATCCAGTCTCTTTTATTGTATTATATTTCTTTAAGATTTCAGAATTTATATTCAAAAAATTATTAAAACATCAATACAGGGGTACGTCCACAGAGGGAAGGCTGAAGGGGATTTAGCCCCGCCCGCCCTAAAATAAGCAGTTTTTGCAATTTATTAGAAAATTTAATATTCGAAATTTTATTCCTAAATTTTTATTTTCCTAATTTTTTTCAACAATAAATTTTTGAATATCTATGGGCTATGAAAAATTTTCTCCAAAGAGTAAATATTTGAAATTTAAATTTTTTCAAAAAAAATTAGTTTTTGTGATAAGCTGAAGATTTTTGAAGTTTTAATCCTTAAAAATTTAATTTCTTATTACCAACGATGTATTTTTTAAGTTTTTTCCAAAAAAAAATTTTTTTTTTTTTTTTTTTAAATTTCTAAAAAAAAAAAAAAAATATATATATATATATAATCCTGCGGACGCCCCTGCAATAAATCGTTCATTGTAGGATTGTTAGCCATCAAACAGGTTTATGATGAGGGATCGTGAGAGAAGGAATTTGCATTAACTAACCAAATGATCAAAGAATTTATCTCCCTTCTTTATTTTCTTTGATACTTTAAACGTTTTATTCAACAAAGTTCGAATTATTTTTGTTTATTACTAAAACCCTACTCATATAGGGACCAATGCGGAAAATAGAGTTCCTTAGACTAACGACATCATATGGTTAGCCTATATAGGTACGTACAAGATATGAGTTATATAACAAATGTTGGCATCAATATATAATTCCGCGTAAGCAATGACCGATTCAAGAAAAGAACCCTCGTACACAAGCGTCCTTGAAGATCTCTGCGCACCATACCTAAGTAGTGTCTACACTCAACGAACAATGATGAAACCAAAATAAAATAATAATAATGATTTTCATTGTAAAAAACATGAATTCGAATCAGTTCAACGTCGTTAGTTCACCTCAGCACAAGTCTGTATATTTTGATCCTTTCCGTAGGAGGCGAAGAGGCTGGATTGATATACTTAGCTAGCTTAAACCCATTTAGTTTGAGTAGTATATTAAGCAATCTTCGTTCTTTTTCGAGGCTTTCAATTTTTATAATCAGTTATAAAAAGGAAAGAAAATAATTAATTAATTTAACATACATTTTATTTGTGAGTGCGAGTGTTTTTTTGACGGGTTTTACATAGTTAATCATCATGGTGAAATTGTTTGGAATTGTGAGTCTTTGTGTGTGTCTTCAGACACTCAACCTCGTTGACTCTGCACCTTTCCAAGACATTGCGAAAAATGTTAAAAGTACTATGATTCTCGTGGACAATCCCAATGCAATTAGTGTTAGAGAAACTTCCCCCCTTGTATCCAAAAATAATAGAAAGCTTCAAATCCCTCAAGCCACTGGTAAGAATACCATTTATTTTCATTTCTCAGTGAATATTGACTCGGAACTCGTCAATGCAATTTGTTTTTATTCAGGAGAAGCATTGGATTTATTTTACCGTTACGGATTTTTTTCTTTGAGTGTTCGTGTAGTTCCTCGAGATGATCCCGGAGGTTGGTTGGTTAGAGAGCCAACCAATTCAGTGTTCACTCCTGAAAGCCTTATCACAACTCAAGATCCAGGAAGTGGAAACTTTGAGCCTTTTTATCAAGTCTACCTCTGTGACGACACCAACGAACTCATGGAAGCATATTTCAGAGACTTTAAAGTAAGATGTTTCTAAAACAAATAAAGTTATAGAAAAAATATTAATCCTTTTCCCTTTCTTTGTAGGCTGATGGAGTAGCTCAACCTTACAAACTGTACACTGGAAGCTGGAGAAAACGTGTCATGGCCAAATACATGGGTCTTTCAACTGAGTCTCTTGATGGAGAGTCTAGTTTTATTCTTGTCAAACTTACCAAATTGAATCGAATTGTTAAAACAGCTGGGGATCCTCATTTAAAAGGAGCAGCTCTCAATTCTATATCTAACATCGTTCCTGGAAAAAAGGACTCTGTTTTGAGTTTTATCAATGACTTTGGAAGTCATTACATCAAGGAGATTCTCATCGGAGATGTG
The DNA here is from genome assembly GCF_016086655.4 of Lepeophtheirus salmonis. NCBI lineage: Eukaryota > Metazoa > Arthropoda > Copepoda > Siphonostomatoida > Caligidae > Lepeophtheirus > Lepeophtheirus salmonis. The sequence continues at coordinate 8,008,704 of NC_052143.2, forward strand.
ATCTACCAAGTTTTTGCTCTTTCTAAAGATCAATTTGCAAATGCAAAAACTTCTCTCAAACCCTATCAACGTATCAAATCTGGAGAGTTCAATGCTCTCTACGAAAATATCCTTGCCCCATGGAATATTCGTGAAACAGGGACCATTCAAGCTGCATCTGGAGATTTTAGCCTCACAAAGTTCCTCGCAGATAATGCTCTTTATAAATCAAAATTCTCTTCTTATCCCAGCATTTTTGAATTTAAAAATGATCCAACACTCATGAGAGAACTAGAGGATATCTCAACCAAAGAGTCGGAGGCTGTTATAGGACTTCATTTTGCATCTCTTCGCTCAGCCATCCCATCCACTTCCACTCAAGACTACTTTGATGAAGTTGTGGACACACAAATGGCACTTTGGGAGATCAACATTAGTTAAATTGCCATTCGGTTTTATTGCTTGGGGATGTCTAGGTCCCCTTGTTCCGTGATACATCCAGTTCCATTGAATATTCCATTCATTTCCAAAAATCCACTTCCTACACTACTTCAACCAATACTTTAGAATATATCTTAAATAATATTTATAGAAATAAAGATTTAATGAAATTTAATTATGTTCTTAAGACATTCGATACATTCTAGACGTAGAAAGAGAAGGTTTAACGGAGTCTTCAGTTGCATTTTAATGGAACTCTTGTATGTGTATATATAAAATATATGCACACACGTGTAATAAATAGCTTCAAGTATTACAATAAAGTATACCTGAGATGAAGGGCCTTGAAGAGAACGAAGGGAATGGTATGTCAATCAAATCATTTTAAATACATCTACTATGTATAAAGCACAAATAAATTGCCTTAAAGAAATATATATTATTAAGAAACCTTTCAAATAACATTTTTTTTATCACATAGTTCAGTGACCGATATCTACATATGTAGATATTTAAATCCACTTCACTTTAATATGATATTAAATCGTTCTCTTGTGAGTCACAACCATGATGTTATTTTTAAGCATAAACATACATGGATCGAGTAATGCAATGCCGTGTCTTTAAGTAGTTAGTGAATATCACGCAAAAAAAATTTTTATGTACATATGATAGCTACGGGAATCACAGTCCATGAAATTATATGTAAAATATTTATAAAGGAAGGTCAGTGCTATAAAGGTTTAATAACAGTGATTTTGTTGAGCCGTTCAACCATACCATAACTGTACAAAATCTCTGAATGAGGTCAATGGAACATCGATATGTGAGAATATACTTAGATAGGAACTATATTGTTGTATCAGTCCTTGATAAAGTCTGAAGACTACAGTCCCCTCCAGTTCAGTCATTCATATCTGTTTTAAAAACGTTTAAGGTTTGGTCTTTGATAACGTCATACAACTTCATTTCTTTTTTTTTTAATCAGTTCTAGTATACCACGATAATATACAGTGTATTTTGATGTCAGCTATAGATTTTTTTTTTTGCTTCTTTTCTTCTATTCAGTGTTCTGAACGTTGATAATTGAATTAGAATGAGTTCCTGCAATGCTGTGAACCTTATTCAACAATTATTAAAACATAATTCCATAATTGGCCCAGAATTGGCTAACTACCTTGTGATTTTCACTTCCCCCAATTTATTTTCGTGTGAAAGGTTGCGCGATATAAAAATAATTGATGTGAGTAGTGACAGTTCTACCTGTACTTACCTTCATTATATCACGCAACTTGTAAGGAATAGATGGAATATAAGAGAAAGGCACAAGTCCAAGAGGGATAAACAAAGCACTCCCAGATTCCACGTAGGCCTGAAACGGTCTGTAAAGGCAACTCCTGTGGCTCCAACTAATGTTCTTGCCACAAAGTACCAAGTAAGTCGTGCAACAGTCTCCAGAGTCATAAAAACTGATCTGAGGATGAAGTCATACCCCTTCTACAAAAGATATATCCTCACAATCAAAATGAAGGCCCCCCAGCCTGCCCACGTAAGAAAATTGCGGAACAATTTGAAGTCCCAATGTAACCGATTCATCTTTCATTAGGATGAGAAACAATGGACTGTCGACCGACCCCGCAACATTCAAAACGACAGATTGTTGGCTCACAGAGAGAGCAAATTTACCTCTTTGGTTGACAACCAAGTTCCCTGCCAGCAACATGACCCTTGGGGTCGTTGGGAGCAACGGCAGTGTCATGGCCCTCATTTTCTTTGAGCCTAAAGAGAGGATGGGTGTTGACAGGTACTTAAAACTCCTGTCTAACCAAGTGATGCCTAGGATGAAAGCTGAGGCCAATGGTGTCAATTTTCTGCTTCAATAAGACTTGGACTCCTTTCGCCAGGCCCGCAAGACCCAAAACTTGTTGAAAGAAGAGAAGGTGTCATTTTGGAACCCCCAGATCTAACTCCCCAAATATGAATTCCATGGATTATTTATTTTTGGGGGAGTTAGAGAGAGAAGTCTCTGCCAATTCACTCAATAGAATCGATTCTTCGAAGGCCTCCATCATCAACCACTGGGACAAAGTCTCCCCTGTGGAAGTGGTCAGGGTCTGCAAGTCCTTTTGGTCTCATATCGAGTGAAAGATTGGCGAAGATGGCAGACAATTGAATGAATTTTATATATTTCATTATTGGAGCATGTAAATATATAGTTTCAAACGTCTACTTGCTTCATTTATTGATCAAGATGCCGTTAAATGTGGTCCAGATTTACCGGAACAACCCATTATTTTTGTATTATTGAGGTAACGCCGTGCCTAAGGATCTATACAACACTATTTAAACACATACTACGTTTTTGTATGTAAAATCTATCTCATAGAGCTGCTTCATCACTTGAAATGAATGTATGATCAAGTTTCAAGGATCAGGTAAAAATTGTAGCAAATCAATTATCTCTTGGAATAACATACACACATTATATGTATGCAGTACTAAGCCATATTCGTATTTATGATATGTTGTGTATTTGTATCCTTGAATGAATAAAAGAAGTATTAAAACATTACAACAAAGAGAAAAAGTACATACATATTGAAGGACCAATTTCAGTTCTTATCACTCAACTCCTCATTCGTAGATATATACATACATAAATCTAAGGGAAGTAAACATATAAAAGTACCTATTATACATATGTCCTTCAAAAAAAAATATGCAATTCATGAAGGGCGTTTTTTAATATGTAAAAACACCTTTATATGTGTAAAAATGGAGACAACCTACCTCAAATATTCAGTGTCTTTTGGAGTATATTAGAATGTTATTAATTATTTTCAAAAAATGTTACACAATGAATTTGGAAGTCTGTGATTCATTATAGGGGAACTCCTTTATTATACCTATAATAAAAGCATAATTTCTATTGGTGAAAAATTAATAGTTTAAACATCTCTAATCTTTATTATGTAAACATTAAATAGATTATTTGATCGGTAAAGTCTCTTTACGCCAAAAATGGCCTAATGCATGATTACCGCGTGCTCCATTGAAATCTCAAAAATTATTAATTCAATAATTAATTAAGTTTGAGTGATTGAAAATAATTTGCATTTCGATATATTAAAGTATAAATCATTAGTTACAAAACAAACCAAATGTGAGCTCTATAGCCTCCGTGTAAGTCGAAAAAAGGACACTTGAAAGTCGTCGATGAGGTTTCATTAATGCATTTCAAGCAGTTTGGGCCACTATTTACGCCGTCAGCAAGTCCGAAATGTCTCATTAGTGGTACCTAACTGAAGAACTGCTACTATTAGGGTTATTTTTTGATCAAGTTAGAAATGACATCAAAATATACACGGTATCATATTAGTAGTTGGCATTTAAAAATTGACGAATGATCAATGCATTTATGTATGTAGAATAGTTACGAATTTAATTATAATTATAGATTTATAGTATTATATAAAGATGATCAATTATAAAAAGGAAAAACGATTATTATTTTTCTTCTCATTTTCTCAACTCAAGTTTAATAATGTCTTCTTAATGTCCCATCTAGCTCAATCTCGGTCCGGAATAGCTCAGTCCTTCATTTTATTCATAAAAACTATAAATTTCCATCCTGGATGACGTCACTAAACTGTATTTTTTCTTTTTTCAATCAGTTCTAAGAGATACTGACAGCCTCAAGGACCAACGGTCTTAAAGACCGCTCCCAAGGACTGATTGAACTAGTACTAAGAATGGACTGGATCGAATAAATAGGGATTGACACACATAACTATATATTATTATAAATGATTATTTTATTTTATTTCAATACTTTTTTCTTTTTTTTGTTGAAAGGAAAGCTTGAGAGATGTTGTGAAGTTTGCTATGTGGCAAATGCTACCAAATTGGGCGTTATCCATAAAATTTTCCACACTAACCTCTCACAAAATGAAATTCTATGTCTTCAAATAGGGTTTGAAATTCACATAATATTCTTTGTATGGAACTAGTAATTCGCCTTTTATATTATTAGTTCACTAGCGGTATTAGCCAGCATTATCCAGAGCTATAGGTGTTGATGAACAGACAAACGTTACATTAATTACCCTATGTTTTTCTTGAGCACATTCACATGTACTTATACAATAATTAGCTGTTCTCTCCTCAAAAACGAAGTATTAATGATAAAAGCTTGAGAAAAGGAAAAAAACTTTGTTCGAATTAGAATAAAATTACAAAATTTGATCGCTAAAAAAAGCTCAGAATTTACAACCAAATATATAAGTACTCACTTTTCTATTCTTCCTTATTACTAGACGATGAGCACATAAATTTCTTGCTAAACCTCATCTCAAGTTAAATCATTATTTTCGTGTGCAGAAAACTGCCTGGAGAAAATTGCCAGTTAGGAAAATTGGCCGGTTTTTTTTATGAAGAATAACACATTATAAATTTGCGTTATATGTATTATTTACAACAAATATCTAAATTTATCTGTTTGTTCCATCACCCAAAAGGAGTATCTTCAAGTGTGACTAATATTATTGCAATATATGAGGAGAAGGGCGGATAAATAGCTTAGGGCTTCTTAAAATATGGGAGAATACTAGATTAATATTGGATGAATTGGCTGGGTGTTTTTAAGGATTCAGAGGCCCCCAAGTACCCCGTGCAACCCGAGGGCTTTGAACTATTTTTTGATATTAAATAGGTTGTTTGAATGTATGGGATAAATTGGCGGTAGTTTTTAGCAATCCCACACAACCCCGGGTCAATCCAAGGGTCAATGGTATTCATACATATTTTAACAGGCACTAAACTATATTCTCCCCTCCTCCCCAATCTTCTTGGTTCATTTCTTAAAAGATTTTATTAAGTTTAAAAAATTGAAAGGAAATTGTATTCCAATAATATTATTCACACTTGAAGGTATATATGATAAAGGGAGGAGTTATTCCGATATCGATCCTAACAAGGACTTACACTTATGACTCTGCAAAAGATCCTTAGAGTTACACTTCGTCTTTCATGCACTAGTTATTACTTTAAACTCAAGGTTAGTAGAAATATAAGGTTAGACCATCAAGTAATCGGTCTTGGTAGAATTTTCAATTTGATGTATCGTACTGACTACTTGGCATGACAGAAAGCTTTAGACAAACACACAACCAATCACATTATATGACATCAGCATTGATAGAATTCTCAATTTGATGTACTCACAGCTGGGTAAGACAGACAGATTATGACAAACTTGCAACCAATTATAGTATATGACGTCACAATTAGAAAGTGTGGTGTAGTTTTAACATCAGTTGTTCATGTGTTATGGTATGACCTTGTATTTCTATCAACCTAGTTTAAACTTTAAACTAACAGCTTTGGAAAATAAAAAAATGATTTTCAAGTTGCAATTACAAAAAGAGTACAATCTTTCATTTTGACATTTTTTTAAGCTAAATCTATAAATTTCTTGTTGTTCTTTTCTTTTTTAAATGACATGGGCGCACGACAGCATTGTTATTCGTAAGATCAAGTGTCTACGTAGTCTGTATGTAGTACATTCATACAGTTAAACTTTGCTTTATTAATATAGATAAGTTAGAAGATTTGGTCCTATGGGCGATTGCAGTGCCGTTGGCTGGATGAGCTGTTACCCCCCAAAAAAAAAAAAAAAAAAAAATAATAATAATTCCTGATTTCCAAAAAAAAAAAAAAATTCTAAATCTTTGGAGTTTGAAATTTTTTTCGAAAAAATAAACATATGAAATATAATTTTTGAAATTTTTAGTGAACAGATGTGAATTTTTAAAAAATTTTTCCAAAATTTAAATTTGAAAATTTCTCCTGAAAAACTAGGGATTTTTGAAAAAAATTCAAAAAATTGTAATTTTTTATCAATAGTTATGGATTTTTAAAATTTGATTTGTAACAATAATTTAAATTTTGAATTGTTTTTCTCCAAATTTTTTGAAATTTTTGATGAATAACAAAATTCAAAATTTTATAATTTCACAAAAATTCCAAAACCAAGCCTCCCCCTCCCAAAAAGGAAATATAAATATATATATAACTCTGCGAACGCCCCTGGGCATGGTGATAATGATTTACCACGTACTTCAAGTATTAAAAATTATTATCTTGATTACTTAATGTGCATTTATGTAATAAATATATATATATATATGTAAGTATATTTTTATAGATGAAAAATTATATATATATTTACTATAAAATTGTCATGTTTTTTAAATAAACTTTTAAATGTTATTTACTCTTCCTTTTGGTAATTTATTTATTTGTCTTTGTTATAACCATTTTGAATCCTTATTTTTATTCGTGTGCGTGTTATCTTATCCCATTGCATACATTAAATACTTAACTAAAAATATATAAATTATTATAGTTTTAACATTAATATAATTTACTTATTCTAAAAGAGTCTAATTTGTTCTGGTACGAGTGATGTTCGATATATCCACTCTATAGAACGTTTTCTCGGAACGTGATTACTGTTGATTTCCACCATTTTGAGGACTTAAACACCAAGTTTTATAACAAGTAAAATCTTTTTATTTTTATTAAGAAGAATAGGGAATCATTTGATAAAATGGGAACAACTGATAAAAGGACTTAAACCTTGATGTATAGCTTATGTATTACCATATTTTATTTACTTTTATTAATATGACGTAGGGATTAGTTATAAACATAGTCAATGAATCTACCTTTTTAGCAGAAGTGTCATATAGTTTTATGTACATCCTTTTAAAAAATAATCCCGTACAAATATAACTTACTGTATGATTGGATTGTGCCTCCAATCCAATCGTCTACTTTATTAGCTCTTACTCCGATCCGTTACTTCCGTATTTATGTAGCATTCTTGGAACCCTATAGTATATCAAAAAACCCCACTGATCCCTAGTTTCATTATATATCCTACTCTAAAATGTATTTAAACATCTTTATATAATTTTTTTCTATATTGTAGTTAAAAAATGAGCTATTACAATGGAAAAAGTTGGATATTTTTTTCTAATTATTTTATTTTCCTTGTCTTTTAATTGATTAAAAAAAAAGTAATTGTTCAAGTCTAGCCAGTATTAGGAATATTCAGTACATATTACTTTGATTTAATTCAAGTATCAATGTTTAGCATTGTCATTAAATAATATTCAATGCCAATGTGCAATTGTTTTTTATTATTTTTTTTTTGGAGTTGAATCAAGTTTTATTGATAATTGGTACATTTTATGTAATTAAAAATATCAACTTTGAGCTCCCAAAACTGCGTTTTCTTCCATTCTAATGCAAATTAGGAAGTTTATGAAAATGTTCTATACGGAGCGATAATGAATTTAAAACGCTATTATACTGAATTGGTTTTGAAATCTGTATTTAAACTGCCATGTTATCATACAAATATTGGTGTAACCCTCCAAATTACTCCCCCAACTAAAAATTTTCTCAAATAAATAAAAGCTTAAATAAAATGATCTTCTATTACTAACTGTAATATATCTTCTAAGTTGGCGGAGGAGGGTCGGATTTAGTATGGGCGAGGCCAAGGGTTTGGTCCTTTTCTTTAAAAAAAAAAAAAAAACTCTTGACAATTTTTTCCCCTAAGATGTTATCGTTATTATTGAAGAGAAAACATCTAAGCTTAAAGTAATCACTACTGTGTGTGTCATCAAGGACAAAGAGAAACACTAATGAGTGCCCGGGAGTTTTAAGTATAAGCTCTTATTCTCGAACTGAGAATCGGGTTAATTCCTCCCTATATCATTGCTACATACGGATTGGGATTTGGGATACTTCCTCTCAGAGTAGCTTGTACTTAAACTAACGAAAGCTAAGCTTCAAATTTTCAGAGTTACCACGTCATTTTCGCTTTCTTTTATATAGTTATATTTTCTACGACTCTACAACTATGTAATTAACTAAAAATGTACCTATTATTTTTATGGACTATTCTCAAATGATTAGGGATGCAGGCTTGGATATTGAGCGGGGAAAAAGAAGGGGGTTTACGCTTTCCCTTCATTTTTTGAACGCATGAGTGACGAACGGAAAAAAAATGAACAATGAATGGGAAAAAACATGTTGATAAAGTAACATGTTTAGTTAATCAAATATAAATTATCTTGTTTTAGAATTTTTGTTGACACTTCACTTTCCTTGATTGTATCAAGGAATATGTGATCGCGCCTAGACCCTTTATTAAATAAAGAAGACATTATTAAACTTGAGTTGAGAAAATAAGAAGAAAAGTAATAATCGTTTTTCCTTTTTATAATTGATCATCTTTATATAATACTATAAATCTATAATTATAATTAAATTCGTAACTATTCTACATACATAAATGCATTGATCATTCGTCAATTTTTAAATGCCAACTACTTATATGATACCGTGTAATTTTTGATGTCATTTCTAACTTGATCAAAAAATAACCCTAATAGTACCAGTTCTTCAGTTAGGTACCACTAATGTGGTACTTAATGTAGACAGGTAACCAAAAATAAAAAAGCGTGCCCAGCTATTTAGTTTCTCCCGCTGTCCAAATACAAATAAAGGCCCCTTTGGTAATTCCTGAACTATATTTTTCCTAAACAGATCGATTTTTGTAGCATAAAGAAGCTTAGACGTCCATCTTGTTTATTGTAAGGCACCAGGTCATATGAACTGTTGAACCCCTTATCCTGTCCCTCCTTTACGTAGAGAATCGCCAGCATTAGCAGTTCCTCACAATTCTCTCTAACAAAAGTCTTAGTGGACAACGTGTTGACAAGCTGAAGGATATTTCTTCTTCTCTTCTAGTTTATCGTCCAGATATAGATCATTGAGGCTCTTATGTCATAAAAAAATAATGACTTTGGCTAAAGAATAGTTAAACCCAGCACTCAAATATTGACCAATGCTACAAATGAAAAAAGTGTGCCCTATGAATACGAATTCGTCAATCAGTAAAATCTACTTGAAACAAAAAAAAAATTAAAAGTGACACAGTACGCAGTCAAATTTTACAAAATATGTACTATCAACTGTATCTGTATATGCGTTCAACTGACGTTATTGCTGTAGTATAGAAAGTACCATCTGATTCTAACAATCATTTTTTTATCATTTGAGGGAGAGGGGGGGAACTACAACACTGTAAATGTATTTATTTTTCTTCTTATAATATAAATACAATATTTACATTCTAAATTTAAATTTATATTATATTAAGATGATAATTAATAAGAAAAATAGGAAGAAGAAAGGGGTTCCTTTGTTTTTTTTCTGTACTGAAGTTTAATCATGTCTATAATATTTAATAAATAGTCTCAGGGTGATCACTTTTTACTCTCTACAATCCAGTAAATTAGAGATTAAAAAAATTATAAAACATCATAATCTGTTATAGTTCCTAGAAATATTTTATTGTAAAACATTTTTTTTTTAATTAATGAACTTCTTTCTTTTCTTTTTTTGCTTCACACGTGTTTAGAAATTGCAATTGGGCTAGAGGTAAACGTTAACCAAATTTGCTAAAATTTTGTATTTGTGTTCTACTTCAGCTTTGCTGATTTTGAAACGGAATTCTAATTTCCAGGGCAACTGCATAACTCTAATCAATAGCCGATGCAAAGGATAAAGTTGAACTATGTACAAAACGAAAACTGTGAACACGTGTAACAAAATATACACATGAATATATGTAAATTGTTGATATCCACTTATTATTTTTATACTAAGAAATGCAGTTCTTAACTGGTCAGGGTAATATAGACATGTGATTTTGGACTAATTATGTCCTCTCACACGGTAAGCACCCCCCACACCGAAGTCTCTAACACTCACCTGTCTGGAGCGGTTAACATTATAGACAAACTAAGACTGGGCCAGATAATTAATAATTAAAGCCCAACCAGGTAGGAGTATTATAGGCCAAACTATCAAGTTGGAAAAGTTGAACCCGACCCGAAAGTCGGGTTAGTTTCGGGTTCACTTTTTTCCTTCGTACCCATTATGACACCACATGATTTGCCTATATTGTCTATCCCATGACTCGGCATTCCTAGAAAATAAGGTTACTATGGAAAAATATGTTTACACAGCTGTTTCTTAAAGGACAGAAGCTGTTGAGGCTTATTTTTATGTATTAAAAAAATGGTTTTACATATTAATGAGTATTTTGTAGGTTGGACAACTTTTTATACTAGATAAATAATATATGAATAAGTAAATTATTAAAAAATGAACGTTTGAACGGAAAAAGGGTCAACGGGTACAAGCCTGACCATTTGTAATTATGTAATTTGTACTTGCTCATTGAAAGAAATACCACTATGCTAAAGAAGGAGGAATGATTACAATTATTGATCCAATGGAGATGCATGTTCATCCAATGTGTGCTCCTTTTCAAAATAAAAAGGCCTAATACAAAAAATAAACAATATCGAATCATGGATGTGAACTTATAACAAGTAACGTACATATTGCGGAGATTAAAATATCAAGGCTTTAGAGAGAAAGAGAATCGTTGCATCTTATAATAGCACGACTTTTCAATTACTACTGGCATAATGCTAATATCTCACAGATGTCCTGTGAATGAACGTTGTGCATAATAATAACTGTTTCGATGTGGTGACATTTAAAATGCTCACATCTGTGTAAGATGAGGAATGCACTCATAAAATCTTTTCAAAAAGATAAAGATTGAATGACTATGATAATTTATTTTGAGTTTGTTGATTGAAAAGGACAGTTATAAACTAGCAGCAGAGTTGAAAATAATATGATCTGCTAGTAGTGTTGTGTCCGTTCAAGTACTTAGAACTCTAGACTCCAGTTCCATATACAGGGGGTGTCCACGATAAATTGGAACTATCTTAAAATTCAACCTGCTTGATAAAACTGGAATTTGGAGTGTATTTGTTAATATGAAAAAAGTTAGACATGATATTCAACAATAAATTTATTCAACATGTCCTCCCTCAGCAACCACCATCTTCTCCATCCTGCCCCTAAATGATTTGCATCCCCTGATGACTTCCGCGGCATCGACAGCATTCCACTCCCTCATAATGGATCCCTTCAGGATTGAGGTGACCCGGTACACCGTGGTCTTGGGGTAGTTAAGAAGCTTGTAGATAGAAGAGGGCTTGTGTCCCGCGCAAGCCAATTCGAGGATGACGTCTCTCCTTGCTTGTTCCATGATGACTATTGTTTGCTGTCAAAACAATTGTGATGGAAGTTATAGTGTATTGTTCAAGCAACCTTTTATATTAGTATGATTTAACCCCGAATATCCACATTATGGATCTGGATGACGTTCAAAGTAAGTCCAATTTATCGTGGACACCTTGTAGTTCAGTCTTTCTCCGGTCCCACTCAGTCTTCAAACTTATAAAGTTGGGTCCTTGATGGTGCCCCTCAACAAGGGGGAGAGGAGGGGGGGATACTTTGTTTTTGGAATTAAATTATTTGGAAAATAAATATCCAAAATCAAATGAAAAATATTAAGTTTTTTCGAAGAATATTTGAAAAATCCATAGCTATTCACAAAAAGTTAAATTTTTTGGAAAAATTTTTAAAGTTTTAATTTCAAATATTAATTTTTTTTAAAACATCTAGAGTTTTTCAAAGAAAATTAACTTTTTTTGGAAATAATTTCAAAAAACCACATCGTTTTGCAAAAAAAATTCTAATATTAATTCATTGGAAATGTTTTCTTAAAAAATTGCTAAATATTAGGAGAAAATAAAACATTTTGGAAAGAACAATTCAAAAATCCATAGTTAATCACAAAAAATTAAATTTTTTGCTGTACTGCATAATTTGCCGAATGACTTTCTTTTTTAGAAAATAAATCTATAGGAAAAAATTTTCAACATCTAATTTTGTATAAAAAACTTTTAAATATAAATATTTTTAGAAAAAAATTTCAAAAATTCATTGCTATTGACAAAATTATTTTTGGTGTGAACATCGGGAGGTTTTTCATTTTTTTCCAAAAAAAATATTTACTATGAAGAACTTTAGATTTTACAAGTTTTTCTACAAAAAAATTGTTTTTTTGTGAAAACTGAAGATTTTGGAATTTTTTTTCCACAGAAGTCAATTATTTAAGAATATCTTGAGTTTTTATAAAAAATTCGAAAAAATATAATTTTGTGTGAAAAGTTGTAGATTTGAAAAGTTTTAATCGTCAAGTTGAGAATATCTGGAGAAAAAAATTTTAAAAATTACCATTTCATTGTTTTTATCCAAATAAAATTTAATTTTTGGAATTTTTTTCACAAAAAATTCCAAAAACCAAACAACCCCTAAAATATAATCTTGTATACGCTCCTGATAGGAAAATATTTTTTTAAATATTAAACAATCTTAATTGGCATCGCCAATTTTTACTAGAATCGCATCGAAATCGGCATCAGGATTTTTTTTTTTTTTTGTCCCATCACTAGTGACTAATGCATACTGAGAAGTTATCTCTTTAAAGTTAAAGTAATAATGATAACAGGAGAGGAACATAAAAAACACTTATTCAGATAGCAACTACCTACAAAAATACATCCATTATCTTCATCTATGGGTATAAGTTCCTACATATTTTGCACGTATTTGATATTACATATATATTGACTATAGTATGTAAGGATGTTACGTCATCGGATAATTAAAGAAAAGATAGTGAAGTACTTATTACTATTTACATGCATGCAAACAAATTTTTTTTTTTAAATATGATTATATCAATTCCAAAGTTTTGCCTAAAAAAACCAAAAAATCAAGAGTATTGTTTTTCTTTACATATTAGAATTTTATAAAAGTGGTTGACGTCATTCACTTCATGTGGTTCCAGGTATTCAAGTGCCGTGTATGTATGTAGACTCTTAAGTGGTACATATTCATAGGACTATTGAGTGGTCTATTGAAATCTGAAAATAGTGAATTTTAAACTTGAACAATATATAAAATATTAATTGGCAATAGGATTTTAACACAACTAATACTTTACATAGATGTGTGTCTGAGCTCTCTTAATCATTAATGTAGCCACCCTTAGCGCAATGATGGCTTTCAGAAAACTACGGAATGCCTTGCACCCACTGCAGATGTAGTCCTCTGTCATGGTGTCCCAGTGCTGGGTGACAGTGGCTTAGAGGATCTCAGTTTTTGGATTATGGACACTGCTAGTCTTCCCAAAAGGTGAGTCGTTGAGGGGATTGAAATCGGGACTATGGGGAGCGGGAGGGGGCAAAAGAGTAAGAAAAAAAACTCAAAAGAGTCTAGCAACGGAGAAGATGGGTGTTTCTCATTCCTTGTGTCAAAATTAGACTTGCCACCCTAACAAGGCTCTTTCTGCTCACTTTTTTGATAGGTCTGTGGACAGTCTTGTGTGAAATCCGGAGATCTCTTTCATTGGTCCTCACGGACTTAACAGGAGTGGTCTGGGCTGTTTTCTAACACTTCTACGGGTCTAGTTTAGTCCTTTTGACAGATCCCTTCTTCCTTTCCAATGTTTTGGCCCTTTAATGGCGTAGATGGTGGTCTGGGAGACTACCAACTGCTGGAGTGTGCGAATGGAAATTCGTCAATCATTACTTCTACGTAAGCTAAAGAGCTTAGATTCGTTTTACTTAGTAATTAATTCTTTATGCATGAATATATCGAATTAATTTCAACCACTCAACCTTCATTTGTTGTGGAGTTAGTAAGTCTTCAGATTTCGGTGGGCCATCCGTTAATACATACATATTCTATCAAACTTTATTGTTAAATGCTTTATCATGTGATTTATGATACAAGATTGGTAAATGATGCTATAAATGTATCACTATTTCAATATAAAATGCACGCGACACTTTCATACCTTTGTATTGTCACTTGCCTCAAAGTCAGATTGTGTTTTTGACACATAAAAATCCATGGATATTGAATAGGGAGAAGGAGTAACGAAAATTCGAATCAAAGCTATGCAACAAAGTGGCAGAATGCATATGTTACCTTTAGTAGATTTTCTTGGCTTCATCAGATTACTTTACTTTATTATTTTTCCTCTTGACAAATTCTTGCATAATTCATAGAGGTGGCATTGATAGTTATAGGTTGATATTCATGGCTCCCTCATTGCATCATCGCATAGCCAGCTATACTTGACCAAAGGCTGGTACAGTACGGGGTTGTACTGCGGTTCCGTTTGGTGCGTTTTTATCTTCGATGCAGTATGTATATAGGTACATATTAAGTATTTTGATATTAAATTTTTTTGGTTAATATTATCTTTTTTTAATTAATAGATTTAATTAATAATCCATATAATCCATTAGTTTCCTTTTATTTAAGAAATAATATAAGTGTTTGTTTATAAATTAAAAAAAAGATAATGACTTTCAAAATGATAAAATGCATCCCAGTTGACGAAAGCCAGTGGTATGGTGGAGGGATGATTTAAATAAATTTCCCAACGTATCCTTCACGACACCTTCCAATCATACGAAATAATTTTTCCGTCAGCTGGCAGTATTGCGACTGCTAATTAGTATTGTTTAATTCTGTAAAATGTAGACAAGCTCATCTTCCTGCAAAACAATTTATAAATTCATGAATAATAGTATAATATAACCCGGTTAGATTTTATATCCACCTCTATTTCCTTGAGAAGTGATGTACATTTAGGAATAATTTATTTGTAATTGAAAAATTTGAAAAACTACATTAATTTTATTTAAAAAAAAAAAACACATTTTACTTTTATACTGTACCGAATCACGTACAATGAAAGGTGTAACGCAGTTTGTATCAAACTTTGTAGTTAACATACCGGTCCCACCCTAATTTGAACAAATTTTAATCATGTGATCTTCGTTTATAGCTTTGTTTTGAATTCCATAAAGATTGAGTGGGATGACGTCAGTCGAGTCCTATGATTAAAAAGAAACGGTCATAATATCCTACAAATTCTATCTCACTACCTAACATAAATATGAATTGAAAGACAATTGACGAATATTAATGAGCTCTTAATGAATACAAGCCCGGTCCAGTTGGATTTAACTATACATATATAATGTACTTATATTTTTGCCGTTATTGTTAAATGAATAACGTATAATTGATGCATGAATTATGAATTAACTTTTGAATGTATGATTCAGGATATGCATTGCACATCATATAACATGCCTTAAATAGATCCCCCCCCCTTCCTTTCTTCTTTTAAACAAGTGCCTTGATTGAATGCAGAAAAGAGAATTTACAAAAAAAAATGATAAACTAAACGATATAAAAAATTATCTTTTATAAGGGGATTTAAAATTGGGAGGGGAATTTCAATACTATGTTGTGTAAAATAAAGCAATACTCATTTACCTGTTTTCTAACGAAACAATGAATCATTTTGATGCCCATAAGAGGTATATCTATATCTTGTTATTAAGTACTTCAGGTGAAGCAGAAGAAATAACTACATCGGCTGTTGCTCTTTCAATCTCTAAAACCGGATCTACTCAACCAAAGAGGCCCATATACATACTTTGTCAATATATACATAATTTTTTTTCCTAATTTATAATAAATATTTTTTTTCTCTTTATAATAAAAATATTAGCATAATAATGTATCATTGAATTATTGTCCAGGGGACTTAAATGATTTGAATTTATCTATGGACATATTTACATACTTGTACATAGGTTTATAGAATATATAATAATGTCGATATATACAATATTGTACATTCCTACGTATGTCTAATACTAAATTCATGGGTTGAATTGCTCAGTCGACTATGAAATTAGTAGCGGCAAAGTCAAATTATGAGCCTTAATAATATGTATTGAAAAAAGAAAAAATATATAGAATAGAATCAAAAAATAAATTTGCATATCCTATTCGAACCCTTGGTAGAGTTATGAAGCTATCTAGTATACAAAATTGATTTATAAGTGATATGTATTTTACGGAGGGAACATGGATTTTCTTCTTTTAAATTAGTGTTGGGTAGACTCGAACCATAATCAACTCGACTTAAATGATGAGTCGATTTTCAAATGGTAAAAACATGAGTCTGTTATTATGTAACTGTTGTTTGAGGTGAGTGTTTTTGTGAAAATGGACAAAATGGAGTATACAGCTGTGATTAAGTACCTGTGTGCGAGTCTAAAACTGAACACTCTCAAATTTTAAAAAATAGTTAAAAGTTATATAATTTTTAAACCAGTCGACGAATTAATTTATTTAACATGAAAGATGAGAGTCTTTGACACATGTCTATTTAATATGGCCGCCCATGTTCTCCACTACCAACTCCATCCTGAACCGGAACTTACTGCATGACTTGGCGATGAAGCTCTGGTCGAGGTTGGCTCAGTCATTCTTGAGGGCAGAATCAGCTGTTCCTTGGACTTGTATTGGACTCCCGACAGCATCCCCTTTAAACGCTCAAACCCTACGAAGTCAAGGGGCGAACAATCAGGCGAGTGGGCGGCTTTCTTAAGCTTGTTGAGAAGAATATTCGACCTTGCAAGGCGTTTTTCCTTGTCTAAAGGCTTGAGGGATTGACGAGGGGTTCTCTTGTAGACCTTAACGCCAAGATATTTCTTAACTAGCCAGTCCATGGTCCTTCTCCCTGGAGAGGCCGCTGACGGTGACCTTGCCTCTTTTGTCCTCGACAGACTTTTTCAGGGCAGCACCCATTTCGTCCGACCTTCGAGGGTTTGACTTAGATCTAGTGGTCGCCTCAGGAGTCCCTTTGGCTACCACGCTGTAAACGGTGGTGCGGCTGTAGTTCAGAACCTTGGCAATTTTAGTGGGAGTTTTCCCCCGCGCGGAAAGTTCCCAAATTGCGACTCGATGTCTCTCCATATTATCGGCTGTTGTTTCACTGTTGCTATTTAGATTTTGCTGGAGTTTTGTTTATAACTAGTCAAGACCCTTTCCTTGAAATATAAATCGGGTTCAACTTAATAACATCACGAATATGTGCATGGCGTAAAATTTAAAGGAGTGTTCAGTTTTAGACGCACACACCTGTGTAACTTTTAAATAGATTCGAACAACAGCAGACATACATATAAAGGCTAGTTGTTCTAAAATTTGACGTATCAAAGTCGATCCAACTCAGAGTAATTGAGCCAAACAAAAGTGTCTCCTGAACAATTATATTGCGGAGAAAAACGCCGCCGAGTAAATACCTAGCCTCAACCTAGAAGCGGGGTCTGAAAAGTGTGCAACCAACCAAAACACATTTTTTCTGAATTATTTTTCAACAGTCTCCTTGTAACTCACAAACACCCCCAATGCTCCCATCCCTGTTACCCGTCCAAATTTTACTCGGCGATTTTCTCTACAAAACAATTGTTCGCGGGACACTTTTTGGTTTTGGGCTAATTATTTCTAGTTGGATTGACTTAGACCCGTTAAATTTTAGCACAAAAAGCCTTCATATGTCTGCTATTGTTTTAATCTATTTAAAGGTTACACTTTTTTTTAATGACAGCTCGATACGCGATTGTGTCCATTTTCGCAAAAACACTCACAGAAAGTCATTCAAACGACTTTTACGTAACAACTGGTAAGTAACTATCAACAAATGCTAGATATGTATAACTAGCTTTCATTGACGAGTGCTACTATCCTCACGTTGAGGTCGGAAACCTTTCCAGACCAACCTTGTATAAATAAAGTCATTTTTCATAAATAAAAAATTAAAACAACATTGAAAGAATAAAAAACAATAATCAATATGTAGCTAAAAATTAATTCAATTTTATTTTTAATTTACACCTCGGTTCAATTTTATTCGACTATTATATTTTATATTCCTACTGTCTATACAAATAGCGTAAAAGTATATTGATATGCGAGAGCAATAACACTTCATTTTTAACAAAGGCAATAATACAAGTTATATAACTTTAAAAAAAAGTTTATTTTGTTTAACACAATTTAAAAAATTATATCAGATAGGAGACGTCCCCAATGGCCTATACATTGAACTTTGTTATTTTGATACCAAGGGCAAATTTTTCATTCATCTTTGAATACCTTTTGATTAAGAGGTTTAAGTGTGATAATTATGTTATACAAAAAGAAGCAACATTTAATTAAAATATCTTTTTTTTTATTTTATAATTCTTGATGATTAGTTTATTACATAATTAGTAACTGACAATTGTGTGTACAAGTCGAGAAAATGACACTTGAACGTGATCGACTATTTTTTGCATTTCAAATAAATGGGCATCTCCAGGACCTCTCAATACGCCGTCGGCAAGTTGGAGAGGAAAAAGTTATCGGTCAAAAAGGCCAAACTGGACCCAGAGGAGTAAAGGAAAACAGCCCAGGCTAATTCCCTCTAGTCCATGAGAGCCCATACAAGAGACCTCGGGGTTACACATTAGGCTGTCTAGAGAGCTGTAAAATGTGGGGTGGAAAGAGCCCTGAGAGGGTTGAGAGGCCATTTTTGACACCAGCAATTAAATAACCCACTCTCCTCCATTATTTTTGACATTTTTACTGCCCCCCGTCCCTACAGCCTGATGCCAACACCCTCGACTACACCTTTTAGGTGCATATTGAGGGAAGGTCTGCAGTGTTCGTCATTCAAATACAAAGGCCCTCTAAGCTTCCGTCATTCATCACTTGTACGCCCTGACAGAGGACTAGATCCACAGTGGGTACCAGGCCTTCTGACTGTAAGCCATCATTACCCCTAAGGGCAGCTACAATAATGATTAAGAGATCTCAGACACACATATATTTACATATAGTATTGATTTTGTTGAAATTCTATTGTTAATTAAAAAATTATATACTGTTGATGTTTAAAATTCAAAAGTGTTCAGATTTTAGTAGGCATTACGGTAGGTCTATGACTCAGGCTTATGACCTTTTTTTTTCATAAAAAAGAAAACAAAACCTTTTCTCCTCATTAAAATTTATTTATAGTGTTGATGGCTTCACTATTTTGGGAGGTCTATTAGTCTGTTGCAATCCCCTAAAATGTGAAAGGGAATTGTTCTCCCTCACGTCTAATTAAAGACTTCAAATGATTTATTTTCAATGTTTTATTTTTTGTTCATTAATTGACAAGTCCATTATATATATGTACATATATTGAAGGAATGAATAATGAATTAACTTCAACGCCGTGCTTAAGCTTCTTTTTTCTACTCGCATTACTGCTATCAATTAATTATTGATAAAATGACAATTTCATCGGGGCATTCTTTCCCCAACTCTTAAACTTGACAACAGACTGACAGCCTTTCAATGGATTATATATGTCTATATAAAAGATATGATTTATGAGTCAAAGTGGGTTAAAAGAGGAAAATTATTATTTTACCCGTGAAAAGGCATTTTGTTACATTTTAAGACTCAATAGAGTATACAAAATTCCACATATATAAAATTTGATAGTCATTTGCCTAAAGACAAGATATAAAAATAAATAATGATTGTCTAATTTAGCGATTTTAATTCATATTTCCATTTAGTTTGAATAAATTACAAATCTTAATTATTTACCCTTTAACACACAAAGTATTCAAGTCCATAGCAGGATTCTCGGTAAATTATTACACCAGTTTATCAATTATTAAATGAAACCCAAAGATCATATTTTTTATTCAATATATCCGCCCTCAGAATTGATGGTGAGATCCAGGCTGTGTCAGAAGCTGCCGCCTGTTGAAGACAGGGTGAACAGTAAAGGTATTCTCATCAGAAAAGATCATAATGAGTCAACAGGTTACCTATTTCCTTCTTCCTTTTTTTAGAGTCCTGGACATCGCAGATGGGGACTTGTTCATCTTCCTTGCTATTTAAGCAATTTAGGAATTCGGCTATATTTTTACGGCTTACTTCAGGGGGTTGACAGGCACAGAGGGTTTCCTGCCTCCTCCTGGAGGGTGGCTGATGGCATCCCGACCTTCAACCGCATGGAAGCAATGTAAATCGTCTTTCTGGAGGCCCAGTCTTCTCCCAGATGTCCTTTTGGGGCAATCCTGCGCGGAGAAGCTCTCCTTTTCTAGTACTGATGGCCATTGTTGGAACTAAGACAATGTTTTTCTTAACAATTGACAGCTAATTATATGTTCTACAACATTGCCTTTCGAAAAATGGTAAAAGAATAGCTTTTAAAAATTTAAATAATAGAGAGGAATAAATATTAACAGTTGGCCCGGTATTATCCATTTCAATGGAAACATAATAAATTCAGTATTTAAAGTATATGTATAATGTATAAATTGTGTACAAGCTGTAACTTGCATAAGCAAATTGTACAAGTGGCAACAAACAAATGACATGAATAATTTATAAAGACGGATTCACAGTACATGGCATGAGGATAATGCAATCATTGAATACTCCATGAATGATCAATACAATAATGGTGTAATTTTTAAATATTTTAATTCAACCATAAGCTTAATACTAAGTAAGAGCAGTGATTTCCAAATCATTATTATTGATATGTATCAGAAGAAGGCTGGCTATGACGAGACAGACCATAGAAGATTTGAGGAGGTAGCCAAAGGTTGGGTCGATGGATAGCACGAAGAAAACTGTAAAGCTCAATACAGTTGGAGCAATCTGAAATTGCAATAGAACAATGGTCTTCATCTCTTCATGAACTTTCTTTCTTGTACAAAGAGAACGAAACAGGTTCTATTATGAAGTTACTCAAAGGACTCGAATCCTCGGAGTTGTATATCTAGAACTGTAAATGTATACTTCCAATGAATATCAAGCTAACATATAAGCACCATAACATGTGGCTTATAGCCACTTTTAACGAATTTTCATGTGTATTTTTCTAGTATGATAGAAGGACATTTGAATATCTAACTAGTATAGATCTGTAATAATGGTCTTCAGTGATATTTATCAAAGAATTACAACTCTATATATTCATTCATTTCAATTTCGAATAAAAATCCGGCTCCAACTTCATTAACCTGTAATACAAATTTTATGTAAATTCCTTCGTCAATGTTTACTTCCATTAATTTATTTATTTATTGGATAAATCTAAATACATATTTAAACGCTCTAAAAAAAATTATTCGAAACTCAAGTAATTATCTAATTAGGTTAATTGCAGTATGTACGGTTGGGTCCAACTCTACTAGGGGTAGGTTTTAGGACATTCAAAATTTCAGTTGCCTTATATTTCTCCAAATATCAATGCTTAGGTATAAAATGAATGTATTATATAAATATCATCATTTGTGCACTTTCTTCTGTGAAGAACTAATCCCATCATAAAATTCCAGTAAAACTACTTTTCTTCATACTAAATAATGTAATGATATTACATTATATGCGCATATTTTAATATTAGTTCATTCATGTTTGTACATCATATCGAATCAGTGAGGGGAATCGAAATAATAATCATTCATATTATTAAATAATATTTTATATTAAAATAAATATATATTTTTATATTATACATATAATCGAACCTTGGCAAGAGTAAAGTACCCACATGATCTACAGGGTAAGGAAACACATTCGCCCTTCAAACATGGGTCGGTGGATTTGACAGTCAATACTTAATTTATTTTTTTCAGAGGTGGAGAAAAGTCCTTAAACTCCAATTCCGAGTGGAGTCTCAAGTCTTTTCTCACAAGTCCAAATCGATAACTATTCACAAGAAATGTAATATTTGAAATTTTTTGTGGATAGTTATCGATTTTGAAATTTTTTTCAATAAATTTTTAATATTTGAAATATAATTTTTGAAATTTTTTTCTAAGAAATTGAATTTTTTCTGAATAGCTTTGAATTTTGAAATTTATTTACAAAAAATGAAATATTTGAAATTATTATTAAAAAAATTAAACATCAATTACAATTAAATTAAACTGAGGACATCCCTGAAGTCCAAAGTTGTGATCCATAATTGATGAATAAATCAAGGTTAATAGAAACACCAGGTCAGACCATCATGTAATCGGGCTTGCTATAATTTTCAATCTGATGTATTGTATCGACTACTGGGCAAAACAGGCAGATTTTGACGAAACACGTAACCACTCATAGTCTATATTCAACGTCAATATTGCTAAAATTTTCATTTAATGTATCATACACACTGCTGGGCAAGAAAAACAGATTTAGACAAAACATCCAACCACTCATTGAACTATGACGTAAATTTTAAAAGCTTGGTGGAAGTCAAACATCAGTTGTACATGTGTTATGGTATAACCTTGTATTTCTATTAACCTTGGTATAAATTATGTCCTACTAGTATGTAAAAATAAAAGAAACCGAAAATTAACTTGGTAACTAAATCAATTTGAAGTATTTTTGGGAGAAGAGCTGCTTAGCTGTTAGCCGTCTACGCCGTTAGCAAGTCCAAAAAATTGGAGAGGAAGAAAGATTATGTCAAAGAGTGAAAACTGGACTCGAAGGAGATAAAGAAAACAGTACAGATCAATCCCTTCAAGTCCATGTGGGCCCATGTAAGAGATATCGGGAGTTTCACACCAGAAGCTCAAGAGAGCCATCAAAAAAGTGGGTGGAAAGAGCCTTGTGAGGGTGGAGAGGACACTTTTGACACCAGCAATTAAAGAAACCTACCTCCTCCGGTGCAGAACTCTTCTAAATAAGTTTTGAATGAGTCTTTTGTACTCTTTTTTGACGTTTTTGGCCCCTCTTTAACCCTGATGTCAACTCCCTCGATTACACCATTTGAGTAAATGTCGATGGGAAGACCTCCTACAGTGTCTGTTATCCAAACATTGAGACTCTCAAAGCCACTGTCAGCCAGCACTTGTATGCCATGACAGAGAACTGCTTCTGCAGCGGCAGGGCCGTTGCTGCGGGGGGTCATCCCCTTGAAGTTTTTCAAGCGTGCCACTGGGAAAAAATAGGATATCAGAAGGGAAATTTTATAAAATTACAACAATATAAATTTTACGAAATTGTAGTTGTAAGTAACGAGTAACCACTGAGTTTTATCTTTCTCCCCTAAAAGATTTTTCATTCCAATGGAGAATGACTATTAAGAAGCTCATTTCCCATTTTGTTTTTATTGAGAATGGTGACTTGCTTAGCACTAACACTAGCAGTAACGAAAGGAATTGCAACGAAAACGATAATGTCACAAATACAGCACATTATATTTCAATGCTTCCTTCCATATCTAATACAGATGTCTTATGTCCCATGGATGGTTGCCGTTACTGATAATCATCATTGTTCTATGAGTGTATCAACAACTCTTGTCTCCGTTCCTGATGTTGAAGAAGTATGTAACTATTTTGTGCAACTAGTGAAATGGGAAGCCATCACTTATTTTGTTTATCCAACGATTGCAAATATTTTCAACTCACCATTTTTCTTTGTATGTCAGGCATTGATTATAGAGTACAAATCAGATAACAGTGACGATGTAGGTGGTGGCGTTTCAAGGCTTTTGTCAAGTCTTACGAGAAAAAGCATAGACATTCATGACTCATAAGATACTTATACTGAAGAATTAAGACGACAATCTTTGCAGCTATCAGAATTGCAGTTTTTGATTCCTGGTTTAACCCCAAAAAGTTAAGTGATGCCCAGTACCGATATTTGATAGGTAAAGGGTCATATCAGTCAAAACTCAAAATATTCCTCAAGAACAGTACAATTTTGAAAGAAAAAAAACAACTATTTTATATTCCAAAGTACAACGAGCTTCTAATGATAAGAGTAAAGCGTCGATAAAGATGCTGCATATTGCTTTGTTTGCTCTCTCTCTTTCAGCTGCAGAATAGCAAAAATGCATGGGTGAAAATGGTGTATCCTCCTAAAGTAACATGAAAAGTATTGGGAAGGAAAAGTAGGGCAAATTAAGTGCTCACTTCTCAGTCTCACCCAAAAGTATTTTTCATATCCATCATGTCACGTTAATGTGCTTGTTGATTGCTAAGAATATTTTTGGCCATCCCAATATTATTTATTGAATAGACTTTTACTTATAAGAAATAAATTAAAGAAAATTAAAAAATATTGCAATACATTGCATTTTAATATTAAAATATAAAAAAAGTAATTTAAAAAGGAAAATCTTTGAACTGTTGGGTCTTCAGGTGGTTCAGAGCCAAATGTGAAAAATTAGGAGATACGCTTATACCCTAAAATGAGCTATCATGTTTTGTAGTTTAGCAATTACTTTGAATGCTATTCTGTGAGAAATATCTCATATTGCTGAAACATAATGAAGATCTTTTTTATATTTAAAAATAAGGAAGTTTCGAATATTGATGCTTTTTTTTTTAATTTTTTGCCCTAATTTGACAACTCGTCTAACGTTTGGCATTGAGCATAGAATAAAAAACCCGGACATTCTTTCTCAATAAGTACGGGTCCAAATCTACACAAAAGGCCAAAGTGGTACATAAATTTGTATTGGTTCTCAATACAGGTATAACAAAACCCAATCCCCCCTTTGTTGTCGGTAATGTTGTTCTAACAAAAAAATATAAAGTAAAGTACTTACTAAGTATGTTTCACAACGATGGTTTGTTATACAAGTTTGTAAACAAAGCAACAGAGACTAGTACCGTTTTGCAGGAAAAAATACAACTCCCATAATCATATTATTATTTAATAGAAAAATTAGGTGTATTCTACTGACATACAGAAGTCTGTGAATATTCTTCTCGTCTTCTCAGCCTATGCCATCATTTTTAAACAACAAACTAAAGACTGTCATTGCCATTTTGCGCAGAATATATTTTAATTAGTTTAGTTAAATATCAAAAGCAGAATCATTATTATTCGCTTTTATTTCAAGTATGGAATATATATTTTTTTCTCAACCGCAAGGTCGTTATTTATAAATATTTAGATGTACAAAAATAAAAATAAACACATGAAAGGAAATTTGCATTTGTATGAAAAAAACATCACTTTACATTATAGTAACAATATATCTTTTGAAATTTTTTGTGAACAGTTTTAGATTTTTGAAATGCTTTGTGAAAAGCTATGGATTTTTGAAATTGTTTTTCAAAAAATTTAATGTTGAAAAAAAAATTAT
This sequence comes from Lepeophtheirus salmonis, assembly GCF_016086655.4. Taxonomy (NCBI): domain Eukaryota; kingdom Metazoa; phylum Arthropoda; class Copepoda; order Siphonostomatoida; family Caligidae; genus Lepeophtheirus; species Lepeophtheirus salmonis. The sequence continues at coordinate 8,034,166 of NC_052143.2, forward strand.
ATTTTTTAGTAAAGAGCAAATATTCCTTTTGGATGGGGGGGGGGGGCTACAGTTTTTCTTTCTTTTGTGACCAAGGACTGACTTACCAAGATAACGAAGAGCTATCATCCTTTTGGATTAGGATCTTTCAAGATATTATGAATATAGTTCCATTCATGAATTACTCATTCTAACGTAGTTGAGGAAAGTGACCAACATTACTTCTCACGAAAGTCAAGATAACTTTTAGCGAGGAATTATTACTTTCTAGCTCCGAAATAAAGACAAAGACAAAAGCCAACATCTATAGATAATTTATCTTCATACAATTTATAGAAATCTAAATACTATGTTTATCAGAACCCTCTGATCCCTTGTGGAATGGAAAGAAATAACTATGTTATTAAATTTTGTTGTAAATTGTCTAACATTTTTGAATTAGATACTCAAAATACATACTAATCCATTTGACTTTTATTTTCTCTTATTTATGTTTAATGTTAATATTTGATACAAACATGATGATATCCAGATGGCCCATTTAAATATATTTTTGTATCTTATAATCCATTTCAATTTTTTATTTAATATATACCCTATAATTGTTTTTATTAAGTTAAGAGTATAAAGGCAATTATTTATTTAAAATCCATTGGTTATGGCCAATTTTAGATAAATGGATTAAAGTTTATTTGACATTTTGTTTGAATGTTATAATTTTAGTAAAAAATAGTGATTTCCACAATATGGATACAATTTAGTTTTTCAAAATTTGATTATAAATGGATAGTACCATCTTTAATTACTAACAAAGTTATGGATCGAGAACATAGGTCTAAGGCTGTATTCTTTGGTACATGTAGTGTCAACGTATTGATAATTTGTGGTCAACGGATCTGACTGATCATTTTACTCTTGTGTCGGATTGAAAATACCCTTATTGATTATCTCAGTCTATACCTCCTCCACTAAGACATCCAAGTATTTATCAGGAGTTATATCTAAGCTGTTTTCATCGCTAATTATGTTATCATTTTATAAAAAAGTATGGGTTTATAAATTAAAATTTCTTATGAAGATTTAAATAACTTAAGCTTGACTACTTTTCAATATTGATCAAGTAATAATTTTCCTTAACTGGATTTTTACTTGCTTGCTTTATGAAAAGTTAAATGTCAATAGCCCAGAAAAGTAATCGAAATTTATTCATATTCCGATATATTAAAGTTTCAATAATGAGTTACAAGACAAAAGAAACATGTGCTCTCTAGCTTACGTACAAGTTGAGAAAATGACATTTGAACGTGATCGACGAATTTCCATTCACACACTCATTAACGTTAAAAAAACCGATGGAAGTCTCCAAACAGTTGGGCGTATCCAGGAACGCCGTATACACCGTCAGCATGTTCCAAACGTTGGATTGGAAGAAGGTCCCTGTCAAAAAGGCCAAACTGGACCTGAAGGAGTTAAAGAAAACAGCCCAGGCCAATCTTCTCAAGTCCATGAGGGGCCTTGCAAGAGATATCATGATTTCAAACCATACTGACCAGAGATCTATCAAAAAAAGTGGGTGGAAAGAGCTTTATGAGGGCGGAGTGCTACTTTTAACACCAGCAATGAAGAAACCCATCTTCTCCATTGAAAGACTCTTTTGAGTTTTTGAACACTTTTTTGACACTTATTGTCACCTTGCAGCCCTTATGCCAATCTCCTCAACAACCCCTTTTGGGTTTATGTCAAGGTGAAAGCCTGCAGTATCCGTTATCCAAAGACAAAGGCTCTCAATGCCACTGTCACTCAGTACTGGGTCGCCCTGAAAGATGACTACATCCGCACCGTGTGCTAGGTATGGAAGCCATCATTGCCGCTAAGGGCGGCTACATTAATGATTAAGAGAGCTCAGACACAAATCTATGTATCGTATTAGTTGTGTTAAAATTCTATCGTTAATTAATAAATTATATCATGATGAAGATTAAACTTCAAAGTGTTCATTTTTTAAAAGCCCACTCAGTAAACCAAAATTTTTTTAATCAAAATTGTTAAAAAAGCCCAAGGCCGTCAGCAAAAAAAAAAAAAAAGTAATTAAGACCGCCTTGATGAGACCACGATTATATAATTTGGTCCCCCCCCACTTGAAAATACATTCTTGCGCCAGAGGGCCCATATTAACCCAGTTACCACTGAATGTTTTTTGATCCATTATTATTTTAACTGGCATGTCGCTACTTTCCTTAGAATATCTTTAGTACGGAGTGGGATTTGTGTTTATTTCCATCCTCTAATATCTGTTTGCTGCTAGTCTTAAAAAATGCCACAACAGCTCAGCACCACTTCGTTGATTCTCATTTTTGGTTTTCGCAGTAACATATTTCTTAATGCTCCATATAATAACCACAGTGTGTCGAATACGGCATTTTTTTTTATTTTATTCTCAAAACATCACTATACGTATGGTCTTTTTTCTTTATTTTAAGTAAAAAAAATGTTTTTCTTCGTTACTTCTTCTCTTGAATCATTCCCTTGTTATTTTGTTTTTCAAAGCAAGGTTACTTGATTGTGGTTAAGTAAGTTAATGATAAATATTAAATATATATTAATGTTCTTCGTACATACAAATGTACATAATGATTGGATAACATTGTCCTTTATATTACATATCATAAATGTGTACATACCAACAGCATAAAGTATATTTATTTAAATAAATATGAATTACATAAATAAGGAAATATTTATGAACATTTATTACATATATTTAGATAAGACAATATTTAAAGCACCTGAATAAATTTTAACTTTAATTTAATATAAAATATAAGTCGTTTCTTTTACAAATTGTATTTCTTTTTTGTCAAAGTTGGTTCCGAAAATCTTTTTTTTTTTTTTATAAATAAAAACTTTTATTCAACAAATTTACTATATAATGTTTATTATGAAATATATATCTACTTCTGTTAGAGCAATAATTTAGGGAAATTTTAGTTATGCTCAGTTTGTTTTTAAGACCGTGAATATCATCATATTAACTTGATTGATTTCAAATTGTATTCACTCAAGTACTACATCCCATGTCTAGTTTAGTGTATGCAATATAGCTTGTTAACTAGCCTATCATTTTGGAAACCCCACCAGTGAGGCATAATTAATGGGACTCCATTAAGAGATATATTTTTGATAGACAACAAAGGGCCTTCTATTTATTGTTCCCCTTATGGACACCTAAATATATGTTAATTAATGAAAAAGAGGTTCTTATTTTTAGAAGAATGGGGCTGTTTATATCCCCAAGATGACTGACATCAACAATGATCGTGTCACATAACAATTATCTGTATGCAATATACATATGTCTACATAATTAATAGAAAAACTATGTCTTTATTTAAATTTTGAAAATAAATAACAATAAAATGTTTCCAGCCGATATCAGAGTCTCCTCGTTAATATGTAAAAATATTATAGGTATATTAATATTTTATTTAAAAAAAACATGGAAGATAAGCGGGAATTCGTCCTGTTAAAGATAAATGTTAACACCACGGTTACATCGATTGTAAATAATACAATCAACAAAATAGAATAATGGAAGAATCACACTAACCGTTTTTTATTTTCAATACTCTTAACTATGTTTTTTCTTCTACAAAAATCCCCTCCCTACTCATGAAGTTAGTACAACCTAGGCACTCATTCATTTTTATAATAACATAACCTCAAATCGTGATTATTATTACTCGTGTTAGCAGAGGTTATTTTCTTTATGACCACAGAGTAAAGTCATGTAAAGATATTATTATTAATATTTGAATTGGAGTTTTTCTTTATTTTGCTTGCAATTTTCAAAAATATCAATAGTCATTCCCATCATACATATATGAGTACTCCGATAAAGTCTTGCAATTGATTATTTACAAAAAATATTACTTTTATTAATACTATTATTATTGTAAGGAGAGCAGTATGCATATAATTGTATCTCCAGGGGCGTCTGCAGGATTATATATGGGGGGGAGTTTGGTTTTTGGTTTTTTTCCACGTACTTTTTTATAGCTCTCTGGAAGGTGTGGTATGTAACCCCAAGATCTGTTGAATGGACCCTCATGGACTAGGGGGATTAGCCTGGGTTTTTTCTTTTACTCATCTGGGTCCAGTTTGGCCTATTTGACTAGTCCTTCTTATTCTCTAACGTTTTTGACTTCCTAACAGTGTATACAGTGGTCTATGATAGGCCCAACTGTTTGAAATGCGTAAATGGAAAAACATCGATCACGTTTAAGTGTCATTTTCCCGACTTGTATGTAACCTAGATTGCTCAATTTTTGTTTTGTTTTGTAACTAATTGTTTATATATGCTTTAATATATCGAAATATGAATTAATTTCAATCCCTCAACCGTCATTAATCATTGAATGAGCTCAGTTATCAATGTACCACCCACAATATCAATTTTAATGAAAGTGAGATTTTACCATCGTAAAATAGGCACAAAGATTTTTGTTACAATAAACCATAATAAGATCTTTAGAAATAATAATAATATTTAAAAAAAACACTTTAAACAAATGGCCATGAACTTCCTCAATCCTCAAAGTTTAAATCTACACTTATATATGTACATAATGTCTACTCAACCTTATACATATATGAGCAGTTACTCGTTTTCAAATCCCTACTTAAACATAGCAAGATGGATACAAAAATAAATTCGATGTCAATTGATTTATACAGTTACCTAGATGTAGTATGTATTATCTTTTGTAGAATTGGGATTTGACTGCACTTTAATAAATGGAGCGTTCTTAATAGATATTGATAGTCGAGAGTCTTATATGTAAAGGTATTATAACTTTATTTTACCTCTCTAAAAAGGTATGTATATTGGAGGGAGCCAACCTTTTGACCTTGAAAATAATTTTTCCGTATATTTGTGACTTTATTTTGTGTTATATTTTGTTCCTTCTCAAATGAGATATGAGATAAGATGGGGCACATTAAGCTTTCCATACTATACAATATTGTATATATATATATATATATATATAGTACATAAATAGTTAATATTTGGTTGAATTATTAGGTGTAAATATAATAATAACTATTATTACAGTAAATTATTTATTTTGGTTGTTACAGGAATATCAATGTATGTATCTTTTAGTGTTAAGACTCGGTATGAAGACTGAATATGGGATTTTTATAGCCCGATTTGGACCAATATTTCAGTCAGACCCCTGGCCTCAGAGAGTTGACTAAAATGTAATCATTTCCAAATCATGGACCGATCCCCCCCCTATCCTGATTTTGGAGCTGTACAAATATGATTTATGTATTGATCGTTGTTTTTATGGTGAACATGTTCGCCCCTTAGACCTATTGCACATGACATTTTATCCACATTTTTGTGCTATATATTAACAGTTCAAACTTATACCTTAGCCGTTAATGATTGAAAAATAGTGAGGAAAACAGAAGGAATAGTTTTGTTTAAAGGACAAAGGAGTTACAAATCCAGGATCATGAGTATACTTCGAAACCACAATTGTCAGGTATCACCTTACTCCTATGATAATTCATGATAAGTGATGTAAATCCTATGAATTTTTACCCTTGGACGTTGTTTTTTTATTTTTATTTTTGAATTGGTAATCTGAAGAGTGAGTTTTATTTTCCTTTGCAGTTGTCATTATTATCTCATTCCTGAATAGTAAACATATTTTCGTAAATAAATTCAATTATATTCAAAACCTGATGAAACATCCGTGCGTGCTCATAAAAGACGGAGTATAAACCTAAGAATTTGTTACAGAGTTATAATTGTAAGTCTTTGTTGGGCTCAGAGTAGAATTGGGGATCGAAATCGGAGTAATTTTTGTTAATTAATGTATCCCCCTCCTCCCTTGTCACAGCTGATAGTCACTGATCTCCTCCTAAATATTGCCCAAATTGTCAGCGTTACCATGTTGATTTTTGATTTCTATTTTTCTTAACATTTCCGATTTTACACACATTTTTCATCCCTAGTCATGGTCTTATTTGATGCTTGAAGAAATGTAAGAAACTCCATCGATGGAAAGAAAGGAATCTTTAAACAGTAAAGACAAAAGGTAAAGTTCGAACTAATAATATTAAAAAAAAGGCTGCGAATACATCATGCACAAAATCTCCAGGAGGGGAGATTACCAAAAGCAAAAAGTTATGTGTCAAACATACAGCAGCGAAAATGTTCGGTGCAAAATGACTTAGAACGGATTTATGCATCACATTCAACTTTGTTTGACTTTAATTTACTGATGTTTACAATTTTGAAATACAACTGACAGTATCAACAATTGGTCTATAGAATTGGTCAGGACCGTATTTTACATGAGACTGATCCAGCCCTATTACTTTTCGTAACGAGCAGCCCATTAAAATCTGAACAAGTTAACATATACAAGATATAAGTTATTAATTAACAATAAAAGTTGAAAAAAAATCAAAACTGCAAACTGATGTGTGTCTGAACTCTCTTAATCATTAATGTATCCGCCCTTAGCGGCAATGTTTGCTTCAAGTCGGCGGGGGAAGACCTGGCATATACTGCGGTTATAGTTCTCTGTCATGGTGGCCCGTGCTGGCTGACTGTGGCTTTGAGGGATTGGTGTTTTGATGACAGACACTGAAAGCCTTCCCCCCGATATGCACCTAAAAGGTGTAGATGAGGGAGTTGCCATCATGGCTGTAGGGGGCCAAAAGTGTCAAAAAAGAGATCAAAGGACTCATTCAAATGAATTTTGCAACAAAGGAGATGTGTTTCCTTCATTCCTGGTTTCAAAAGTGACCTCTCCACCCTCACAAGACTGTTTCCACGCACTTTTTTTATAGCTCTTTGGACAGTCTTGTGTGAAACACCGATATCTCTACAACAGACCCTCATGGGCTTGAAGGGATTTAACTGGGCTTTTTTCTTTAACTCCTCCAGGTCCAGAGTTGCCTTTTTGACAGAACCTTATTCTTATTCAACGTTTTGGACCTGTTGATGGCATAGGCAGTGATCCTGGAGACGTCCAACTGCTTGGAGTACATTAATGGAAGTTCGTCGATCAAATTCAAGTGTCATTTTCTGGACTTGTACGTAGGCTAGAGGGCTCAGCTTTTTTTTTGTTTTGAAACTAATTGCTTATACTTTAATATTTGCTTTTAATCACTCAAACTTAATTAATTATAAAGTGTTTAGAATTCAATCTATCATCCTCTAAGGCAGATCTAGATCGAAGTTTTATTTGAGGCTGTTCCAGATGAAACTTTTATGAAGGTTTGAATTAGTTTGGTTCACTAGTTACCATGTTGGTCTTAGGGCGGTCTAGGGTGTTCAGACCGAAAACCAACACTAGTATGTTTTTACAACATTATAATATATATTTCTTCAAAATATATTTGTACGTATATATTGCTAATACCTGATATGTACATATGTGTTTTGAGAGATAGATAAATACTCATTAATCCATGGCCACAATGTTCTTTTTAAGGTCAATCAGCCATGAAATTAAATCTTAAAAACTATATCTATTAAATAGAGGAGCGTGTAATAGGTATTAGCTGAATTGGATTTTCATTTCTGTGTAGGGATTTTCATTATTGAAATTTGAATAGCACTAACCTTCATATAAATATTTGCTCTGATTCGATTTAATTTATAAATTGATTTAGACTGTTTTAGATTCATCAGTTATTAATCAATAAATGTTATGAAATATTCTTATATTTTATTTCCTCATAAAAACAAGGAAATCAACTTTAAAAAAATCAAATTAAAAATCATGGTTTACCGTTACAGAAAATTGGATCTATCAACATTTACTCTTAAAAGTGAGAGGAAAGTAGAATCAAAATTAGTATGGCGTTATTTGTAAGAAATGTAGGTCTATTCTTCATTTAATAGTAGAAAACTGCTTGCAGCTTAACAACAGCTGATGTCAGTTCATGATACAAATAAAGATAATATATATTCGAAAAATCGATAGTATCATTGTATTATTATGTAATTAGCAATGACTTCATACATTATTTTTCATAAGTTCAAAGAATGGAAATTCAATTTTGGAATCAATATTTAGATACCTCATAATTTAAACGATAAATTATATTTAGAAAAGGAAAATTAGCTATGACTGTCAATTGCTAGTATTTATAAATATGTATTCCTTTGTAGATAAGTTCATAATTAAGTAGTTTTTTCCAATTATTGAATACAGAATATAACTTTGGACCATCTTTATCTACATCTTGAACAATAATAAAACCTTTTAACTAGGTTATTTCAATTTCAAAGTGAGAGGTTGAGTATTATGTTTAAGTTAGTTGTGCAACGGTTAATTCAAAACAAGTCTTTAGGATGGAGGAGACCCGGAGGAATACCATCATCGAATTGACTTGTAAGGGGCACATCCCCGCGTACATCAAGAAGATGCTCGTGTATCCAAAGAGCACAGCCTACAACGTCTACAACCACTGGAATGAGAGAGACTATATACAAGAAAAGCCCGAATGTTCAAGAATGATAAAACGTACTCCATGATTCATCATAGGTCTAAAAAGGTCAGTGAATGCATTTTTTGGGATATCGATTAATGTTCTTGCCAAAAAGCACCAAGTAAGCCGTGCAACAGTCTCCAGGGCCATAAACACTCACCTTAGGATGAAGTATATAAAACTCCAGGAAAATAAGGGAGGGTTGATCAAATTTTAGAAGAATCTGACATTGTACATTTTTATGTACAAAATGTCATGGTTTTGATCTCAAGGATATGTAAAGCAGAACAAGAACCAAAATCATAATCCAATCCCCTCAAATTAAAAATTTTTATTACCTTTGGTGCATGGAAATTAATCATTTTAATAACATATATTTCTACCTATAACTATAAGTTTCTCAATGTGGTCGCCCTTGGCCTTCAAACGGCGTCTAGAAGCAGCACACCAGTTGCAATAGTTTATTCACTTATAATGTTAGGTGGCAAATAGTGCAGGCCTGACTCTACATGCAGCCAGACGGGTTAAAATCAAGGTCAGAGCGTCTGCAGGGGGTAGGATGGAGGGCTGTAGCCCACATAAAATTAATTTTTTTTTCTTTTTACTAGAAAATTTAATATTTGATTTTTCTACGAAAAAATAAACTTTAAATTTTAATTTTTTGGAAAAAAAAATTCAAAAATCCATAGTTATGTGTAGCTTCATACAGCCTTCAGGGGCGTCCATATATATCTTTATTTATTGGGGAGGGAGGGAGGCTTGGTTTTTGGTAAATCGTTTTTAAAAAGATTTCAAAAGTTAAATTATTTGGAAAAAAATTCAAATATGACATTTTCAGAAAAAAAATTATAGCTATACATTATTAAATTTTTTGTATACAGATGTAGATATTCGAAAAAATATTTAATACTTATTAAATTTTTGAAAAAAAAAAAAATTCCAAGAAAGAACCAAAATATTTTAATTTAATTTTTTTTAAACCCTCCAAAAATCAAGTCCCCCCCAAAAAAAAAAAAAAATAATAATAAATAAATAAAGTTCCTGGGTACTTTGAGCTGGACAGAAATATTAGGGAGTTATTCCCTCCAAAAAAGTGCAGAGATCTTGATTTGATCGACATATTCCTTGCTCATTTTTGTCGTGAGAGTAATGTGCTAATGTGGGATGCAAGAAATCAAACATTGGCTCATCAGTTTCTGGCGGTACTTTAAGCTTTGAAATGGTTTCACAGAGCTTCAGAGTATGAGAGTCATAATTTCCATGCAACACCCAGTACTCGATTAAAAAATTAATTTTGTCAAATTATTATAGTAGGATATTTACAATATGTACGACAATGTACAAAATTATAATTTAAAATGAGCCAATTTTAGATTGAAGAACATTAAAAATGATTGCAGTATGCTTTGTAAGCACATCTCGAATGCATAAAAACTAAATTATATATATATATTGACATACATAATATGCCAATTGCATTATTCTCTCTACGATGAATATTCTAACCATATCGAGAGGAACCCAAAAAATATTTAATGTTGTTATTTTATCATATTTCTCCTCATGTTGTATGTTTCTTGTAACTTTGAATAATCTAAACACAATATTATAATTCTGTTATACTGTCTCCTTCACGCAACCTTTCCCAAAAGGACGAGAGAAAAAAAAAGTCAACCTGTAATTAGCAAATTCTTTCAAATTAGGTTCAATAATTGTTGGAAATTGTTCACGGTTTACTGTAAAATGCTTCTGGTAAAAAGGTTTCTCACAAAATCTTTGCGGTAATAAATCGTTGTGTACATTATTACTGTGAGGCAAAATTGGTGTGGATAATATCATTGCCATGCAACATCATTGTAAGCCAGAATACACCCAAGCCCACAGGTTGTGTAGATGACCTGTTTGGCACGAGTCAAGATAAATTCTTCTGCCGCCACTTCACTGAGCATCGAAGAACCCTTCTTACATCAAAAAAAAAAAAAATCCAGATCTCACATTGACAAAGAACCCCTTCTAGTATGTTATGATACATTCCCGGCCGACGTTTTGTATACAAGCTATTTCTACGAAAGTACTGCGCCCTTTATCCGTTTATATATGACGTATAGTGTTTGATAGAAATTTATGTATTTTGGGAAATTAGAATTCTTATAATATCTTAAAGTTTCATTCAGGGTTCATTGATACTCAGGGAAGCAGTGGCAGAAGAATTTAACCTATCTCATAGCCGAACACCTCATATACACAACTTGTAGGCCAGGGTACATTAGAGCATATTAGCAGAGACCGGGGGTGCTTAGAAATGCAGTGGTGGTATAGTTTATACTACCTTGGGACCAGCACTTCACATGTATGTGCAACCTGAGGCCCAGGTGTATGTATTATCATATCAGGAGGATTCTTTGATACTCAGGGAAGCGACGGAAGAAAAATTTAACCTACGTGGGGACCATCAGCATATATAAACAGCCCGTAGGCTGGGTTATATTATAGCATATTAGACATAACATACAATCATTAGGTGCACATGTAAAAATAACTTTAACTTGTGTACCAGAAGTTAAAGTTATTTTCTGGTTAGGTATCCTACTTTAGTTCGTCCTGAACGTGTTCTAGGGATTGTGCATTGTTCAGCCAGTGCCTGACATCAGAATTTATTAAGAAATTGGAGAGGCTGGAGACGAAATGCCCTTGAAAAGATGGAAAAATTTCCAAAAGCTGTGGTCGTTAAATTATAAGTATAGAACATTTATAAACCAGGAAATAAATCGTAGGAAACAAGGCCCAGTGGTAAACTAAACCTAGGAGGTCAGTTTTCCTTTCAAAAGATACAAGTCGCAATTTTAGGAGAATTGTACGGCTTTGACCGCAATAGTTAAGATTCGATCAAAGTGTCTGCCATTTGTTAATGTAATTTACCTTCCCAACATTTGGAACACTGATTAGTAGAGAATAAGCAGAAAATTTCATAGGAGACAACAAAATATACTTTGTATTTTGTGTTAGCAAGGTACAGCCTCCCCTCTCTCCCTTCCCTAAATTTATTCCATTTAATTCAATTTAAGTTGATAAATTAACTTGGGAATTTTTATTTCAATTATTTCTTATTTTTATAATAACATAAATTGCAATCTTCTCTTTTCTGCCTTTCTTTCTATTGACAGTGCATTTACATTACATACATTGTATTTATTTAAATTAAGATTTAAAATAATACATTTACTACTGAATAAAGAGAATGAATTATAAATAGGCAGATGCCACTATAATAAATGATATATCTACCTCTTTATAAGATGTGAAATATATATTTTAAAGAATTCTTTAATCATATATTATCCGCATGGGATACTACAAATAGGGATACAAATATAAATGATTGAAAAAATGGGAAAACTACATTAATAGATAATATATTATTAAATGATATTAGACTTATCTTTCATATACAAGTTGGGCAAGCTACTTATGCCGTCACATTGGCACACTCTCATGGGCGGTAAGCATGGGCACTTTGCATGCTGATATTTTTTGTAAGATGGCTTGTTCAAATCTGCACTAATTGAAAAAAAAAATGGAATCAATGGACGAATTCATTGTTCCAAATATTTGGAAAAGGCCTGGGAGCGAGAACATAACAAATGCTCGAACTCTGCGACTCGTTCGTTGGCAAGATTGAAAGGGAATTTGAGGTCTTTACAAGGGATTTTGAAGCAATAAAAATGCTCAAAAAGTGTCAAATGGCTCCCCACACAATTTTGATGACTTCATCTTGCCGTACTTTTGGCCTCCAAACTTGTCAGATCTGAATCCATTGAATATTTTTTAATTTTCGTGGGTCCGATCGAACAACAAACCCACCAAACATAATTTTTGTACATTCTCCTTCCCATGTTCAAATATATTTTAACATTAAAATAACAAGACAAACATTAAACTTTTATTTTTAACAATAAAAACTATTTTAAAAATTGATTATTTGTTAGTTAGTTTTATAACTCTACAATAATGCCAAGAACAACAAAATTTGCCCAGAAAAAAAGTTCTTTTGATTTTCACACCCTATACATAGGGATTGCCAGAGTTGGTTCTAGGAAAATTGCCAGTGGAAACTTGCCATCGATGAACATTGCAAAGGAGAAAAGCCAGTAGTTTGGAAATTTTCCTGTTATTAAGAAAATCACAATACCTTGGCCCAACACCAGTTATGAGCAGGCAAAAACAGGCAACCAAGCACGTTAAACTCACTACCACCACTTCACAAAGCATTTAGGCCCCCTCAAAATACTTTTTTAAACCTAAATTCATTCACCTAAAAAAACCTGATATATCCTTTTGAAGTATTCGAAGCGTGTCTAAATAGTCCTTGATTCCTTGATGGACTCAATGTATAATTGAGGGTCGATATCAAAGGCATTCCTGTCATAGTCTTTATTAAATACGGAGTAAGATGTGTTTTTATTTCATTCTTCTCATAACTACTCACAGCTACGTCATGACAGCTAAGCTGCTGTTCTTCAAAACACTATTCAAAATGTCATAGTGACTGCGTATATTTTCAGGTTCTTTTATTTTGACGTACTGGGGGTAATATTTTATGCAACTCTAGTATCAGCTGTCAAAAATTTAAAATTTCCAAGGAAAAGTAAATTAATTTTCTGTGAATGTCAATTTGTATCATGTCAATATAATATTTAAGCTTATTAAGCACTTTCGAATATGTTTTACTATCTATGTATGTATATTGTATATTTTATTTCCTCTGACTAAAAATACTCATATATACATTATAGAACATTGATTTTTTTATAAAAGCATGCAATGTACCGAGTGGTCCATTGAAATCTGAAAACTTACTAATTCAGTAATTAATGAAGGTTGGGTGATGGAAATTAATTCATTCTTAAATATATTAAAGTATAAACAATTAGGTCAAAAAAACTCGACCTCTCTATCTTTTGTACAAGTCGAGAAATGACAGTTGAATGGGATGGGTGAATTACAATATTGCAGTCCAAGCAGTTGGGCGTCTCTAGGACCACTGGTTACGCCGTCAACAAGTCCAAAACCTTAGAAAGAAAGAAAGGCTCTGTAAGAATGGCCAAACTAGACCCAGAGGAGTGAAAGAAAACAGCCCAGGCCAATCCCTCTAGTCCATGAGTGTCCATGCAAATATCGAAATTTGACGCAAGAATGTCCATAGAGCTATCAAAAAAGTGCATGGAAAGAACCTGGTTAGGGGTACATATGTACTACATAGGCTACTTTTGACAACAGCAATAAAAGACACGAATCTCCTCTGTTACAAGACTCTTCTGAATGAGTTTGGAATTAGTCTTTTGATCCCTTTTTTGACACTTTTGACTCCCTCCCCCCCCCCTTCTCCTACAGCCTGATAACAGCACCCTTTTTTTATTCTTGTTCAGAAGAAGGCCTGCAGTGTCTGTCATGTTAAAACCGAGGTCCTCAAAGCCACTGTCAGCCAGCACTGGGACGTCATGAATGAGGACTACATCTGCAGCGGGTGCTAGCCCTTCCGCCATCACCTGGAAACCACTATTGTCGCTAAGGGCGGCTACATTAATGATTAAAAGAGCTCAGGTATTTATAGTACTAATTTGTGTTGAAATTCTATTTTTAATTGATAAATTATATCTTATTGAAGTTTAAAATTCAGAGTGTTCCTATTTTAATTGACAACTCTGTTTATGTATGTAGTATAAAAATTAATAATTACTCATTGAATCAATGTTAATAGTTACTTAATTTAAAATCTAGGACAAAAAGTAAGGGATTAATACTAACATAATATAATTATATCTCACTTACTCTAAATACGTATTAAGTAATGGATTTATCGGGTAGACAGTTCAAGAATATTTATTATAAGTGTAGAATTCAAGTAGTGAATGTTATTTACTAATACTAGATTATTATTTAAAGGAGTCATGGCTAGGCTTGTAATGAAATGCAATATATTTAAAGTTTCTATCAAATACCGATATTTATATATAAATAAAATTCGATAAAACTTCATGATTTGTTCTATATTTTGAAAGTAATATATATTGGCTAAATGAGTAAAATTTATGTATATAGTGGACACAAAAACGGGGGGAGAGCGCAAAAAATTTATTTTTTGGTAAATAGCTTCGGATATTTAATTTTTTTTTCCAAAAAAAATATATAAAAATATATTTATATGGCCTACTATTTGTATTAGGGTGTGCTTAGAAGGTACATGAAAGGGATTCGAAAATAGTTCATGATTTTTGAACTTAAATAAAGAACTTATTCAGATTATATTGGTTTTGGCCTATTCCCCCCCCCCCCAAATTGAATGTTTAAATTAGTTCTTAAAACTTCATCTCCCTTTTGTTCCTTAATTTGATAAAATACTCAACAAAAGTGAGATTTACGATCTCTAGACACGTCCTATTAAAGTTGAAGCTTTTAAGGATGTCTTTAAGTTTTATTTAAATGTGAAAAATTAATTATCATAATTTAATTTGAAATGCACTCTTTTATGTTAAGGTTATAAAACCCATAATGAGGTCGGAAATCCTCAAAAAGAAACAAAGGTAAATGGAGTAAAGAAGGAATATATAAGTTGATTTGCTATTACAAGGTTGATCGGATCTAGGTGTGCAATAAATTTAAATTGGAATAAATTGAAAATTATTTCGTCAATTGTTTTCAAACTCGGTGACATAAAGGGTTTGTGACTCACGATTAATTAGTTAAAGTTTGACTTAATTAAAAACAAAACAAACGAGCACGAGTAAAATGGAGCAACAATGGATTAAAATTTTGGACTTTTTCTTGCGCGTATGCCCCCTTGGTCCTATCCAAGAAGCTCGGGTGTAGCTTCAGTGAAGCATGTCTTCAGAGCAAAAAAAATCAGCCGTAATCATGGTCTTGGGCGTTATGGCCAGCACAGGCAAAGTCTACCTTCCCATTTTTGTGGAGAGGAAGGAACGGCTCAATGCAGATGCTTAGATCGAGCTTCAGGATAAGAAAGTACTACTTTAGGCCAGAGAAAAGTTCTCGGACAACTTTTTTTTAACTCAAGAATGAGGATCCGTGTCATCACGCCACTAAGACCCAGGCCTTCCTGAGAGACAACTTTCCGAACTTTCGGAACATCAACATTTTTCCAACCTCCTCTCCAGACGCAAACCACTTGGACTACTCTATCTAGAGGGGTCTGGAGGAGAGTTTGTGAGCTACTCCTCACAGGTCTATCCAATCTCTAGAGGCTTTCATTAAGAAGGAGTGAACCAATCTCGAGTCTGACTCCATACTTAATGACTGCAAGGGATTTAGACCTCGTATTGAGGTCATTATTAGAGCTGAGGCTCAAATAAGGAAGAATAGTTGTGTCGAGCAATATTTTTAGATGATTTTGCAAAATACATGTCATCACAAAGCCTATTGTTTTAATTTTACTCTTGAGAAAATTTAAAAAAATAAAATGTGTAATAGATTTTATATCAAAAGCTTATTTTCATGTCAATACTTTCAATTATCACATCTCTAGCAGTTAGTACTATATAATTATGAGGATTTCCACTATAAAATATGGCATTGAAAAAATTATTTGGTAAATTTCTGATTTAATGAACAAACTCATTTTGAAAAATTGTAGGTTATTGCCAATTCTAATAGGGCATTTTTTTTTTACTTCTACTGTATTTTGCAACCTTTCCTTTAAAAAAAAAAACAGAAAAGAGGCCCAAAATTAGTTGTTAATTAGCCAATTTTTCCCAAATATAAATTATTATTCAATAACAATGGTCAACAAAATTTCGTGACTATGCGTTCTTGATTTGTTGTACCTCCGGAAAAATAAATATAATCTTTAACACAAAAAAAAATCTACTTATGTGGACATTAGAGGTTTTTTTTTAAACATTACTTTACAGCATCTGCTAGATTTACTGTTATTTTTTGCCTTGAAATAAAATAAGAAAATTCATAGAATATAGTTTATTGATACATGTTTCCAGATTATACTTCTTTTAGGGGAGTTAGAGAGGAAGGTATTGCCAATTCACAGAAGAGCATCGATTCTTTCGAAGGCTTACATCATCAAGTACTAGAACAAAGACCCCCCTCGTACATGGCCAAGTATCGCATGAATGATAGGCCAAGATGGCGGACACATGGAATGAATATTTTTCTTTTGTATTATTATAAATTGTAAATTTAATTTATAACCTCTATTTGCTTCCCTTATTGATGAAGATGCATTCAAAGGTAGTGAGGTTTTTCTTTAAAGACCCAGTCTATATTGAATAGTTGATGCCTACGGTGCCTGAGTTATTTTAACTTTATTCAAATTAAAAAGAAGTACATCATGCAATTTTGAGCAATACTTATTCGCGACCCCGATAGAGAGAATCAACAAAATGTCTTGTTAGAGAAGAGGGTATATGGATTCAAAAGAAAAAAGTTAATTTAGTTTGATAGTTTTATTATTTTTTGACTTTTGGACGAGTGCTTTTTCTTCTTATTATTATTATTTTGGTCTTAGGGTCCTTAAATGGAGGAATGAAAGGAGCAGTGTCCAACTCAAACAAACAACTATGGAGAGAAATGGGGGGGGTCACATGAAATTCCAAACTCTTAAATTGTGTGTAAACTACAAAGGAAAAGAGGGAAGGGGAAGAAATGGATAGAAGAAACATTTAAATGAAGGAATACGGTGGGGACACAAGCAAAATGCGAATACCAATAATAATAGACTATTATTTATAATACACCGAAGCAAGTTTCAAGTCTCCCTACAGAATAAGGTAAATATATTATATATAGAAATATACTTTTACACTTATGTATGTGCCTTTTATGTAGGTTTCGTATACATACCTAAATACCACAATCAACATTTGAAAGATCCTAAGGCAGGCCCATGGCTACATCCCCAAGACAAAAATCTTCCTATCAAAGATGTTGAAAAACAACGATTTTTTTTCTCACCTAAAAATAATAACATTTGCATTATTTTTGTTGCAATTTGGAATGAGCAATATTTATTGCTGTAATTACATATTTTTAAATTTTTTTCTTTTCACAAAAAAAAGGTCATTTGTCTTTTCTAAGAAAAAAAGTCATAAAAAAATACTCTATCAAAAATGATGATATTGCTGAATTTCGAATGAGCTGTGTCCGGGGCAAAGATAAATGTGTTGGGCCCTTTTGTTTTGAAAATTTGAGCGTTTTTTTAAAATAAATTTAGAAAATTTTTCACAAACGGTTTGACATTATTTATGCATATTTTTGAATGATTTTTTTTTTTTTTTTTTTTTTAAATACAAATATTGACTATATTTTTCAAAATGACCATTTCTGTGCATAAAAGGCAATTATTTTTATTAATACTTTTTTGTTCGTATAGTTCAGCCAACTAAAATTACCATCCTCCCTTAAAATTGTAGCTGCCCTGCGGAGGTTGCAGTCATAAATTCAACATGTTTTCTTTTTTTTTAAATGCAAAACTATAATACCCATGTATGAGTCCAACACTACCATCGATTTATTTCATCAAAGCGTACCAAAGAAACATTTATTCAGCAATATAAAGGGTCCGAGAGCTGCCTAGAAATGTATGGCTATACGTAATTCTATTTTGACTCTTCATTACCTTCCAAAATACTCTGGTTCGGTATTTGTGATGGTTAAACTTTGTTTTCCGCTTTTTAGGATCGCTAAAAACCACATTCCTCCATCACCATGGCATTTGAAAATGTCATATAATCTAGAGGGATTTTAAGAATAATGTTATAGATAGAGATATGTGAAAATGTTAGATATCCCAAAATCTTGGGGATAAAAAAATTGTGAGATCCTTACTTTATATTTATAACCATTAAAAATTTACTGCATAGTTTCAATTCTCGTCTGCCCTTATTATTTATAATTCTGCACATAAGGACTGTGGAAAAAACTTTTAAATCCTCTATACACGATACCGGGGATTTTCCCCGTCCTCAAACTTTAAAACAATATCAAGCCTCAAACATAAAGGGACTGGAACGACCTTTATCAAAATTCACAAAAGCACGTGTTTTGTTTGGACTTTCACAAGGAAAAGTATCCCAAGGAAAGGTAAAGGTGTTGGAATTACGACTTTTGAATTCCAACGCTCTTATTGCCAGCAAATTTGCGAATTAGGAACCAGTAACTGCTGAGAAGATAAAAACTGTTATAATCTTAGCAATAGCAAGATATGCTGCCTTCTGTTTGATGGTTCCGGACACCTCTGGATCTGGTTGGAAATATAGTGCTGATACTATTATGTATTTCACCTCGATGTCAGCAACATATTTGTACTCTTTAAAGGCGATTGTAAGGTCTTACAATGCTTTTGAAAAGAAATAGTCTTACTATGGAGACTATTGGTACTTTTAATGGTAAATTGATTCTTATATTATATTATTATTTCCTCTTGTTCCAGCTTGTGTTAAATGCTTGTATGTCTATTCTGAATTTGGTATGTTGACGGATTTTATATAGTAGTTTTTGATCGGTCATATGTGTGTAATGAGTAGGCAAGTTTTTTAGGAGAAGGATTATCATAAACTAAAATATTTATTTAGTTGGATTTTTGTACGTGATCCACCTTCCTTCCTTTAGGTATTCCTTCTGTCATTTGTGCATATAAAATGAAAACCTAAATAAAATAAAAACTGTTTACTTTTAACTTTTAGAGAGATTCAATCTCTTGACAATTCAACCTTCACAGATACTTCAAGGGAATAAAAATTTATTTATTTTCTTCCATGAGATAAATTTATGTATTTGTACATTACACGACCAATGAATGCCAAATTATCTCTCTCGTCTTTCACATCAAATTAACTGAGTTACAACATTTGGATAAACTATTCACTTTTAAAATCACGCAATTTCTTTATTATAACCATTATTGTTTTGATTCAATAAGTTATATTATTTTATTGTCAATTAGTAAAAAAATAAATATTTAGATTTCTTAGAAATTAATTTGTCTTCCTAGACATTAAATATGCCTTCAACTTTCTGGGTTCCTTGTTGCAACATTGGTAAAGAATCTCGTCGAAAGTACAAAGATATTGAAATAAGGACTTCTTTGCATAAATTTACAGTATATAACATCGAAGTTCTTAATAAATGGAAATCAGCTAAACCAATTTATTAGGTATTTCTAAAAATAATATATATATATTTATTCTAGTAATATCTTATGAGTGTTTATATAAATTATTATTGTTTATATAGATGGTAAATCTATTGATATCTCTAAAAAAGGTTATTTGCTCTCTTCATTTTAAACATGAAGATTTAAGCAGATATACTCTATATATGTATATTTATTTATGTATTATGGAGGACGAGGCATCCTTGATAATAAATTCCACAAAACGTATTCATAATACACATTGATGATGAATATCATAGATTGTATTATAGAAAATATTATTCAATGTATAATTTTAAAAAAGATCCATATAAAAGATATGCATCTCTAAGGATTTTTGTTCCATTTTGTATTTTTTAAGTGATATCCTCTTGAAATATTAAAATCATCTACTCATCGTGAATTGACCGCTTTATGGTTTAGATCCTGGGATCTCAATCCTAAGGAAGGAGTTCACTCTACTCCCTTGTGTAGTCTGGTAGTTTTCCTTGGATGAATTCTCCTCCCTTCATCCCTCGTGGAATTTGGTATCCAAATTCTAACATCTCTTGAGATGAATGATCAAGTTAGGACTATCTTCCTTGGATTGCCTCGATCTTTCTTTTACGGGGCATGACATAATAAAATTGACATTGAAATTGGAAAAATATGACCCCCTCCCCATTAAAAATGGGATTACTTAAACAATACACAATTGAAGAAAAATCCTTGGAGCTGTATATTTTTTAAATAGATCTTTTTTAAATTATACATTGAAACTTTTTCTACAATATAAGCTATGATGTTCATCATCACTATGTATTATGAATAAGTTATAAGGATCTAAAAAAGAGTGTCGTTTTTAATCATTTTTCAGTTTAAAAACGTAAATTTATCGAGTTCAGAACAAGATACATAATCAATACAACACTATATTATCATAAAAACACTTTTACATAAGTTTTAGTCAACATACCTTTAAGGGGGCAATTTTTTGAAGGGTGAAGTATGTAACTAAATTTAAGAATTCAGGTGAAGGAAAGAAAAACTGAGATCCGTTTTGGAGTGTGCGGTTATAGATCAATTCGATTATTTTATTGTATTCAATTCTACCCCCCCCCCTTTTTGTTCTTCTGTGTTATTCATAACATTGGAAGTTCCTTCCAGGAAGAAACAGACAGTCACTCTGAAGAGAGTATTTATTGCATCTTTTTTACATCCAATCCACAATCTACCTATATAATATTCATATCATTTACCGCCAAATTTATGTACTAGTTTAATACAATGATTGATTGTAAACGAATGGTTCTTTTTAAGGTTTTTTTTAGTCCCTTAGTCTTTCTTCAAAGATGTAGCGTCAAATACTCAAGATGTTTGGTATAAAAAAGTCTTTAAAATCATAATAAATAAAAGGAGGGGGGAATCGTATAAAAGTGTAAATGTTGGAATAAATATTATAACTGCAGTGTTTATTATCCAATGATGGGATATAATACAAGGAATTAGGATCCCATGCTTGTTTTGGAAAGAAATAAGGTAGAGAAAGGAGAACTTAAAGGACTCTCGGCAAAGAGTGGACACTCAAAGCAAGGAAGGTAGTTCTTAATTCTGATTAGCTTAAAATTAGAAGCTACTACATGTTCCTCCAGGCACGCAACCAGTTTGAGATGGCCGTCTCCCCCCTAGTGAAAAGAGAAGAATAAGGGCGACTACGTATAGGTTGGTGTTAGGAACATAGTCTTCCTTGTTTTTAGATTGATTTTTTTTTTTTCTTTAACCACTCTTTCCTAGAGTCCTTTAGGAGAACCAAGTTTATTGAACAAAAAAGGAATGACATGCTGTTACAAGGAATCATAACGTAAGATGCATAAAAATAATATTGGGGTTGAAAAATAACCATTCTCTGTATTTGAGCAAAGTAACAAATATGTTCCTGGGGACAAACAATTGCAGTAGCATTCAATTACAATTTTAACCCATTTTTTTATTGTGAGGTTTGTTGTCTCAGGCAAACGATAGCTGAAATAAATAAAAAAGCAACACATGTGCGATCTCCTCCGCGCCGGTTTCAGTGCGAATAAGACATAACCTATAACATCAAGAAGCCCATTATAGTCTCATACAGCCAAAAAGAACAAAGGAGAAATAATGAGCTGCCTTCTGCCCTGTCCCCATGTAGCCCTCTTCTAGCCCTGACCTCATACCCTCCACTTTGTAGTTTAGAGTGTCTGGGGAAAAAATGTCTACCGCACCTCTCATCCAAATTTGAATTTGCTACGAGCTGCCATCATGCCAGTGGGTTACCTCGCCTTCATCGTCAAGAGCTGCTAACTTGTTCTCCTATGTGTTGAAGCTGTTATTGCTTACTAAGGAGGACGCATTAATAAAAAAGTATAGCTAAATACTGGGTGATCGATTGAAATTTGAGCACTTACTAATTCAATCATTAATAAAGGTTGATTGATTGAAATTAATTCATATTTTGATATATTAAAGCATAAACAATTAGTCAACAAAAAAAAAACTTGACCCGTCTAGCTTATCTACAAGTTGGGAAAATGACACTTGAACGTGATCGACAAATTTCCATTGCTGCACTTCAAGTAGTTGGACGTCTCTTGGATCACCATTTATGGCATCAACAAGTCTGAAACATTGGAGAGGAAGATGGGATCTGTCAAAAAGGCCAAGCTGGATCTGGAGGAGTTAAAGAAAACATCTCGTAGAATTTTAATATTCAAAGTGTTCATATTTTAATTGACCACTCGATATAGTAATTAAATATATCACAAATTTGTTTAAGTTTTTTTTTTTTCTTGATTCATAAAAATCACGTTTTGTTGTTTAGTCATCGTTTTGCCTCCACACTCTGTATGTAATTATAGAATTATTCAAAATGTTGAAGTAATTATAACTTTCAAACTTAATTCATAATTAATTACTAAAACAGAAGGTTGACAATAAGGGAAGATTACTTTTGTATCTCAAAAACTCCCAAGAGTAGTAAATTATGTTTGTTAGGATTGTCTTCTATAAATAAATCACATCTTTAGTCACAAATTACATTTATAACAAGGAAACTTGTCAAAATTGGAAATTTATAATATGAACATGTAATCAGATACCAAAAGTATTTGAATGCCTCCAATGAAGAAATATTTTATGAAATGATAAATAGTGAATATCAATGATTTTCTAAGTTCCTACTCAAAATTAACGAAAAAATCTTTCTAATATTGTCTTATTAATAAGGATCACCATTGTGATGTTGCAGTGTTTATATAAGCATTTTATACATAAAAATTATAATCATATATCGGGAATTATATTTATTTTTTTAATGAATTTGAAGCGTTCACAACGACAATATAGGGTTAGCAGTATAGGGAAGATATAATTGCTCCATCACTTTCGATGCAGCAACATCAAATGCCAATCCCTGCAAAAAAATGCATTTAATGCGCTATTAATAGTATATTTATATACTCATATATTTGGTATTTATTAATGAAAATAATATATTTAAAAAAATTGTCCACATGAATTTTGCATTAAAGGAGGATTATCAAATGTTGTTAAAAGTGAAATGAGCTTCAAATAAAACTTTAAAATATGTTGTATTTTAAAACCCTGGATCCTCTAAAAAGAACAATCAGCCAAAAAAAAAACAGGGGAAAAGATAAATTTAAAGTTTTTTTTAGTTTGTTGAAAAAACTTATTCTATCTTCACAGAAAAAATATGTATTATTGTCTTGATTAGATGACTCAAATCCCTCAATTCATTTTCTTTGAGGTAGCATAAATCCAAAGAATCTATTATGAAGTATATTTCGGAAAATTCTAATTAGGCATGAACGATGTTTACTTATCAAGTGGTCCATTAAAATCTGAATACTTTGAATTTCAAAATTCAACAAGATATAGTTTATTAATTAACAATAGAATTTCAACAAAATTAATATTATAAATAGATCTTTGCCGGAGCTCAATTAATCATTAATGTAGCCATCCTTAGCCGCAAGTATGACTTCCAGGTGACAGTGGAGGTTTGGCACCCACTGTGGATATATTCCTCTGTCATGGCTTATTTAGTTGCAATTTTATCAAATTTTCGATTTGCTATCCTCATTTTTACGAGTGGCACGCAATTTGAAAAACTTCAAATTGGCACCCCGTGACAACGGCCCGGATGCAGACCACTGTCATAGTACCAACAGTCGCCTTGAATGCCTAGGGTTTTGAATGACGGATACTGTAGGCCTTCCCCTTGATATGTACCCAAAAGGTGTAGTCAAGGGGTTGGCTTCAGGGCTCTAGGGTGGTCTCCAAAGAGTCTTGTAACGGAGAAGATGGTTTTCTTTCATTGCTAGTACTAAAAGTGGCCTTTCCAACCTCACAAGGCACTTTCCACCGAATTTTCTGATAGCTATCTGGACAGTCTGGTGGAAAATCCAGAGATCTCTTGCATGGGCCCTCATAGACTTGAGGAGATTGGCCTGGGCTATTTTTTTTTTAAATCATCCGTGTTCAGTTTGGCCTTTTTGACAGAGCCATTGTTCCTTTCCAACGTTTCAGACTTACTGACGGCTTAGACGGTGGTCCTGGAGACGTGCAACTGTTTGGAGTGTGCAAATGGAAATTCGTCAATCACGTTCAAGTGTCCTTTTCTGTACTTGTACGTAAGCTAGAGAGCTCAGGTTTGTGTAGTTTTCTAACTAATTGTTTATGCTTTAATATATCGGAATATGAATTAATTTATAGCCCTTGATCTTCAATTAATTATTGAACTAGTAAGTGTTCATATTTCATTGGAAACCCAGCTGTTAATAGTTTATTTACATACCAAAGGCTTGTGGTGCCACCTTGAGTTTATTATTGTGTATAAGTAATTGTATTTATTACGACAAAATCTGCGCCATCTCGGAAATATTGACGTTTTATTCGTTTTTTCATTCCTTGCCGAAAACTTACTTGATAAGCAAAAGTATGGACTCAAAAATTACAGTAGCATTTAATCACGATTTCCCCTTATTTTAAATTACAAGGTTTAATTACACAACCAAACGACAAAACAACAGAGACTCTCAGCATCTCCATCCGGACTGCCTGCGTCATCAAGGAGACCATTATATCCAAGAAGAAACAAAAGTTCCGCAGCATCAATATAGCTGGTTCTGGCCTGCATCCGTGTGGCCTTCCTCCAGCCCTGGCCTCCACTCTGGACTTTGCAGTTTAGAGTGGCATGAGAAAAAATGTATTACGCATCTCTCATCCCAATTTGGATTCGTTCCAAGCTGTCATCATAACAGTGTGGTTCTCAATGGGCAATGCCTTCATCGACTAGAGCTGCCAATCTGTTTGTTGACGTGTTATTGGATATATGATTTTTAGATTGGTAAAGCAATGCATCCAAATAGTATTCGTCCCATATGTCGTAATCTCCCAATTAATGTTATGATTCTAAAAATATAAGTGTAGGCACTATTTCATAGGAAATTTCCTGAGCAACTATACAATACAATTTGACCTTGAACCCATTAAAAATAAAGAATAAATTTAGTGTTTGGCTCGCCTGTAACATTTGATTAAATTCAGATACATTGGCTTGCCAGAGAAGAGCAGTGGTGTACGTCTCATAATAAAACCAGGATATATTTATATGTAGGGTTGAATGTGGTATGTACATATAATAGATTTTAGACACGCAATACATATCTACATATAAAATGTTGATTTGATTAAATCTTCAAATAATTAACTGCATAACTTAGTAATGATTGATGATTTTGATCATTTTACGGTTATTCACATTTTATTAGCACACAATAGTTTCATGGATAAAGGACCACGTTATGTTTTTTGTTTTTTTTATGGAATAAATAAATTTATTCTAACTAAGACATAAAAGTCAAAAACATATAACATCATTTGATACTCTATTTATTTAACAGATGAAAAACTAAATCTTGAATAACATGTATCGTAAAATCAAAGATATATGTTTATCCAGTAGTAATTAAATTAATTTAATTCCACACTTTTACATTCTAGGATAAAGCAAATGGGTCCAAAGTGACTAAACCAAATCTTTATTCAGCGGCTTGACAGCAACAGATGATTTAAGATGTTGATTTTGAGCGATTTACTTTGATTTTCTACATATGTACTTTTTTCTTAATTGCATCATTTTTGCATCCTGGGGAGAGTGAACAACTATTTGTACAATCCTAGACAGTTCCTTAACCAAAGGAAGGGTTTCTTCAATAGTGTAGCTTGAGTAATGAACTAAAGTTGGAGTCCATAGGTTTTTTAAATAAGACTCTTGATCAAATACTAAAATCGGGTAGTCTAGAACAGCTGCTGCCAATATGGAAGGATACATGTGAGTCATCTTATGCTCCACAATAAACTAAGCCAAAGAATGTATTTTTGCGTTCAAAAAGCCGGCTTTACTACAACGGCATAGGAAGTGAAGGGAAGGGGTCTTCCAAGCTCAAAATTAAGAGTCAAAAGCATTTTGATTTCCATGGTTCTGATTTGGTGCTCAGTGTAGATGTTATCCGTGATGAAGACAAAATCGCAAACTTCAGAGTAGCTCATTTCCTTGTACTTTGAGGCAAAGAATATGGCAGGCACTCCGACGAGTTGAAGGATCTTCTTTTGCGTGTTTCCACCCTCTTCCTGCAAGTAGTAATCATTGATGCACACGGTAAGGTACAAAGTTTCCTGAAGGAGACTGAACTGCTGATGCACGAGCCGATCGCTGAGAAAACTTTGTATCTTAGAGGTGATGTTGCTTACTTGACGATAGTTCTGCCGAATATCTAGAGATCGATCCAACTGTCTCAAGTACATCATTCACATGCTCCGTTACCATTTGAGTGTCGGTTTTATCCTCTTTGTCAAAGTAATCTACAGCAAAAGCAGAATAAGCTACAACAATAGGTATTTTTGTCTCAGGAATGACCAAATTTGTTTCCACAGTGACTTGCTTCAAAGTATCCGGGAAAGGTGAACAGGTTAATTTTATTGTACTTAGTATCCTTTCCTCTAAAAAAAGATGAAAATCCCCTAGATGAAGCGGTATGTTATCACCAACACCGGAACAAAACTTCATTTGATATTAAATAATCATTCTCAACTTAACAACAGCTAATTTGAGCTCAACCAATCAAAGCTTAGAACCCCTAATTAAAGGAAATATAAGTTTTTATATTATAGGTATAGAACCCTATTATAAAAAAACTGTCATGAAAAAATATTTTGCAAACCAAATATTAATATTTTTTTAAGTAATATAAGTTGCAGATGATCACACTCAAAATAAAGAACAAAGATAAAAACTAAATATGTCAGAGGCTTTCTATAATAAAAGGTATAATTTTGAGGTAATTAAAGAATAATATTTTGTTATCAGACGTCGATAATTTTAAATCTTCTAATCAAAACTTTGATTGGTTGAGTTAAAATTACATCATATAACCTATAAACAATTCTCAGGAATTATTGAAACAATGTTCCATAGTTGAGAAGATTTGGCTGGAGTTCTAACTGTTTGTAAGCCTTTTTTTCTATTTTTTTCTAAGGAGAGGTAAACAACGTGTAACACTAATACAAATTAATTAATTATTTTTTTAAGTATAAGCTACAACGTTCACATGTTCTCGCGTGAATTCATATACAGGGGACACACATTTAATATCCCTCCTTTAAAATTTAAATTAAAAGCCTATATACGTCTCCTCGTTTTAGACAAGAAAACATTTTGAGGGATATCCAAGGTCATCATTTGCATCATTTAAACCGATTAAAAATTTACAGCCTCAGAAATTCAACTGTTCCAACAGCTTTTTATAAATGTTTGTAAATTTCATTAAAATTTTAAAAAAAATATGTGTCACCCTGTAATGTATTCCTTTTCTTCAAAATCATTTTGAATACTCTAAACAAATTATATTTGGAATTGTTATTGTTCTGATTCCAACGCATATTTTCTGGTAGCAAGAGCTGTCAGATACAAAGAGAGACTAATTTTTTGTTTTAGTTGTACATAAATACTTGAATAAATAGCTGTTTCTCTTCTCTGATATTGACACCTTCCCTCCCTCCCTCTTCCCTCCTTCTCAGAGGAGGAGGAGGAGGATACGGGGATATCATCAATAGTGATAGATAAATGTTAATCCTGTGTTATTATTATATTTACATATTTTGAAGTAGACATCTTCCATTAGGAAGTAGCATTGGATATATTAATTAATGAATACAGTCATTTGCAAAAGTTTAAGACCACCTGGAATATTTTCTTCTTTTTGGAAGAAAAGGAGAGGATTACATATATATATATATAAATTCAAAAAAGAAATATTTTGAGAAAAAAATTTCAAATATTAATTTTTTGGAAAAAAACTAGAAAAAAACACAGCAATTCATAAAAATTAAATTCTTCCCAAAAGAATTTTAAAATTTTTCGATCTTTTTTTTTTCCAAAAATCCATAATTCTTCAAAAATTAAATTTTTATAAAACCCAAAGCTTTCATAAAAAATTAATTTTTTTGGAAAAAATTTCTAAAATCTACAACTGTTAATTTTTTTTCTTTTTTTGAAAAAAAAATTGATAAATTAAATTTCAAATATTAAGTTTTTAGAAAATAAATTCAAAAATTCCTTAATTTGTAAGGGGGGGAGGCTACAGCCCCTGAAATGAAATGTATTTCAAAAATGAACAAAATATGGCAGGTTAAGTCAAACGACGTGAAAAAGTTCTGACACTTACTTAACACACTTTTCGAACCAAATTAGAAAGATTTTTTTTTCCAGGAACTAGAGGGAGATCTTGAAATAGTAGACTTCATCATGGTGTCATCTCTTGTGGAAATTTTCCTTGTGCGCCCTGTTCCATTTTTGTCTGTATAAATCCTTAACTTTTCAAAATTATTGATAGCAGTGTGAAAAGCTACCATGTTAGAACACATCTTTACGACACTTTCGCGCTCATAAAAGCCTTCTTCGTCAGGAACATACTCAGAGTATGTGCTGGAGGGGCTTTAGCCCCCCCCCCCCAATTCATGCATTTTTGCTTATTACTAGAAAATTTAAATTTTGGAATTTATTTTTTTAGAACAGGTGTTGATTTTTAAAATTTTTTCCAATAAAGAATTTAATAACTATTTTTTTCTACAAATTTAATATTTGATGTTTAATTTTCTAAATTTGTTTCCAAAAAATTTAATTTTGCGATTTTTTTTGCGAAAAAATTAATTTTTGGATTTTATGAAAAAAAAAACAGTCTCCTGCAGACAACCTTGTTCGTGTAACTGCACTATTTTGCCCTTTGACCAACAGAAAAGCTAGCTTTTCCCCCATTTTTCAAGAATATAAATTACAGAGCATATGTGAGCACCATCTTCTCGTTCTAATGGCATTACACAACAGGTTGATAAACACATTCGCTAGAACCAGTGGAGCTTAACACGAACCATATTTGTATAATATGCGTTCATAGACGTAAAGAAAAAGATTATTATATCATTTGGTGAAATGTTAAATGTGGTCTTAAACTTTTGCAAATGACTGTATCTACTATTTAACAAATAACTATAAATACTTATAAAATTAGGAAACAATTAGTGAGGTAATATTTGAAATTTATTATATTGATTAATATACTATAGAAAGATTGGGCTACAAATTATAATGTGTTTATACTTGAAGCTACATTACAGTAATAAATAAAACATATAAAACTAACAAATAATACATATTATATTCAATAAATTAGAAAATTGAATTTATTTTTTATAAATTTCAAGATATACCTACGTTTTTTCTCATATTGTATTTGTTTTATATGGATTTTTGAAAAACATTTATCTTTGACTGAAGATGAAAGAAAAAGTTATCATGCACTATAAGCATATTTTATAAAAGACACATAAATAAGAAACGATACCCATAATAGCCCTGCTGCATACGCGTTATTCACAGTTTAAACCATAGAAACCCAACTAGATATTTTGAATATACCCCAATATGCGTGCATGGGAGGAAAATTGCCAATTAGGAAAATTGCCCGGATTTTGTTCAAACTTTATGATTTTTTCTTAGTTTTTTAAGGTGCTAAAAAATGGATTTTCAATGAAATATTAAAAAAATATTTTCTAAATATTTTTTTTTTAATTTTTCTTTCTTTTTTTCATCACACGTCAATTTTCAATTTCTAAAAAGAGATGAAACAAATCAATGCATTTTGGACCTAAAACAATAAACCTAAATAATAATAGTATTTTCGATTTCCGTAAAATTTTAATACTATATTTACAAAAAAAAACAGTTATTGATGGTTATTTTTTCAACGACATTATACTCCATATCTTTTTGGGTTTTGCAAGTACGAATGAAATCGGGGTAGTTTTGTGTTCCTCTTTACAATACCAATAAATGTTATTTACATCATTTTTTTTTTCAAAATTAGTGTAAAACAATTTTCTGCGAAAAAAAAAACCACGAATTTTGATTAGTCCATTTTTTGACAAAAATAAAACATAGAAATTCTCCTCTAAATCACTTTTTTCATTCATGTGTAATGGAATATCATTTGAAAAAAAAAAATGTTCCTTCATCACTACACTGTCCAATTGAAAGTCAGCCGAGTGGTCTGCATGCAATGAACCAGATCCAAAGCGCGGAAAGATACATCAGTTGGCTAGCAAAGTTATGGTGTCAGTATTCTGGAATGTGTATGGTATAATATTCATTGATAACCTCGAAAAGGTCCAGAATATCAACAAGGATTATTATATAATATTGTTGGAGCATTTGAAGAATAAAAAAGCGAATCACTGAAAATAATGTCAAAATTCCATGAATTAGGCTAAAAACTGCTTCCCATCAACTGTATTCTCCAACCCTTCCCCTTAGTGACTTTTTTCTGTTTAACGAAGAGAAAAGAAGGCTCATTGGAAAAAATTCAAAGATAATATAGAGGTAATGGCCGAAAGTGAGGCTTATTTTAAGACTAAAGAGAAACCGTTCTTGAAAAATGGCAACGGGAAATTGTTTGGCCACAATAATAGTTGTATCATCCTCAAAGTTGACTGCATAAAATGAATATATCGATTTTCTCCAAGTAAATGAGTTATCCAATGTTAGCCCATATGTTAGCCGACATGTTATTTCATTCCAAAATTTTATTCTTACCTAATTATATACAAAAGTGAAGGGATGAACGAAAATAAGTTTTATCGTATTTATACATCATACTAAGTTTAATAATAACGTATAAAAAATCTAATATTAATACTCTTTGACTCTCCTTTGCTATGCTATCAAATTTCAATCGCAGATAAGTATTTTTTGAAGAACAGAAAAGGTGATAACAAAAGATGAGAGAAAAAAATATTTTGTTCTTTTTTAATCAAAAAACTTGTTAAAGAAAATCAATTTTTATAATAACATATAAATTAATTGTATAAAAACGTATTCTCCTTTCTTCCAGACTTGCAATTACGATAAATGTTTAATAATCATTTCTTTAAATGTTTTGTTATAATTTAAGAAAAAAGAAAACAATTCATTATGGTTCGTTTAACATTAAGAAAGGGAAAAATGTATGTTGGGAATAATAACTACTGGAAATACCTAATTCGAAGTTGCTTCTTTTTTTAAATCATTAATTAAATGAGCTATTTTCTTATAAGCTATAGGACAATTACATATATGTATGTATGTTGAAGTGAAAGCAGAACAATTAATTTACATATCGTTAACATTTCAGTGAACGGAAAAGAGATCTTAAATATTCCAAATACAACGAACAGATACCATGTAAATAAAGCCTTTTCACGGACGTCACAATTAACTGACAGGAGCACCATCTAAGTGGAGGATATGTACTAAATTTTATCACTCCATTTAGATATTGTTTATTCATTGTGACGTCATATGAATGTATAACTATGTTACTCACATGGAAAGCACTGTGAAAATTTTTTTCATAGAGTGTCTCCGTTTTTTATTTAACTAAATTGTATACAGGGTTGATTTTACGTAGTGGTTTTGTGAGGATGGTTCTAGGATGTTACTCCCCGGGAAGTTTCACCCTGGGATGTTTCGCCCTCATACATATATTATAGCATAAATGTATCTTCTACATATAATTTAAGATTTAAAATTAGTCTCTCCCCCCAATTGAAGTCATTTGTAATGCATTTTTGCATTCAGTATTGTAAAATGAGTGCATTTAATTCAATTTTAATATATTTTAAAATAGAAAATATCAAACAGTATACTATTTTTATTTTTAAAACTTTTGGCCCCCTATAGCCCTGATGCAAACCCTTTCGACGGCACCTTTTAGTTAAATGTCAAGAGGAAGACTTGCAATGTATGTTATTCAAACACCGAAGACCAGTCACATTAATGGTTAAGAGAGTTCAGATACAAATATATTTATAGTATTTTTTTTTATTTTCTTGTTAATTAATAAATTAATTCTCGTTGAAGTTGAAAATTCTAAGTGTTCCGATTTTAATGGACCACTCGGTAATTAATTACAAGGCCTCTAATTGAATGTGTTTTATTCCGAGTAGGGTATTATACATACATTGTCAAATAATTAATTAATATTTTAATTGAATACAAATTTCGGAAAGGAAATTAATACTACTTTTGAAATTAAATAGCTACATACGTCATCTATGTAAGTAGTAGACACAAGAGAAAGATAGAGAAACAGGAGAGTCAAACACATCAAAATGAAAAGAAAGAGGCATTTTCTCTTTAATAATTTATGTCCATCGCTTTAAAATATAAAAGAGGAGTTGTTTTTTTCTGGTACAAAACGATAGTGATCCTAATAACAATAAATTTACATAGCCAGTAGGTAAATACATAGATACAAAATGATGTATTGATAAGTCCATATTCTGAAGGTTGGTGGATAAGTCGTCAGCATTGATACTTTTCTTTCTTTCTTTCTTTTTTTGCTATCTATCGAACCATTGTTGGTCCTTTTTTAAAGTCATCAATATTAATTAACACAATGTTCCCTCACCAACACAAAATGTACTTTTTGTCATATATCATTTTTATGTTTCCCTAATCAATGTTTAGAACCCTGATTAGTTGAATTATCATTCTCTCTTGTTAAGTTGTGAGCAATTCACAACAATTAACTATTGAATGATAATTCTATAGTTCTGGAGAATTGGCTAATTACCAACTGATGTTGGTACTTATAGTACGTTGTGACCGTTATTATATTTCACAACCTTTTCCCCAAAAAGAAACAAGGTGAAAGGCCCCAAAATCAGTTTGTTGCTATTCCACTCTCTAAAACAATGTAAGTATTTATTATTTAATAATTGTTGAGAACTGTTCACAACTTAACAAAACTTAATTCAAACCAATCAACATTCCGAACACTGATTAGAGTTAAGAAGAAAAAATATTAGTAGCGGACAACAAATATAGTCAAGTTTGAGCCTGGTTCAGGGGTTCTATCGGTCCCTATCTCGGTTCTTTTTTATAGAGGCTCAGTTTCGTAACAGACACTTAAAACAAGGGGCCTCGTTAGAAAATTCGGGCCTAGGAAATGATATTAGATACAAACAGGGATGCAGATACCTTATACGCAGATTGTAAGTTCTAGCAGGGCAACCAAAACTAAGGTTGCTTAAGACAATGGTTTTCAATGTGGGCCGTGAGGGGAGACTTGGGAGGGTAAAGAAGCGAAGGTGAAGAATTGAGGATTGCTTTCAGTCTACACATACATAGTACACATGATTCGTATAGAGGGAGCCTCAGGTAAAAATGTATTAGTGTAGTGGGCCTTGGCAGAGTAAATTTCGGGAGCCCCTGGCTTAAGAAATATTATAGTTATCGTATTATACGGGCTCAACAAGCTTAGTAGGAGGCCTGGACCATTAATCTACTCTATCCCTTTCCTTTTTCATCTACATCCTTCCTCTCTTACCTAAAACCACTTTTCCATATCCATAAAAAGCCTTTAGCTATTTGGAACTCAGATATAACTGTATAACCCTGGCGACGTAAAAAATCATTGGAAAACGCTGCAATTGCACAAAAATAACTCAGAAAATTTACTTTTTGATTAAAGATAATTTATTTTTAATAATATATGTTGTATTTTCTTTATATATTCTATATAGGAACAAAAACACAAAGGCCGAGACCGATAAACAATATATTGCAGTCTCGGTTCGACTTTGTCGGTTCTGGTTCTAGCGGTTCAAGAACCGCTAGACCTATAAAGGCACAACCTTGTATACAGTACAAATTGGTGTGTAGGTGAGTGAATACCGTGAGTATGAGGAACCAACTGATTTTGTGCCTTTTTCTGCTTTTTTAAAGAGAAAAAGAGTCAAGATATAATTGATGTAAGAACGTGTTAACCCTTCAAAAGAGAAAAGAAAAAAAAAACCAAAGTGAAAAATATTTTATATTGATTTAACACGTCTTTAAATATATTCAAAGATTTTCTTTGCAAAGGGAAACCAATATTAATAGGACATACGTATATATTTATGATAAACAGTGTTACTTCCATTCCACTGTACCTGTTTATATTGCGTTTTGCTTTTTCAACCATGACTTCCAACAAAAATCAGCTCATTTATATTATTTAGTAGTAATTCAGTCTTTTAAACTATAAATCTCTCAATTTTTACTAAACAAAAGTCCTCTCAAGCGTTGCGAAAAAGTCTAGACGCTCAAGCAAATCTATCCTTTTCATGTTTCCATACCACACATTCATTTCCGCAGATATTTTCTTAATCTTGAATTTGATGTGAGAACTATTGTTGGTTTCGGTCTGAGAACATTATGTTTTTTTAGGTGAACGAACTAATTCCGTATTTAAAAGAATTTTGGTATAAATCGGTCTTATAAATATATCGGTCCTCGATTTGAAAACGATTAAATTTCGGTCTAAGGTCTATTATTGCAATCTGGACCAAAATATCGATCAAGCAAACACCCAAGTGGAAGTGCTTTAGTCAATTACCCTAAAATATTTATGTAGAAATATTGAAAATAATCTATAATCTTTTACGTTTAATTTATAAAAAAATTATAGTTCACGAGTTGTCTTTGGGGTATCTTCCTTGACTTTGCCTTATGATATTCTTTCAAAAGCAGATGCATGGAGTGCTGAGACATCTTATACTGCTTGGGTAGCGTCGAAACAGGCCTAGGAGTAATTCTTTTGGCAGATTTTTACCTTAATAATATTTTCCTTATAATGAGCCATTTTCTTGTATGCTATGGGCTTTTTGACATTTCCTATGGCATGGTGTTGTTGACAGTATTTTTACTGAAACGTAAGGGCTTAGATATATGGTTAGTTCTGACAAGCAGAGAGCTAATTTCCTATAACTTTTCTTTACTTTTCATGATGCCCTAAATTGTTAATTGTTGTTCAAATTAAAAACAGAATCGAAGTATTGTTGATTTGAATTTTATTTGACATTAAGTGAAGTGTACGGTATAACCAAAAATTGATGCTGGTATTAAAAATATCCCTTTTATAGTTTAAAAAAAATTATTTCTGTTCGGAATAAAATGAAATTTGGCTGATACAATCATTAGGCAATATTGAATTTTTCTGATCCAATAATTTTCGATGATTGAATCATACATCAGTATAAAAGGGTTCAGAAAACCCCACAGGATGTTTTAGTGGAAATTCAATATCTGAAATGGTGAGAGAGCACTCTTTGGAGACCAGGGTCAAGGCTGTTGGCATGATAGAGGGTGGATAAAGCCAGAGAGACGTTGCTCAAAAGTTACAGATTCCGCTCAGGACCATTGATATTTGGTGTAAGAAAAGGGAAGGATGGGCTAACCTTTGCAAATCAGAAGGGCCGAGGAAGGAAGAAAAAAATTAGCAAAGTTCCCAAACTTGTGGTTTCAAAATCTGTGACCACAGTGACGCAAACGACAAGGAAACTTGCAGCAAGATTGACTTCAAAGGGTTATCCAATATCCAAGTAATCTGCTCACAACTAACTGAGGCACTTTTTGAATGCATACCATACAAACCTCATCTGCACCCCAAATTTTCAGTAAAGCAAAGGAAGGCCCGGGTTCAATCCTGTCGTGAAAGGAAACACTGTACTGCAGATGACTGGAAATGTATCCTCTTCAGTGATGAAAGTCCATTTGAGCTATTTCATGCCCCCAAATCCCCAAACAGATCGAGTTTGGGCAAGAGATAAGGGAGATGTGGAACTCACTCCAACTGTGAAATTTCCTCTGAAAATTCAGGTTTGAGCCGTTATCAGCCACCAGGCAGTGTCAGATCTTCACCTTATTCCACGAAACCAAACTATGACGGCCGAGTACTACGTAACGGAGATCCTCAGCAAGTCTTTGATGTCAACTTTGTCTCGTACAGAAGAAACTGGACCTCCTTTGAAGAGGAAAATGATGTCTGGCACATCAAGAGCAATTTTCCAGCAGGATGGTGCCCCTGCTCACCACTCCAAAAAGGTACAAAAGTGGTATTCAGACAACTTGGATTCTTTCTGGCGCTAAGGCACATGGCCTGCCAACAGTCTTGATTTGTCTCCCATTGAAAATTTGAGACTTTTGATCCAGAGGAAACTCAATCAAAATGCGCCAGCAACTTCAGAGGATGAATTTTTTAAAAAAAACTGACAAAAGCTTGTGAAAAAAATTTCTCCAGATACTTTGAATAATCTGTATGAAGGGATACCAAAATGCATAAAAACAGTAGTAAGCTTAAAGGCCGTCATATTGGGAAGTAAATAAAGTTTTTCCCCCAAAAAAAACAGTTGTTTAGGTTATTTCATGATTTTTTTAAAACCATTTTTGGACTTACTATACTAAAGGAAGAGCCTACCCCTGTATAGCTACACATATTTGTTCTTATATGATATGATTGTACATACAATGAGAAGAAGTTGCATTATAAAAGGTTGCGTTATGCGAATATAATATATATTGTATTACCAAAATATATTATTCATTACTATTTATTAATAATAATAAAATGTGTGATTATTCTCATCTCTCTCTCTCACTCTTCTTTTGTGAAGATGTGAAAGCATGAAAATGGGACAAAAGTGTCGGAAGAGAGCCTTTCTATTCAGGCTTTATATATATACATACATATTGTGTCGACTATAAATAGAAATCATGTTTCTTTATCTGAAATATCGTGCAAAAATATTGTACATATATAATCTAATATATAAACGTAGACACGAAAACTGAGAAAGCTTTTAACTCAGTTGGTTGTTTTTATTCATACAATAAACTTATTTTTATAAGCATAAAGTATGTATTTTGTATGACTAATCAGACTCAAACTAAAGTAGTTTCAAAGAGTTTAAAGATTAAATCATTAATGAATCGTTGAAAATAGATACTAGAAATAAGAGCTATATTATACCGTTCCATGTACCTCTTTATCTATGATAAAGTATTCATTGATTTTTGTAATAAGTATGGATCTAATTATTTTAGCCATATACGTACAAAACTACTTCATGGTTGTATATCCGTGTGTATTTATATAATTTTGCAATTCTTCAAATAAATGTTTATTCCTTCAATTTATCGATCGATTTTTTGCTTGATTGTTTATTCATACAAGGAATATTGATATTGCATTGGTTTTTTTTAAGAAATAACTAGCAATCTACTAGAGCTACAAAAGAAACAGATCCAACGCTACAATTTCAAGAACTTAAATGCAATTATCGGGACTACGATTTTTTAAAGTTCAGTCCATGATTATAATACCAGGTGGTACATTGAAATATGAACCCTTACTAATTCAATAATTAATTACGGTTGAGTGATTTAAATTAATTCATATTTCAATCTATTCAAGCTTAAACAGTTCCTTACAAAAAAAAATAGTACTCTCTAGCTTATATAAAAATCTAAAAGTTGAGAAAATGACAATTGAAAGAGATGGAAGAATTACATTTCGCGTACTCCAAGGAGTTGAGTGTCTCAAGAACTACTGTTTATGCTGTCAACAAGCCAAAAACGTTGGAGAGGAAGAAATGGTTTCTCAAAAAGACAAAACAGGATCTGGAGGAGTTAAAGAAAACTCCCAGACCAATCCCCTTAAGTCCATGAGGGCCCATCCAAGAGATCTCGGTGTTTCATACCAGAGTGTCCATAGAATTATCAAATAAGTGGGTGGAAAGAGCCTTTTTAGGTTGCAGAGGCTTCTGTTTTAACTTGGTCAAAGCCTTGGTTCGGGTGACCATTTTCTCCCTGTTTGACGGGGTTAGAAGCTGTCCCTTGCAACGTTTATAGCTGTGGTACCCTAGTTCTTCAGTGATGAGAAGATGGATGGTTGAACGTTACGCTACGTCCAATGTTGTGAGCGATTACATTCATGGATTGGCTAGGATTCCTCTGAATATTTTTGTTTATTTTCTTCAACAAAGGGGGACTTTGTTAGGTTTTGGTCGCTTTTGGGTCACAAAGCTTCTGGAAAATCAACGTCAGTGGACTCTAACCATCCTGCACAACATGTTTCCTGAAATTTTGGACGAATCGAGTCATGTATCTGACTTATTTAGCCAAAAACTCTGGTCTATTTTTCAGTTCAAATTGCACAAAATATACAAAAGTGTAGGGGTTTTTTCCTGATTAACAAAGGACAGTGGTGTATTCCCGTAAGGAAGCGTAATGTGCAATGGTCACCCGAACCAAGGCTTTGACCAAGTTAAAACAGAAGCCTCCCGTGAAAGATCTTGTCTGGTTCTTCTCGGATGAGAAAAAAATATGTCAAACCCAGAAGCATAACTTGAGGAGCAATAGATGGTTAGCAAAATGTCCTTATAACGTCTCTAAGGACAAGTACCCAAACAAAGTTATGGTTTTTGGCGTTGTTAGTAGCGAGTGATACGTTATGCCGCCCTGCATCTTCATGCAGGGCACTGAAGATCAACATCAGTGTTTTGCGCACCAAAGTCTTTCCCTGGATCATAAAAAGTTGGCCTTGGATCTGGCAGTAAGACCAGACATCCTGTAACACCAGCACAAGAACGCTATTCCCAGTGCTCACTGCATACTCGTTTGATGCTATATGTACACGCCTGCAATATTTAATTTTATACGAATATATTCTTATTTCTTAGATCAAAATATGTTTACTATATACAGCTCATCCGGCGACTTGCCTTCATATATTTATACAGAAAAACATACTTTGTTGTATTAATATAGATACTGAAATTGATTTTTAGATGTTTGTCAAAACTACTGAATAAAATTCCTTTTTCCAAAAAGTTTTAAATGGTCATTTTTGAAATATGCCTCCATTTTGAAGAGCATAAATTGCTATTTTAGATATATGCATTATTATTATTCTCGTATAAACTTATTTATTTTAAATGATAGTCTACTTATATTGCAAAAAAAAAAAAGTTAAATATCCAAACTATTTTCAAAAGAAACGCTCGTAAATCATTTTTTAGTGTTATGGATCGCATAAACTTTATCTTAATATAGTTATGTGTAGATATACATACGTATATACACATTATCTATAAAGGTATACATATAAGTAAATAAATTACCCTTGCTCTATTCAATTATATGCATAAGTATAACCCTATTTTTTTAATAAAATGTAAAAACTATCGGCCAAAAGTTAAATTTCCTACTATAAAAATGAAATGGAATAAAGTTATAGTCAGTTATATTCTGGTTGTGAATTTCCATTTCTAGAATTAATGTTGATAATATTAATATTGAAATAGAGCTCAACTTTACAGCTCTTAATATATAACTATATTGCTTATGAGCTCATAACTAATAATATATACTAATGTAATTAATAATTTAGAT
Organism: Lepeophtheirus salmonis; assembly: GCF_016086655.4. NCBI lineage: Eukaryota > Metazoa > Arthropoda > Copepoda > Siphonostomatoida > Caligidae > Lepeophtheirus > Lepeophtheirus salmonis. The sequence continues at coordinate 8,073,687 of NC_052143.2, forward strand.
GTAAGGGGATTAAAAAAAGTTAATAGATGTTAGTTAATATTCTAAATAATTTATTAATAAATTCTCAAGGAATTCAATTTTTTTTCCCTGGAATATTATTGTAATTTTTATTCAACACAACCATAGAAACTTATTTTTTTAATTTCTTAACAAATATTAAAAACTAAGTTGACCAAAAATCAGTCAAAATCGACATTTTTTAATCGAAATATAAGGTATATTCTATAACTTTAGCTAAGATATAAAGTACTTGAAGAAAAAATAAAAAGGATGATTAGATGATATGTAAGGTCTTTCATTTTATTCGATTTTTTTATGGTTTATCATTTTTTATTAATTTTAATCAAGATAAAGTAATAAATTTATCAAATACTGAAATGTTTGTATCAATTTATTATTTACTTTGATTTTCTTCTATATAGTTTCCTCATGCTGAAATATGGAACTGAATCATCGTTACACCCATAAACTTGATTTTTAAAATTAGGTTGTAATGGATGATACAGGATTGATTTCCGGTGTGGTGGGGTGTATCTAAGAGCTAAACAAACAAACAAGCTGGTAAATGTTGAAAGTTTTAATGGTTATTTTCGTTTTCTACGACTTGAATAACAATAATAAATGCGGGTTTCAGCCTAGAGGGCAAAATGCTGTTGAATAGTGTAATCAGTGATTGATACCTAGTAACCTGTACAATTTGAAGAATATTTTGGAGGAGATCGGCTACAATAAGAGAATTACTCCGACGGCGATCCTCAATTCTACTCTGAGTCCAACATATCCTTATAACTTCACAACAAATCCTCAAGAGGATTCTCCCTGGTTTATGTGCACACACGAGTGTTCAATCATGTTTCGAATAAAATTAAATATTGTAGGGTAGGGAATTGACAACTAAATAATAATGACAACAGCCTTGCAAAAGAAAATTAATTCTTAAGATACCAAATTCCAAGAAAAAAACACTAAAAAGTGCAAAAATACATCATTTTTGAAAGATATCACACGTCTCTAGTACACTTAAATTCCAAATCCGACAAACAATTGTGTGATAGTTTGATGAAGGTAACAAAGACACTGAAATTATTTTTTGAAACTATTAGTCAATGAAAATTTAGTATAAAATCTAGAAAAAGATTTGATTCTTTTTTTTGCAACTACAAAAGTATTTTTTTCTCTATGAGTTGTTTATAAATATTGATATGCAATCTTATTGGCAACTATTTGTTTTTTACATATATCAAAATTACTCTAGCCTAGAAATGAAAATGGTCATATCTCATTTTAACTAATTAAAATATATTAGAAGTTACATAAATTAAGATAATGAAGTGTATCTCTTAGTACAGATAGTGGGTCTAAGTCTTGGATAATGTTGTACTTGGACCAATGTGATGTACAATAGTTTCGTTGTCTTTAATAGTATTAATCAAAAAAAGAAAAAAAACATCACCCTTGATGACAATATAATTGTTTCATTCTCACACTCAGAGAGGAAGGGATAGGCTTCCGTCGACGAGGTTTGGACTGACATCTATTCAAACTTCATAAGCAATACTTGCAACTCTTTTTGCAAGAGGCTTGTCACCGTATGTGAGGACAATGGCAGCCGAATATAATAGATTAATTTGACGTTGGATATTTATCAGGAAAGGATTTTGTTAATACGTGGACTAAATTTCCTTCTCTAGGAACGACCGGGCGCAAACCTATGCACATTGAGTTCAAGCAAATAACTTCTCCCGAACGCGTTGTCCAATGAGATACGTCGTTCCATCTAAAATTAAAAAATTTAATCATAAAAAGTACAATACTGGTACATTTTTTGGAATGATTAAAATACGGAAACTCATTGCTACCCATCGAATAATAGAATTTATATCTAAATTGAACACAGGATTTTGATATATGAAGCATTCAATGCCCTATATAGTGTTTTGCAAATAAGAGTTATTACTGGATGTTAATGGATGTAATGGTCCAAAAGTTTTGGGAGACCGTTCTAAATTTTCATAACACAGTTTGCACCAAATTTTTAGAACAATAATAAATAATTTAATAAGGTCATAACTATAAATAATGACAAAAAATTATCGTGTATCAAAGATAAGTTTTTCAAGGTCTACTGTATGTAAAATGGATTTAATGACAAAAAACTGCTTTAAATCATTCCCCCGGACAAAGAAAAATACAAAATTCGCTTTAAATATTTTCTCTCTCTTTTGGTGTAATGACTAATCATTTTTAAGATCTTGTAGAGCATAACCAAAAACAGGCTTCATCTTGAGTACTCTCAACGACAGGTTTGCCTCAAAAATTACGATCAATGATATAATGGAATATTACAACGAAAATCAGATGCAATGTAAGAAAAATTTCCTAAAAGACAGTCAAAAAGTTATTGAATTCAGACGGTCATGAAAAAAAAAAAATAGACATGGTCCTGTTAACATCAATTACTACTATTCAAGTAACTTAAAGAAGACAAAAATTTCAGAAGTTAGAGGGAAATGTAACAAAATGCTTTGGAATCTAACGTGATTAGGAGCTTTTGATGAAAGGAGTATTACTAATATACTAGATTTTATAGACTTAATATTTTTTTATCAAGAGGGTAATACTATTCTCTGGAGGGATTTTCTCTTTCAGGGGGTTTTTACATAATGTCATGTATAAGTTTATAAACAATACAAAGTTAGATGCTTTAACTCTCTACTAACATTTGAAAGAAGGAGAAGAAGCATAATTCAGTGAAAAATGAATGCATTTTCCTAATTTAAGAACTGGTGACAAGGTAACGACTTATTGAATCGATTATACTTCAACTTTGTTGCCCTCAGTCTTAATAGGCCATGAGCACACAAAAAACTTTATATTATCGACAGATACAACACATGAAGAGTTTGATCCGTTATCAACCTATTTGCACATCCACAGTCAGTAATGTTAATTGTTTGTGAGTCTAAATTTTTTCTTTCTTACCTGCAAAAATAGAATTGATGGTAAAGAAGAGATTTCAAGTAGTACATAAATATATCGCTGATTTTATATTTAGAATATCTTTGATTATTTCTTCCTTAATATATATAGAATTAAAATCTTTATTTTTGATGAATATAGTCAAACAACTAAGATTATCTGTAACTGGGTTTAACTTTATAGGGTGGGTATGGGCTTTAAGTCATCTATTAGCATAAAATGTACTCGAAATTTTACATTCCTCTCAGTCAGTGGTGTAGGGTTGCACATTGTTTAGCCACATATTTTAAGGGTTGAACTCAAAGAAGTTTGGGAAACCTGGTTTAAACTAGTTGTTCAAAAAAATGGAGCATGCTGAGGAGAATTTTTAGAGTGCCCCCATAATGTGAGTAACAACATACATCTATATTTTTATATTAAATTGTATTATCATTCAAGGAGTTGCCTAATTTTGCTCCTAGACGGCGCCACTCTCCTTCGCTTTGTTTACAAACTAATATTTGGTTTGTTGTTGTTGGAAAATGGAGTATATAAAATTAATTGTATTTAAGGCTATGTTATGTTAGGGTCTTCAAATGATGTAAACACGATGTAATATGTTAAGGGATAAGTTTTTTCTTTTTGTTTTTGTTATTGATAATACTATCTCCAAAAAATGTAATAGGATCCTTCATAAGCCAGGCTTCCTAGCTACTACAATCTCTGAATACAATTCCAAAGCTTCATAAAGACATTTTTTTTCTCATTATCTTTTATCGTATTTTTTTTCCAAGTTACTAATTCTCTTGTTATGTGTACGTATATTGTTGTGAGCCTGAGCGTTCTGACATGGAGTTAATGGTAATTTTTATCTGTCATCTCTCTGTATGTTCCATACATTCATATCATAATGGCTATTTCATTCCATAAACAATTTTTATATACATATATATGTATATATATTTATTGCAGATATAAGAGAGACAGAGAAACATGGTCTTGCTTCTAGTGCAAGTGTATAGGAATGGGAATTTTTACCCATGCAAGAAATTCATTACTTTCTAACATTAAAGTATGTTATCAGGGTGTCCGCTGGGGGAGGAATGAAGGGCTCTGCCCCCTCCCCCCTCACAATTTGAGGAATATTTTATTTTTACTAGAAAATGTAATATTTAAAAAAAAAATCAAAAAATTTAACATTTGAAATTTAATTTAATTTTTCAAAAAAAAAATTACAAAAAATTTAATTTTTTGTAAATAGCTATAGATTTTGAAATTTTTATCTAAAAATTAACTTTTTTTTTCTTTAAATTTTATATTTGAAATTTAATTTTACTATTTTCTTCCAAAATGTTTCCGTTTTTGTGAACAGCTTTCGATTTTTCCACTTTAATTCCAAAAAATTTAATTTTTTGTGAATATTTTAATTTTTTAGAATTGGTAGGGATTTTGGGAAATTGTTCTCCGAAAAATTTAATATTTGAATTTCTTTTCCAAAAATCTTTATGTTAGAAAATTTTTACCGAAAAATTTCAGTTTTAATGAATAACTTTGGATTTTTTAAATTTTTTTCCAAAAAAATTATATTTATAATAATAGCTATGGTTTGATGAAAAAAATTTAATCTCTGAACTTGTTTTTTTCGAAGGGATTAATTTTTCAATCTTTTTTTTTTTCAAAAAAGAAATAATTTTTAATTATTTTCCCAAGAAATTGTACATTTTGGATACTAATATTAGTGGGAAATACTCTTTACTTCATCTAACACAACCTCGTAATTGTTGTCATAATTTAATAATAAATCATATAGCCTTATATTATTAATATCTAGGCATGAACGATTTCAAAAATATCCTAATGCCAATTCCGGTGTGATTTTAGTAAAAATTACCAATACTGGTTCCAATTCTTTAATATTTTAAATAATAGTTAGACAATACCATTTTGGTATAAATTTTTAAGAATTACAATTGATTAAATAAATCTCCTTCCTTTATTTAAAGTAAATAACAAACATGAAAAACTAATTATAATTAAATTTTTTGAACAAAGTTTCAAAAATTTACAAAAAATTTCAAACATTAAATTTTTTGGATAAAAAATTAAAATATCTATAGCCATTCACAAACTATTAATTTTTATCAAAAATCCAGAACTATTCAGAAAAAAGTAAATTTAAAAAAAAAAAAAGGTGAAAAGGTTCTAGAAGCAAATTCAAAAGTTTCAAAAAGCGAATTTGAAAAATTAAACTTGCAAATATTAAATTTTTTAGAAAAAATATCAAAATCCATCACTATTCACAAAAAAAATTAAAATTTAGGGAAACAAATTTCAAATATTACATTTTTTGCCCTGCTACATTATTTTCCAGAATGACTTTATTTTTTTTTGAAAAAATATATTTAAAAAAAAAAAAATTCCCCCTATTTTATCAAAATGCTTTTATTCCGAGGAAAAAAATGTCTAGTCAAAAGCAAAAATTCCTTAATTTTAGGGGACTACAGACCTTAACAGTATCTAAGCATTTATTTGCTATTTATATTATATTTAATTTCCATTGAAAAGATTTCATTTTAAACTTAGCATTAATTATAGATAAAATATTACATTTCATTTACAATGATTTATTGTAACAATTATAAATTATAATTTAATAGTAGGGAAGAATTAGGGGAAAAAAGTTATTTCTTTTTGGAGGAAAGGTTACAATATACATACAATAAAGGTAAAGATATAAAGTATCTATTAACAAAAAAAAATCATCAGTCTTCTTTTGACAAAAAAATGAAAAAATAATTGCATTAGGAGATGTTGCCGATAAAGGTATCCTTGTGACCACCATCAAAAAATTGTATAAATGAACATGCTAAGCTATATAGGATTCAATGATGATTTTACAAAACCACGATAGTTTTCAAGTGTAGGCTTACTCTTGGAGGAAAAAATCCTACTATGGATACAATCTATTGGATGTGTCAAACATCAAAAAAAAAAAAAAAAGTTCCAAGCTTAACCCATTGGACTATTTAACAAAATATCCTTCTTTTTTTTTACCTAATTCTTGTGATTCTTGTTTTTTAAAGAAAACTGAAGATTAATTTTGGAGTAAGACAGCCAACAGTTCTCCGAGTTGGACTTGGAAAAAAAAACCAGAATTTCTTCAGTCAACAAAAATATATTTCCCTCCTTCTTGGGAGCCAATCGAAAATGATTATAATAATTATAAATTAATGAAATACATAAACTGACAAATAAATATTTTTATTTTAAAACAGCAGTAGTGGTTCTAGTTTACTCACGACTTCTTACATAGTCCTGCTATCTCTGTGTTGAATATTCCATTCACCCTGTATGGTCAATCTCATCACTTTTGTAATTGGGGCCACTTTTTCAACTACATGTACTTTCATATATTGTGCATCTTATGAGCACTGGTGAAATGTAATCGAATAGCTTATTCTACTCTACTGATGTAATCTATATGTTCTCTCACTAGGTCTTTTAATCTTCTTCCTGTTTGGCCTACATATTGGGCTCCAAAGTTGGGGTTTTGAGCAAGTAATGAAAATACCCATTACTCCAGTTGTCTCATAGTCAACCAAATGACGAATATGTACAACAGTTTAAGATTGAGTAGTACGGACTTCTTTATTAATATCATGAAATGGGCAGATATTACATTTGTTCTTTGAGCCCCACATTTAACCTGGTTGGTCCATCTCTTGAAAGTTCCAAAACTTTGGCCTTACAGATCAAAGCATTGTTGTTTAAATGCAACCATTGATGGAAAAAGGGAGATTTCTTTCATTGTGGGATCCCTCTCTGAAGTGTTCCAGTTTTTCTTAATAATATGGTAAACTGTAGTTAATATGTAATGGGATATAAAGGTAGGATCCTAATATTGTTTTACTAAATCACGATCTTGATTTCAAAATCACGAATAATCCTTTTGTAGTTTCTTAATAATTTTTATCTCACAGCTATATTACTACACTATAATCCAGTGTTGTGTTCGTCCTTATTTAAGACTGTAGTGTTCTCCAGTTCAATATCGGTCCGGTCCAATTCTGTCCTGTATATAATTTATAACAACTTATAAAATTTGGTCTTTGATGACGTCCCTAAACTGTATTCTTTGTTTGTTTAATCATTTCTAGTACTCACAGTCCTAAGGACCGACAGTTTTAAGGACTGGTCCCAAAGACTGATAGGACCGGTCTTTAGATTGCAATGAACAAGACCGAATAAATAAAACCCGACACAATACTGCTATAGGGGGAGTTTGCAAGGAGTGGACCGCAGGAGCTGTAGTCCAACACCCAAAATATCCAAATTTCCAAAAAAAATTATTTTTCTATATTTTCTCCAGAAAATTTAAATTTATACTTCTTTTCTCCAGAAAAATGAAGTTTCTGTGAATACCTATGGGTTTTTGAAAAAATTTCAAAAAATTTAATTTTTTTTTTCTAGAAACTAAGATTTTTTAATTTTTTTGAAAAGAACTTTAATAAAGAGCTAAAAATTTCATTTAAGAAATTTCTTTTCTGCATGAAATTCAAAGACGGAGAAAAAAATTTTAATTTTTGAATTTTAAAAAAAAATCCCTCCCCCCCCCAAAAAAAAAAAAAAAAAAACTGCCGCAGCGGCGTTCACAGGATTATATATATATTTATATATGGGAGTGAGTTTTTTTTGTTTTTTTTCATTGAAAAAATAAAAATTTTCATTCGTCTCTAATTTGATTTAGAAAAAAAATACCTGCATTTTACATGTGACATTTTTTTTTACAAACTTTTTTATCTTATTTTCCTTGATCAAGACAAAATATACTTGATTTGGGGGTCACAGCGGACACATCCTAGTCCAGCTATATAAAATAGTTTGTAGTGAGTATTTTGTGACCCTTTTGAGATTTCAATCTTGAATTCAAGGATATTTAATAATTCCTGATAGAGTCTAATTCTTGCATCTTCAAAGAAAGCTGTCTTTTCTATAAAGCCTAGACCCAAACTATTCATAAACATTTATTTTGTATCAATTATAGTAGACAGAACATGTACTTTATTATCTATATTAGTAAAGCAAAGTATGGATGTCTGTATTTTTGGATTATGTACAGTCTGAAAAAAGATTTCAAATATTCATAGTTATTCACATAAAAAATTCAAATATTAAATTGTTTGGAAAGAAAATTCAAATATTAAATTTATTGCTCTGCTGCATAATTTACCGAAATGACGAGAAAAAAAACATTGTAAAAAGTAAAAATTCCTTTTTTTTTTTTGGGGGGAGGAAGAAACAGACCCTTCAATCCACCCCCATATTTTGTAGTTTAAGGTTTGTGCTTCAAGTTATATTAATTCATTAATTATTTTTTAAACAATTTTTTATATTTTCGCTAACTAACTTCATTTTTGCATTTTTAAGTTACTTATTTATTTCGTTATCCGTCATTATATTGAATGGCTTTAGAATATTATTTTTTGATGCTCAAACTCTACAGGATGCCTAATAGATGCCTAATAGTTATAGTCATTGTCAATATTAAGTTTTCCTAAAAAGAAGTCATACTCACTTTTAAGTAACTTAGTTATTCATATTACTTATTAGTATGACAATGTTGGAAAATCGCATAATCAATTCTTTAACTAACTTAATCCTATCCACATGATTATTTCATTATTAATATAGGTGTAATAAATGTAAATCCATGGAACTTAAAACAGTTTTCCATTAACCCTAGTCCATATACTTGGTTAATAATTAAGGGATTATTGAAGTTTATGGAATAAATTTTTTATCAAATTCGAGCAAACAGAACTTGTAATAAATAAACGCATAAACTTTATAACGCAATTTCATAATTTGATAAATTAACCTTCATGCTATAAAATTAATTTTTTTTATTCAAATATCCTTCCATTTTTCCCACAATATTTATAACTTCATTAGTAACTGTTTCTAATGGTTGGAGGTAAAAAATTGAATTTATTGAATCAGTCGTTGTGTTTGTTATATTTTCAATTATTTTTCTTTTAACAACTTGATATGATGTATCTGTAATGTCTACATAGATTTTGGAAACATAGTTTACAACAAATATTTGTATCATAGCTTGGGTAAATTGCCAATGGGAACTGAATGTAAATGCAATTATAAGCATTTAAACATTTAACCTTAAAGATGTGCAATCACTTTTTTATCCACATTTAAATTAAAATAAAATATACTATATTAATTTATAAAATGTTTAAACTTTTAATAAGAACAATGTTAATAATACATAATAATTAATATAATAAACAATTTTTTATCAATCTTAATTCATCACTAAATTCAAGAAAAATAGTTAAAACAAATAAAATTAATTGTCTCCTCCAAATCTAAATTTTTTGAAATCTTAAAATATACCTAAATATTATTTATTACTGGTATTGAACTATTTATTACTTTTTTAAGTTATGACAAAAAAATTATAAATAATCTGTCAAGATATAAAATACGACCATGTGAATTTATGACTTGATTCTTATAATTATATAAATATTGAAATAAAATATTTTATGATAAAAAAGGCTCGAAAACTGGGAAGAAAAAAATTGAACGTAAAATAAACGTGAACAAAAGATTTCTAAGCACGTGTGGTTGGTAAAAATGTACTGTTATTTTAGGGAATAAGTATTGTAAAGGGATCTCGGAAAGAGAAAAAGCTCGTCGGGCAGAGGCAATGCCGTTCTTATTAAATGTAAATGTCATTCATAATCATGAAAATTCACTCTTGAATGTGCATGTTAAAAAAAAAGAAACCAAAAATCAACATGTTAACACTCACAATTTGAATAATGTTTTAGAGGAGAGAAAGAATAATGGTCATGACGAATCATTAAATCAGCTAAAATAAGCTGTGACAAGAGAGGAAGGAAAAAAGGATATAAACAAGGACATTTGCTCAAATTACTCCAATGTCGATCCCCAATTTTACTCTGAGTCACACAAGGACTTACAATTATAACTCTGTAACCAATCTTCAAGGTTCCTCTCCGTCTTTTATGAGTACAATTGAATGTTCCATCAGGTTTTGAATATAATTAAATCATTTTAGGAAAGGATATTCACTACTCAAGAATTAAATAATATTAACAACCACTTAGCGAAAGAAAATTCATTCTTTATACTACCAATTACAAGTTAATGCCCCAGCTAAAAAACACATCGGATTTACATTATTGATTATTCATATTAAATAAAGGAAGGATGTTTATTTTATCAGTTGTAATTCTTAGAAATTTATAGTCAAAGTGTATTTTTGAAGTATTACTTAAAATATTAAAGAATTAGAATGAACATTGGTAATTTTTACAAGAATCACATTGGAATTGGCATGGGGATATTTTTTAAATCGTCCATGCCTAGATATAAATAATATAAAATTATATGATTTATTATTAAATCGTGACACCAATTACGAGGTTGTGTTACATAAAGTGAAGATTACTTCCGACTTATATTATTTCTCACCGGAATGTTCTATACGAAATATCCAAATGATACATAATCTGAGGTGCCCTGCAGGATTATATTAAGGGGGGAGGGGTTGTTGTTCACAAAAGATGAAATTTTCGGAAATAAAATCTAAACTTAAATTACCTTTTCTCAAAAAATTAAATTAAACAAAAAAAAAATCGAAATATCTAAAGCTATTCACAAAAATAAATCGTTTTCGGAAAAAATTTCAAAAATTCATTTCTGTTCTCAAAAAATTATTTTTTTTGAAAAATTATTTAAAAAATCCAGAGTTGTTTACAAAAATTGAAATTCTTATTTTTCAAATATTAAATTTTTCGGAGAAAATTTTTTAAAATATATATCTATTCACAGACAATTAAATTTTTGGAAATTTTTTTGAAAAGTTTGATTAAATTTGAAATATTAATTTTATTTATGTATATTACATTTTCTCTAGCTCCCCCTGCGGACGCCATCATTATTTTTATTTTTTTTGAATAATTGTTGATTTTTGAAAAAAAAAAATTGGATTAATTTAATATTTTGAAATTTCATTTTTGAGTTTTATTTACAAAAAAAATTTGTAAACTCATTTTGTTGCCTAAAAAATTAATTTTCTGTGAATAACTATGGATATTTGAAATTTTTTTCCAAAAAATTTAATTTTTCAAATTTTGTTAATAAATCGAAATAAAGTCTAAGCCCCCCTCCCTCTCCCCTAAAAAAAGTTTTTATATGTATAGTCCTACATTGAGGAAACTCTATGTTCCAAATTATGGGTTATCTTTTTCAAAATATAGAATACCCCATGTATAAGGGTTATTTTGATCAAATAAGTATCCAGACTTCAGCTTTTTTTATTATGTATTGTTTTCTCATAAGACTTTCCTACGTTTTGCATCATAGGAGAATAAATATTATTAGTATTACTTTTTTAATAAACACAATCACGATTAAAAATATATATGCTTATATGGTTCATGCTTATGTGGAAAACTAAACTATAAAGTATGTAATTATATAGACGATATATAATATTTTTTTAAATCTAGTTCCCCAAACGAATTTCTAAATATTATATTTGGCATACAATAATTATATTTTTGTGAGTTATTATTTGTATTAAAATGTCCTAATCAAAGGTTTTATAATTGTTGAAAATTTAACAGGAGGTATATAATATTGTTTGTTAGTGAGCTGTTATTATATTATGTACAATATTCATACATCTTTATAAATAAATATTATGTACATATAATATGTAAGAGTTTATATTTTTCAAAGCAAAATTATAAATATTTAAAACAAAGTTTTACAACTTAAATTATTCAAATTCAATATTTATTTTCATTTTCTTTTAATATTTCTTAAAAAAAAAAAAAAGTTTTATTTACATTATATTTCTACCCTAATAATTATTAATACTTATATTTCCATGAAAAAAAAAAATATATATATATACATTAATAAGCATTTCTAATTAATCAATGAATAATAAAATTCAATGTTTGATTTATTACCATAACTTCAATAGACATATTTGTATGTATTTTATAGATCATATTTGATTACAACTAATGTAGTCAATATTTTGCCTTTCATCATAAGAGCTTTCATATTTGTGTTCATTTGATAATATGATCTCATAAGAAAAGGAATTTGATAGCACATTAGTATAAGGAAAATTGCTTGACATAAAATTATCTGGCATTTATCAATATGTTAAAAAATTTTATTCCTGCATGTGAAATTAAAAACTACAACATTAGAATTGGAATACATGGGCAAATGTAATACGAAGTACAAAGTACTTGTTGATCTTATCTAGTGGTACACATTTTATTATGTTAATCCAGAATGAAATTGGTGATAAATCACGGAGGAGGACAAAAAGACATCTTATTTCTGAACAGAGCAAGCTGAGACGGTTGGAAAGAGCAAAGAAGATTCTAAATTTTCACAAGGCCAACAAAATTCTGGCAAAGTTTTGTTCTTTTCTGATAAAAAATATTCAGCGTTGATACGTTGATTCAGCGTTGTTTGTAGAGCGGCTCAATGCAGATGCTTACATCGACCTTCGAGATAAGAAAGTACTACTTTGGGCCATAGAAAAGCTCTCGAACAATTTGTTTTCATTCAAGATGAGCTCCGTGTCATCGCACCGCTAAGACCTAGGCCTTCCTGAGAGACAACTTTACGGATTTTTGGGACCTGAACAAGGGGTCCCCCTCCTTTTCAGATGTGAACCCCTTAGACGACTCTATCTAGGTGCGTTTGGAGGAGAGAGGGTGTGCTAATCCTCACAGGAGTGTCCAGTCTCTTGAGGATTACATCAAGAAGGAGCTCAAGTCTGACTACATAGTCAAGGTTTGCAAGAGATTAACGCCTCGTAATGAAGCAATTATTAGAGCTGAGGTCTCAAATAGTGAGTAAAAGTTGTGCCAAGTACTATTTCGCTATGGTTCTGTTAAATAAATGTCCTCTCAAACCTTTCGTTTAAATTGTACTCTACAAGAAAAATTGAAAATAATCAAATATGTAGGATTAGATCAAATCAACCCTGTATACTTTTATGATGTTTTCTTGAGTTTTTATTTTTTTGTGTCACTGAAGGCAAATTTTTAAGTCTGACTTATCCTGGAACAACCTGTGGTTATGTATGAAACAGTCATACATCGTTGGGAGAAATCAGTGAATGAGAGTAACTACCAACACAAATTGAATCAAAACCTATTTAGGATCTACAACCATCATAGTCATTCGGATTCAATGTATTTGTTATGGTCTAATTTCATATCTTTTCATTACTGCAATAAGTTTTAGACCTAGTTTTTGAAAAAAATTTGAAAAATTATTTTTAAAAATCTATATTTTTCACCAAAATTTATATTTTTAGAAAAAAATCAATAATCCACAGCTGTTCAAAAAAAAAATTTCAAAATTAAAATTCACAGTTGTTCACAGAAAAATATATTGTTCGGACAAAAATTTTAAAAATTACATTTTAATATTAAATTTTTCGAAAAAAAAAAATTCAAAAATCCATAGCTATTTGCAAAAAATTTCAAATATTAAATATTTTGAAAAAAAATTTATAAATGCATAGTTGTTCACAGAAAATTAAATTTTTTCGAACCAAAATTCAAAAATGACATTCAAATATTTAATTTTTTGGAGTAAAAAATCAAAATTCCATAGATATTCATAAAATTTTCAAATATTAAATATTTTGGAAAAAAAAATTCAAAAATGAAATATAAAGCTTTTGAAAGAAAAATCAAATATTAAATTTTTTGGAAACATATTTCAAAAATTTATAATTGGTCACAATAAATTTCAAAAATTAAATTTTACGGAAACAATCAAAAGTTCCTAATTTGGGGGAAGGGCTACAGCCCCTCCAACCCACCCCTGTGGACGCCTCTGCCTATACGAGCAAAAAAAATGAACACCGCTCATTTTCAATTGAGCTGGAGTTCGCTCATGGCTTTAAAATTCGAGCTTGAGCCCGCTCACAAAAATTAGTAACTGAGCAGTAGCCCCCTTAGGATTTCTTGAGGGGACTAATACTCTGCGTACAACTGAGGTTTGTGTCCATATAGGATTTTTTAAGTACGTATATATAGCACGGTGAATTTTTTGTATCAGAATTAAATAAACACCAATTAAAGTTCTATACAGTATACATGAACATAATCAGGTAAACATACAACTCCAAAAAAACACACACAATGTCTTTAAGAGCTATGAAGCTCTGAGTCATTTCATTACCTCCTTGAAATTTGAGATTTCTACTTCATGTTACTAATATTACCTCTTATCATGTATTATTAGTTATTAGCTAATACTGTTTTACATTTGAATCAATATTAGGAGTTCCTGCTGATTTTACGAAGGAACTGAAAATTGGTTGAATCCCAGTGAGTGTAAAAAAAATAATGATGCCTATTCTTTAATATCTTAAATAGAAGTTAAAAAATACTATTTTGTTGTAAATTTCTAAGAACTAGAATTGATAAAATAAATATAGATATTGATTTTAAATATGATTGATAATACAATATTGATGATGCATAGATTATCATACACTAAACTAATATATCTTTTTTAATTGAGGCTTTCCATCCAAATAATGTAGATTCAAGCCGAGCAAAGAGATTTTCAAAGAAATAACAAATTGCTCTAATATTTGAAATTATTATAGAAGCAGTTGCAAGGCAACTTTTCCGAAGGCGCGCTTTCCTATATCCCTTGAGAGAACATGCACTACATTTACAAAACTTCTTCCCCTAAAATAGCAATTTATGTACCGACTGCATGTGTCTAGAACACTTTTTTTAATGTTTAATTTGTTTTAAATTTGCTTCTTCTTAGTTTTCGAGCAGTTTTTACTATAAATTATTTTATTACGGTATTTCATTAAGTTATACGACTCAAGTCATAAATCCACATTGTCATTTTTTGTATTTAGACGAATGTATTACATGGTGTTTTTTTTTGGTTTTTTTTTTTCATAACTTAGAAAAGTAATAAATAGTTCAATAAATAATAATACATAACATAAGAATCGGAAATTCAACATTATTTTCTAGATGCTGATTCCGATTCTAGAAAAAGAACCCGATTCTCTGATTCCCAATTCAAACTAATCGTTCCATCACTGAAAAAAAAAGAAAAAGAGATTGTTATAAAAATGTATGGTAACTCTGAGAGACAAAATATATCTGTAGATTGAAATCCCACTAGTAACCTTTGTCAACTGATAACGCTTAAATTTTCAAAATAGAATATTAATTCGAATAATTAAATATGAACAGAAATATTATAAACATAAACTCTTTCTAAAAATATGTATGAGAATGTTAGGATTACAACAGTTTTACTGCTCTACTGATTAGTAATTACCTACCGAGAGGGGCACCAAAATCAACTCATAACAAGAGATGGGATTTTTGTAAGAGCACGAGGAGAAGGGGGGAGCGAGAGTTATGGTGTTACTTCTATGAAGAGGAGAACCCTCTACATTAAAAATAGCATTAGTCCAGAGAAAACATTATAACTATATTTGAATTCATATATATAGATTTTTAAAACAAATTACACCAAAAGCATCAAAAATAAAAAAAGAGGACACACAAAAACCATTTTTCCTTATATGATCTCTAAACTTAGTTTTTTTTCTTTACACAGATCCCTTCTTTGCTCATAAGTGAGGAAGGGATTTTAATAAAAATGACAACATGTTGACACAATAGTCATGCAACTTTTCATTGTTATTGTTTTTCAACGCAATAGGCCCTTTCCCTCTCTCCTGTTCCTGCACCTATGTCTACCAGTTACCTGACTAATTGCCAGAGATGAGAAAAAGTCATAATACAGAAAGTTCAAGTCGAGTCTCAATCCTTCATCCACAAGTCCAAAAAATTGAATATTTTCATCGAGTCCTCAGATTTCATTCGCAGTTATTTCAAGTCCATATTGATTATCCACGTCTTAAGGCTTTCCTTGAGGCCACTATAAATTAGTTATAATACATCTAAGGCATGTGACAAAATCCGATTTCATAGTTGGAAAACTTGAAGGGGAGAGGGGGAGATTTTATATTGTACATGTTTTAGAAAATAATTATAAAAGGGGGGCATTTTTAAATAGAACTTACTTTTGATTATTTTTTTTAATTAAATATATATAAAAGACCATTTTCATTATAGTTTTTCATTTTTTGCTCTAATTGAGTTTCCCCTCCTCCCTATAAAAGATACTTCAAAGAGCACTTACATTATATTTAGTAAAAAAATAACTTCGATAAGATTTTACTGTGTGAAATAGATTCTAGTCGAGTTGCGAGTCGAAGCTTAGTAGTCAAAGTCAAGTCTTGGGTCTTTGATTGTGAGACAAAGTTAAGTCTTCAAAATCTAATTGAAGTTGAGTTCCAAGTGCCAAATCCTGGGGGCATTCCATGTGAAGTGTATATACTCTCCCAACATCATCATCACCAATTCTAAAATTTTTGGTTAGGATGTTAATCCCGACAAAATACCCCTATATTTTAAACGAATGCGAGTACAAGGACTCGTTTTGAAGTCCCTCAAAGTTTGACCCTTTCAAGAAGGATCCTCCGCTTAGAATCAACAACGGATTTCAAGCATGTTTACTTTAAAATACTTGCAAGGGCTTTAATTGGACATTTGTGTAAAAATACCATGAAAATATTATTGCAAAATATTAAAAATGCCCCCCCCCCCTCCAAGCCCATTTTCAAGATTGAGTTTGCCAAATTTATGAGTATTAAAAAAAATGGAGTCGAATTTCAATAAACTCATCTTCATTTAGGTCAGTAATTGAAAATTATCAAAGTTGCCGTATAGTATTCTTTTTGTTGGAATAAACAAACAACCTCGCCAAAAGTTGTCAAACTCGATGATGACCATGTCAAAAAGGTATTTCTAAAAAGTGTGTAAACTTGACATAGAATGTCCCTTCTGCCATTAAACTATATAAGGTTAGCGTTTCGAGAAATATTTTGTAAACACACATACGAGTATGTGTGTTTACAATGAGTGGGAAAGAAACAAATGAATCTCTTCGACTTTAAATAGGTAGAAAGAACTCAAAATGAATATATACATTCCTTAGTGTATTGCATTACTTTTTCAACATAGGTTGATCAATAATTATTATAAGAGTAGGTACGTACTTTGATTAGATTTGTGTCTTTCTCACTACTTACTAATCTCTCACATGCCTTCTTCTCTTTACTCTAATTGGCTTACAACGATTTGATCATCAATGTATGCTTGTATATATACGCAGTTGAAAAACATGTCATTAGCCCCTTAATAAATTTTACGCGGGATAACTCGTTTCTTATTTCTACCTTTTTTTGTGGCAGACGCGATATCTCGTCTTAAAAGGAAAGGTTAGGTAATATAAAAGAGATATAAATTAAAGAAGCCTAGACAGGGATTTGCAGAGAGATACGTAGGATTTTAATTTGGGGGGAGCCTTAATTTTTTGGAAAAGATTATGTGAAAATTTTCCCTCTGTACCTGAATTTGACCAATTTAGCCTTTTCTTTAGATAAGACCTCCTTCTAAAAAATTTACCTCCTATTTTGTCATTACATTTTGATAATTTTGGGGTGATAATCGCAAAAGAAATTATTGATTTTAGGGAGAGGGGGTACAACCTTACCTTTGCAAAAACCCCTAATTCGAGTACTACAAAAGATTACTGGTTGGTATAGATTGAATTGAATATAATGAGTACTCCATATGTCAAGTTGAGAAACTAGATTAGTCCAGAACTATGAAGCGGAAGTGATTTCATAAACTTCAGGGAATATTTGATCGATTAGAATCTATAATCATAGTGGCTTCGATGGGGATGAACGATAGGGATTCATGATTTGGTTTAAAGATGTAGCTTTCTCAGAGGATCGATCCATTTACTGATCCAGGATCTATGGATCTTCGAATTTGCCCTGATTCCTCACTCGAAGTAAATTGATGACTCTCCTCCCCCCCCCCTTTTTTCTCCAAAATTCAAATATCGACAGCTGGTATGGTCGCTCCCAGAATTAGGGCTATCATATTTATTTTTAATGCATTAGTGATCGGCACTCAAAAATTATTGATGGAGAGCGCTCAGTTTTTTAAATAACGCACGAGAGCAGGAGCACGCTCATCATTTTAGATGAGCGATAAAAACGCTCAAATTTTGCTCATTTACATAAGTTTGTATTATATTTTTTCTGTTTCCACCTCTTATGAGATTTATCAAAAATATTACGGGATCAATAATAATTTTAAAGGTTGAAAGAGTAGGTGGTTGAAGTTATGTCTCAAGATAAGTAAGAATCTTTTTTCTATGCTGTATCTCTGACTCTCTGCTGTTTCGGTTGACAAGTTTGACTCTCATTGTACCTCAGATTCAGATATCGGTTCCTTCAGAGACGTACAATTTTCTTATATTTTTATGTAGTAAATTAACATAAGATCTCACAAAACCTTGAGAACCCTGTGTTCAAGATCAAACTAACCATCAGGCTTAACTGAATGATAGTACAAGAAATCTCGTAAATACATATCCAACAAGACAGTGGTTCCCAAACTTTGTATGCCCAAGGCACGCCAAAATCCAAATAAAAATTTCTTGACACAATTACTTTAATTAAACCAATCATTTTGATTATTATAAGCAATTGCAAATAATGTGTGATTGTCACAAATCGTACGGCAATCTTGAACTTGCAATTGATTGAATTTAATTGCAATCATACAGATTAGTCAAATTGAAAGACACCTACCTAGAAGGGCGAAAAAATGAGTGCCGTTTATTTTTAATTGAGTGGGAGCGCGCTCATTGCTTTAAAAAACGAGTATGAGCGCTCTCACTAAATTAGCGGTTGACCGGGAGCAGAGCATGATCAGGATTTATTGAGTGGACGAATGCTCTGCTTATTTTATATTATCTCAGGTGTGGTTTAATTTACGAAAAAGATTATGTATTTAGAGAGCATAGTTTCTTTTTTTATATAATATAACTATTACAAAATAGCTATAATCATCAATGATATAAATCCGGTTTGTTTTTTAGCTGGCCCGTTAATTTGTAATTGGTAGGATGAAGAAGGAATTTCTTTTCCTTAGCAGTTGTCCTTATTATTTAATTCCTGAGTAGAGAACGTACTCTTCTAAATAGATTCAATTATATTCAAAACCTGTGTGCTCATAAAAGGCTGAGACTAACCCTTATGATTTGTCGTGGAGTTATAATTGTAAGTCCTGGTTAGACTGAGAGTAGAATTGGGAATGGACATCAGAGTAATTCTAGCAAAAGGTCCTTGTTTATATCTCTTGTCATAGCTGATCTAATGAAACGTCATGAACATTATTCTTTCTCTACTCTAAAACATTCTTCATATCATTCATCATATGGTAATCCCTACCATATTGTTATTTGGTTTCTTTTTTATAAAAGGCCCATTCTACACTGGATTTTCATCTTTGATAATGATTATTGTTTTTTTTTTTCTTCTTATCATTAAACATGTTTTAACAGGCATAAATACATACACTAATGTATGTATTATACATACATATGTATGCATGGAGTTAACAAAAGAAACGATTTTTATATCAAATATGTGTCAAATAAAAGTTTTGAAATAAAAAATGACTTATTTGACAATATTTCTTTTCCATTATCATATTATCATCAAAATATTAATGTTTTTTATACTTTATTTTTAATGAAATCTTGTACATCCATTGGATCGAGCATAAACTTCTATGTTTGTACATAATAGACAGAGACGTATAAAATATATGCTAGAAAGTGGGAGTGGCTTTTTGTAGTTGACAATTTGAACAGGTTTTCTTTCATTTTCCAGAGCATATATCATTATTATTAAATGTTTGAAGACATAACATCTAAGTAAGGAGTAGTATCTAGTTCGTGAGCTCTTGGAATGAGTGTGTGCTCGGGAATTATAAATGTAAGTCCTTGTCGGAATTGGAATATAACTGAGGATCGACATTAGATTAATTCCAGAAGCGTACGCAGGGGTTTTTGCTTTTTACTAGAAAATTTGATATTTGAAAAAAATATATATATATATAATTTTTAAGAAAAAAATTTAATATTGGAAATTTAATGTTATTTTTCAAATTTTGTCTCCAAAAAATTTGACTTTTGAGAAATGCATTGAATTTCCGAATTTTTTTCCGAAAAACTTAATATTTCAAATTTAATCTAATTTTTAATATTTATTCCCAAAAACCTAATTTAATAAGATTTTTGTAATTTTGTTCCAAAAAACTTTTTATTTGAAATATTTTTTTTCAAATTTTTTTCTAAACAAATTGATTTTGGTTGAGTAACTATGGATTTTTGAAATTTTCTGCCAAAAAACTAAATATATTAAATTTTCTTCGAAAAAAATGAAATATTTGAAATTTTCTTCCAAAAATCAAATATTTGAAATATTCTTTCAAAAAAATTTATTTTTTATGAACATCTTGGGATATTAAAAAAAAATTTCCAAAAAATTTTAATGTTTCAATTTCTCTACAAAAGATTTTAATTTTAAGGGTTTTTTTTCAAAAATCAGAGTACTTCTTCCTGTCCAACGTTTCGGACTTGCTGACAGTGTAGACGATGGTCCTGAAGACGCCCAACTGTTTGGAGTGCGCCAAGGAAATTCGTCAATCACGTTCCAGAGTCCTTTCCTCGGGTTGTACGTAAGTTAGAGACCTGAGGTTAGTTTTGTTTTGTAACTAGTTCTTTATTCTTTACCACATCGAAATATGAATTTATTTCAATCACTCAACCTTCATTAATTACTGTATTAGTAAGTTTTCAGATTTCAATGGACCACCTGGTAAATATACTCATAGATTTGTTTTATCTCAAGGAGTTTTTATCCTTAGGGGGTTTTGTCCGCCGCTAAGCTAAAGCTAAATTGCTCTCATCCTGAACATTCTTCAATTTGTCATTGTTAATTTTAATTGTCAAATTTAAAGAGTATCTAAATTTCATTGTTTTTTATTTAAGTTTTATTGTTATAATTTTATATTGTAATATATGGATGTATAGATTCTGAATTATTCTGAATGTGGTGTGTATATCAATGTACATCAATGACGGTTGATGTAGAAAAAAAAAAAAATTTAGTCTCTCATAACATATGAAACCGAAAAAAAAAATCACTTAAGACCGAACTGAAAAATAATTCGGTGCTGGACCGAGTCTCAACACTAATAGATATATACATAAGAAATATGAGATCATTTGTATTTTTATTAATGGATCGAAACTAATTTCACCAATTTAGAATTATAAATAATTGTTATTGTATTGATTGTTTCACGCAATGTGTAATGAAGGTAACATGACAGAATTACCGGCGGACAAAACCCCCTAAGGATAAAAACTCCTTGAGATAAAACAAATCTATGGGTATATTTACCAGGTGGTGATGATACGAAAATCATCGGCTCTGATTTAAACTCTTTGATGAGGTTTATACTAATATCTTAATTTCTTCCTTTCTTAAAAAAAAAAAACTCATCCACCCAAGTCTTTATGTGGTAAATGATTACTTATGTTTTTACAACTCTCGTGATCTTAGATTTAAAAAAATATACACTTCATTATAATTAAGGCCAATCAAAATATGGGATCATTAAAAGAAGTTTAAAACCACGTCACTTTCGTTCATGGTGAAACTCTACAAACTTTATGTATCTTAATCTAAGGATCTGAGATTTTGAATCCTTCCAGAAACTTTTTGATTGATTATTCTGTTTCCATGAATATGTAATTTTGATACATGAAAATAGGGAATATCAGATGGAGAAAAGCGGGTTTTCAATAGTTCAATGCACCACTCCTATCAAGAATTGTTCCACGTTATTTGCCATTCATTATTTAAACAAAGGTTTCAAACCCTTTTTCAAACATCAAACAATTGAACTCCATAGTATTAAAAAATAATTAAGGAAAAAAATCAAAAACTGATTACCAATGATAAATATTAATATATAATATGTCAAAATATCCTTTGTAATTTATTTTATTTATTGATTTGACATAGAGGTGGAGGAGGGGGAAGAAGGAATTGCTATATTATTTTAATATCTTTTTAAAGTTGCTTTAATATTAAAGGCATAAATCTTTATTTTCTATCAACATAAATCATACAGACTTGAGAAAGGGATGATGATGCCCTTTCCTTATTTATCTTTTGTTTTTAGCATAACCTAGGTATCTACCTATGTAGATGGTATAATGTAGATACGAGGTTAGTCTGAAATGTTTCAAACCTAATAAAGATGCAAGGCATTTTGTATGAATTTTTCTTTTTCAACATAGTCTCCCATGACACTTTTTTTTTTTTTTTTTTTTTTTGACTCAATTACTCCGAGTTGGATTGACTTAGACGCGTCAAATTTTAACACAGCAATCCTTTCTATGTCTACAATGTTTTTTGAATATATTTTAAGGTTACAATTTCAACAATAAATATATAATGACAGTTTCATACTCGATTTTGTCCATTTAAAAAAAAAATCAAATCAACTCATTCAAACGACTGTTACATAACAACAAGACAAGCTGACAATTTTAAGCCAATCAGCAACGATAGAGAAAAAACATGATCTTCTTCTACTGAGTGTCCACTCCTTCCTTTGAGTCCTTTAGATGTGACTTTGTTTTTTGCTATATTTAGTAAAAAATTGCAATCTATTTTTCATAATGGTAATCTCAAATGTGTAGTGCAGTGTATTATAAAAACAAGTCAGATACAGATAAAAAGTATATCTATTTTATCATCTGTTTAAATGTACACACCAAAGTTTTAGCCATTTTGGACTCTAGGCTTTTTTGTTTTTAAAAACTTTTCCAAAATACATCAATAGAAGGAAGTTGTGGATCAATGCTATAAAACGTTCTTATGAGAATCCAACCAAAGGCTCACGAGTTTATCAAGAAATATAATTATCATTTTTTTACTATGTGAGCAATGTAAAAATTAAATTGTTTAAAAATGATGTCACAGGGCTTTATATTTTTTTTTTTTTATTACTTAAATTATTTTTTGTTTTGGTCTCATTTTGAGAATAATGTTGCTGAGGAAGTCCCTATAAGGGTGGTGAAGTTTGGTATATAATCAAATATATCTTAGTATTTGAACATTATTAGATATTTAAAAAAAAAGATCTCGTAATAGTTTCTTAAACTATTGAATCTGGGAATCTATCTCATGTATCATTCAAACGTTTATTTGCCAAAAAGAATTCACCTATTCATCTCCTCGCCGCCTATGGCTTCCTGTTTCTTGAGAAAGAGTTCCTAGAACAGTTTTGACTGACTATCATACTCATTTAGATGGTGATGTGAAATAAGTTCATTCCTCGGAATCTGTCTCTTTTTTATCTAAAGACTGACTCACGAAGATAACGAAAAGCTCACATTCTATTGGATAAGGATTTTTCAAGAGAATATAACTGAACATAGTAAATTCATGAACTACTCCTTGACACGTAGTAACGGATGATTAACTTAAATAGAGTTCTTTGCATGACAGTAATTTCAAGAAGCATTGAGGAAACTGACCAACATTTCTTATCATGAAAGTCAAGATAATTTTTATTAAGGAATGATTACTTTTTAGGTCCTGAATAAAGGTAACGACTACAGACGAACATCTATTAAGACTTTCTCTTCATACAGTTTATAGAAATCTAAATACTATGTCTACCGGAGACCTTTGTCCCTTGTGCAATGGAAGGAAATGTCTATGTTTTAATAATTTATCTTTAATTTTAAAATATTTAAAACTCTTTATTCATACTTTTTTATGAATTTGATTATTTATTTTTTTATAGAATGGGAATATTTACTATTTATTTTTATATATTTTTATTTTTTTGTTTATCGAAATTTGTTTCAACTTATTGATTTTGCCAATATATTTTTCATTAAGTTAGAATTACAATTATTTATCTTGGAATCTATGGGGTGTGGCTAACTTCAAATTTATTTGATCACTTGTTTGAATATAAAGAAAAAAAGTTATATTTAGTAATATTATAAGTTAAAATATTAACAAACCTTAGGGAGTATGATTTTGACTTTAATTTTTATTTCCAGACTATGTATACAATTTCATAGGTTAGGAAGATGAAATGCATCAGAAAAGGACAGTTCTTAAAATATTTTATTAGAAATAGATAGGACTTTTTTTACCCTAAGATTGAGAGTAAAAATGAGAACTGAAATTATAGCAATCTTTTAATAATTATCACCTTAATTTATTAAGTTAAGTTATTCATAGAGGATATTGGATATCGTTGAAAAGATTTTTAAACTCTTGATGATTGTTATTGGCTGCCTTAAGGTGAAAATATTCCAAGTAAATACGCTTCCGTATTTAAAAACAAATTTCCATTGGAGTCCAGTCCATTAAAAGTTCTTGACACCCTCAAATTCGAATGAACCATTTCTTCTTCATTCAAGATATCTTCTTATTACTGGAATGAAATATATGTATATGTGAGTAGTTATCATGATTTAAGAACAAGGAGTAACATTTTTCATCTTTATCACACCCTCGATTGACTACTGTAAGGCTAAATCTATCCCCTCAGTAGTTATTAGTTAATTTGCTGAAAAAGGAAGAATGTTGGTTTGGAAGCTTCCGGGTCTTCTTATGAACACTCTTTGGGTCCTCAATAACTGGTAAATATGACAATTTAGCACATATTTGATATTAGGATTTTTCTCTTACACCTATTCCCTGTTGATATTATTAATAATTATAATTTATATCATTAATAAACTTGTAAACAGAAACCGCTGACTATATTATGTTTTATTCAGCTAAGGAGCGCTTTTATTTATCGCTTTTACATCATATCTGCCTGGACAGATTTAAAAAAATGAATACTGACCTACCTTGTCTCTAAGTATCTTGACTAGATTACTCTGCACGTAAAACACACAATCATTTTTGTTTTCTTTTTTGACCAGCTTAATGTAAAATAGTTATGAAATGAAAGCAATCGTGTAATGAAGGTTATAAGATATTTATTCCAGGGGTGTCAATAGGGGTGGGCTGGAGAGACTATAACTTTCCAATCACATTAAGGAATTTTTGCTTTTTATCAGCAATTCTTTTCGTCATTCAGGTAAATTAAGCAAATGAGCAAAAAATTTAAAAACTTTTTCTGAAAAAAATAATTCTCTCTGAGTGACTATGGATTTTTAAATTATTTTTTCCAAAAAAATGTCATATTTGAAAATAATGTAATATTTCAAATTGAATTTTTGAATCTTTTTCCTAAGAATTTAATATTTGAAAATAATTTTCCAAATTTTTTTCTATAAATTTAACTTTCTGTGAATATCTCTGAATTTTGAAATTTTTTTCAAAAATATTTATCTTTTCAAATTTTATTGTAAAAAATTGAATTTTCTCTAGACAGCTATGGGTTTTTGAAATTTTTCGGAAAATTTGATATTAGAAATTTAAAAAATAATATTTTAAAATTTAATTTTTGAAAGAAAAAATAAATATTTGAAGTTTAATTTTTGAAAAAAAAAAAATTGATTTTTTGTGATTAGCCATGAATTTTTTTACTTATTTTTTTTCCAAAATAAATAAAAAAATCTGAAGACTGAAGACATATGGCATCCTTATTTAACTACTTAATCTTGAACTTTTAAGTGAAAAACACCATCAATCGAAAGAGCATGGACCTTCCGAAAAAAATATAAAAAATGAGGAAATATTTTGAAGATTTTATGAGAAATTTATATAAAACTAGCGTTTCGTCTCACAAAAATTTAAATGTCAAAATTTTCAAAAAAGTTTATTTGTTCAAATTTAATTCCTCCCAAAAAATTTAAGTCTAAAATTTTCTAAGGAAAAAGTTTTTCGTGCCTTCCCCTCCAACTCAAAAAAAAATCTTAAGGACAACCCCCTGTACTTTCAATAACAGAGGTTTTGGTGCATTTTTTTTCTTTTGTTGACAGCTTCATAGATTTTTGAATATCGGTAAGCCATAATACATTTATCTTGGAGTACCCTCAATTGTCCAGCAAAATTTTTGAAAAATTATATATTAAGGAGCCTTAAAAAAATTAAACCCTTCTACCTATAAACAATTAAATATATTTAGACGATTTTTTAGCCTTTTGTTGAACTAGCCGATTTTTAATCGATTTTAGAAGAACATGTAGTCGTTTTTTATTCAACCCGCCTGGCAAAGGGTGTATGTATGTAATTGTTGTTCATTTTTGTTTTCCCTTGAGTCCTTTAATTGGATGAAGCTAAAGCTTTAAAATTAAAATCTTTTAATGCGTTAATTAGATGTGATTAGCTTTTATTTACGAATGCTGTCATCTTCAAGTTGAGGTCTGAAACTTTTCATACCACCCTCGTAGATATAACACGGCATTACCTCGCTAACACGGAAATACCCTATGTATTTTGTTGGAAACTGTCGATTCCCTCTTCTCCCTTGATACGTCATGGCCTTTTCTTACTTTATTCATGTTCGATAAAAACACAAATTAATAAGTTATTCTATAGTTATGCTCCGTTTCCAAAAGAACATGAATACAATTTCTTGTTGATCCCTCGTTGTTTATATAATATGTATATATATATATATATATCGGCCATTTTATTATTTCTCTGGAGAAATTTTGGCTATTTCTTCATAGAAATAGCCAAAACTACTTTTTTAATCAAATATTACTAAGCAATATCATAATATTACACAGTATCATCGAATAAAATACTATGTAGATTTTAATAATATGTAATTTATTTTAAAAATGGTGAAGAAACAAATTGACAGTGATAGTCTGCGAGTATATAAGATATAAATATCGGTTGGTATGATTGACTTATTTGGCTAACTAACAGTATGAGTTTCTTTTTGGAGGAAAAGTTGTGTGATACAGTAAAGATCCCGACGTGAAAACTAAAGACAGACTAGCATTGGCCGACTGAAATTTGCCCTTTTTTCTGTTTATTTTCGTATAAAAGGCTGTGTGATATAATAAAGGTAACTACGTGCTAGATATTGAAAGCTATGAATGATTGATGTATGTTGTAAAAGAAGATTATGAATCATGACTAATGAGATACTAAAACTTGAGTCAAAATATGTACATAGCCTCACAAACAAAACTTGACTTTATTAAATAAACTTATTTGTTATTTTTTCATCTTTTTCAAAGACAAAACATGTACTTTTTATATATGTATTATCTTTAAAAAAATAGAGTTGTTTAAATTGTTTCTTTATTGTATGTTGAATATACTTATATTCTTGTTTTATGAAACAAACATGGAATAATTAGAGAAAAGTTAATTAGGTAATACGTTAAAAAAACTTTTATAATTTCATAGGTATAATTTCTTTTAGGAGTTTATTGGTTAGAAATTTTCTTAGTATATACTATGATCCACGTGCTCATTAACCTATTAAGGATTTTTTTTTTTTTCAATAAATATAAAAAATATTCGAAATTAATTATGTAAATCCACTGTGTTTTTTAGCTGGCCCGTTAATTTGTAATTGGTAATATAAAGAATTAATTTTTCTTTTCCTTAGTATTTGTCAATATTTTTTTAATTCCTGAGTCGTGAACATCCTTTCCTAAATAGACTCAATTATATTCAAAACTTGATTGAACATTCGTGTGAACACATAAAAGACGGAGAATAACCCTTAGGATTTGTTGCGGAGTAATAATCGTAAGTCCTTGTGTGACTCAGAGTAAAATTAGGGATATTCATCAGAGCAATTCTAGCAAATTTCCATGTTTATAACATTTTCTCCTTCCCTTCTTGTCACAGCTGATTATAGCTGATCTAATGAAACGCCATGATAATTATTCTTTCTCTCGTCCAACACATTCTTCAAATTGTACGGGTTACAATGTTGATTTTTAGTTGACTGCTACTATTAGAGTAGCGCTATTATACTCTATGACGTCAAAAAAATGTGTATATCACGGCAGTTGGTATGGTACATCAAATTAAAGATTCTGGTAAGCCTGAGTAAATGATGACATAACATTGTATTTCTATAGACCTTGATTGGAGCTAAACGCCTGCGATATTTTTACATAGCATTTTTATACAACTCTATACATATACACACTTTTCTTTTTTAATATGACACATATGTTCGATTGTATTTATGTTTCTTAGGTCAAGTATCTACGGAGTCCTAGACGGTCCTTATCCGTCTTATGAACACTACAACAGCTAAAATGACATAGTTAGTAAATACGTCATTTTAAGTTTTATCATAATCACTTTTAAAAGGACAAAATACCTTAAGCTTAAAGTAGGAGGTGACTGGCTAGAGCCTTAGTTCTAGCTATCATACATTCTTTACTTCTTTTTTATTTTCTTCATTCCTAGCCTAGCAAGGAGTGAAGAAAATAAAAGGATAGCTTGGACTAAAGCATTATCTCTAGCTGGGACCGTAAGACTTATCGGTCCTTCAGACTGATGAATGATGAAAAAGACCGGACTGATTAGAAAAAAAATTAAAAGAGGAGAGAAAAATAATATTTATGAATGCTGTTCTAAGACCTATCTAACACTAACAGAAAATGTACAAACTAATAAAACTTTCATAGCCACTAAATGGCGCAAAGATCATGGGTTTCATCAGTAAACAAGGCACACTGATATATTTGGTAAGGCTCACAGCTTATCAAAAGATAACTCGAGTTCACCACTAGATGTACGAGATTCAAATAATATGAATCCCTGATATTTTAAAAAACCTGAAAATTGACAATTTGAATAATAATGTTTATAAGTAGAGCACCTATGCTGCTATAAAATTTAATCTCATGGCAACTATGAGACGAAGGCATAGAGATAAGATACATGGAGTAATGATGCGAAAATGTAATTGACGGTGTCAAAAAAGTAGAAATAGTTGACCAAAATATTCGATTTCTAATATTATATATGTTATAATATAATATGTTAAAAACATGGATGACGCTTCAAACATGTTTATATTTTATCAAATGCTTATTGTATTAATAATAATGTATTACAATAATTAAATGGATTTAGAGATGTCAATAGGCTATTAAAATATTTTTCAACAAGTTATTCTATAAAGTTTATGTTAAATTTTATTACAATTTGAAATTTTCTATATAATTTTATTTAGCCTTTTAATATATCAATAATAGATTTGAGAGATTATTCTGACTATATTTCAATTCAAAAATCGATAAATATTTATTCTTACGTTGAACAAGATTAGTTAGTATGCTCCAAACTTTGGTCCCTTAATACATATCATTTTCACGTGTTCCCAAATGATATTATTAGATACCAACGTAACATTTTGAAATATATGTAATTAGTGTGAATATAAACACACTCCCCACTCCTTATCTAGCACTGATATAGGGAGGAATTACAGTCTCAATTCTACTCCGAGACCAACAAGGACTTACACTTAAGACTCCCCAAGAGATCCTTAGAGTTACTCTCCGTCTTTCACACACAAGTGATTGCTTAATACTTATTTACTGTTTGCAATTACCAAAAGTGAGCGATCTTCATTTTTTTTTTTTTTTAACCTCAGTACATAGTGGGGAGTCAAGAATAAGCGGTTTATCTTTTTTTTTAATCTGTGCACAAACGATTCACCTGGTCAATAAGTTTTTTTTTTTTTAATTTGTCCCATTCCAAGAGTTTTCATTTCGTGTATTATAGATCTCAATACGAATAAAAATAATGATCTACAGGCCGAACGCCAAAGTGTACAAGATCTCCTTGATGCCTAAGTAAACCAAAAAATATATCGCTAAGATTGTTAGTGTCAATATCGGCACAATCAGCCGTATCTAACACGCTATAAACCCCGGTTTATAGACACCGAGAGGTGTCCTAGAAGTTGTGGGTATAACAAGAACAGAGAAGAGGCTTTCATCAACATCCTATAGGCCAAAGTAGATACCAACCCAACTACCAGGATTAGAAGCCTAGCCAAAGACCTCAGCGTTGACCCCGAGACCATCAAATTGGGTATCCAGGAAGATTTGGGCCTCAATTATTACGTACAAAGACCAAGACATCGTCTCAGAAGAGAAGCAGTAGAGACTCGAGAGGTGCAAGAAAATCTGCCCAGTTTTTCAGACCTCAACTCCCTCGACTATTTCATGTTGGACACCATCGAGAGGAATACTAATGCCATCTGTCACCCTTTTTCAATGTGGACTCCGTCAAAGCTGCATCGACAAGGAGTGGACAGAATATTAAAAAAAAGTGAGCCAGCTTTTGGGCCAGAATCGAAACTGTCGTTAATACCAGTAGCTGTCATATTGAATGATAAAACTTCTGCACTACGTCTCTCAGATTCCAAAAAAAGTTTAATACAAAATCCTGAAAAATAAAGAAAGTTATACAATCTTAAGTCAATATTTCCCGGAATCCTCATTTTGCCTCCCCACTCTGTACAATGTACATAAATATAATATAATATACTTAAGGTCTTATGCAGTTCGTATATAATTATTAGACAAGACGACTAGAAGAAGAAAAAATGGTACTAAAATCATATGAAATAATATTCAATATTTTTGTCTTGAATATTATGTCTGATTCAATTAAGTATTAACTTTTAAGCTTGCTTCTTAATTTAAAGAAATTGTAGTCCTTGATTGAGACCATTTAAAAGCTTCTTTTATTTAGGGTCGTTTGGTAAGTCCGTACTAATTCCAAGAGATGACACTACTGGCCCGTAACGAGGTTCGGTTATGTTCAGTTAGTAGTATCTCTTGGAAGAACGCACACCAATTTTAAGCAAATCGATCCATTTCTTTTTGTTATCTATTCGTTTGAATCCAGGAAGTGGAGTGATTTAAAAAAAAAAATGGACAAAAAGAATTTCGTGTGATGATTAAACAGTACTTTATGAAAGGAAAAACGTCACAAGAGACTATAAAAAGCTAGATAAACATTATTGGGACTCTGTAGGGGTTTAATTGACGCTATTGTTCTGGACGCCCTGTTGAGGTTACTACTCCAGAAGTCATTGATAAAATCTCTGATATGAAAAGGACTTTTTTTGTGAGCCAATCGTTGGCGTTTTTCTTACAACTCGGTTTTCAAACGGGCCAATAACGATGAATAATATGCACCTGTAATAGTTTACCCTTTTCCAGATTGTTGATGAGGATTATTCCTTGTAAATTCAAAATAAAGGTGCCATAATCTTTCCAGCCGATTCCTCGATTTAAACGAATGTCAAACAGAAAGAACAAGACAGATCATGCTTAAAGTTGGTGTGTGTTCTTCCAAGAGATGCTTCTAAATAAATGCTATCTCTCGGACTTTACATGGACTTTTCAAACGACCCTCGTATATATAGCTACCTATTGTTATAAAAGCGTACAAATACTAGTTACTAAGTGTTTCATACTTTTAGAGAAATGAGACTCTAAAGTTTTTTGTTTTTTTTTCGTACAACAACAGCTAAAAGACGTAAGTACATATCATAATATGTCCTATACTTTGATAGTATAATGTAAAATTGTTGTTGTAAATGTGTAGTGTGTATAATATCCTTACGAAGAAGCTTTGGAGCAAGTGTCATAAATCACACTTTAAGATGTAAATAAAACAAACAGAAAAAAGAACGGTTTATCCTATAGGCTATGTATACATATATTTCGTACACAGCTACAAACGAAATGAAAAGCCCTGATGACTAATGCATAATATGTATTGCTTTTAGATTACGTGCAAATAATTGCATGTCTTCTATCATAAAAAAAGAGGCATTTATGTATATGTACTTTGTAGGTACATATTTATTTCTTTTGAATTTATTTGTGTAGTATCAAGACATGTATTAAAATTATATTCAATTAATACAGATTGAATAGCCCTTTTCCTCCAAGAGCTTCTATGCCACTTTTGAGAAGTAAAGTGGGGAGCTATATAGGTGCAAAACCCCCTTGAAAGCCTCATTCACTACGTTAAAGTCCAATTTAGGATTCCTCCTAAACCCTTTTTAAACTGCTTTCCTTGGCTTACATCCCCCTTTTGACTTTTAAAGGTCACTTCGATTGTTCCTAGCAATTATCAAGTAGATAAATGTTTCAATACGGATTCTTTTGTCCTGTTCTTCCAACATCTTTAATCTGTCCATTTTTTTGTAAAACAAAATATATGTTTATGTCTTATCTTCAATTAATATCTCTAATGTTTCAAGAAAAAAATCACGTCAACTTCGCAATAATTATTTTTACGAGTTTAATCATATATTTTTAACATTTTAGAATACGGAATTTTCTATTTTTGAAAAGTATAATTTTAAAAATTTGAAGATGATAAAATATATAGAATTTATTAAAGAAAATCATGGCACTGACTTCACACTTATAAAATAAAGTGCTTACACCTTTTCTAGTCATTGTCTTTTGTTTCAAGTTGTTTAATTTGAACATACTGAACCAAAATGATAATATTATCCATCATTATGATTTAAAAAAATATTTCCTTGATAAAAAGTATATTTGAGAGTCCTTTTTTAATTCCTTTCTAGAGTAATAAACCAAATATAATGAATGAAATGATTAACAAAAATTAAAACTCCTTCTAAAGCGCATTTATATCAAAACTGAATACTTTTTTACTATGTGAAAATGCTACATTAATTAACCTGTCATCAAGTTACAATAGTACCCAGAGACGTCCTCAGAATTATATTTTTGTGTTGAAAAAAAATTGAAATATTAAATCTTTTGGAAAAAACGTTCAAAAAATAAATTTCGAATATTCATAGCTATTCTCAAAAAATTTATTTTTTTGGAAAAATATGTCAAAAATTATCATCTGTTCACAAAATAAAAATTCAAAAAAAAAAAGATCAAAAATCCAGAGCCATGACAAAAAATTATTAATTTTGGAAAAAAAATCTTATTTATGATCAGTTATTCTCAAAAAATTAAAAATTTTTGGAAAAAAATGACAAAAATCCACAGCTATTTACAAAAAATATAAATTTTTTGAAAAAAAAAAAGAAAAATTTAATTTCTAATATTAAGTTTTTTCTAGTAAAACGCAAAAATTCTTATTTTGGGAGGGGGGCTATATTTCCTGCAGACGCCCCTGGTATCGTTATAATTATCCATAATATTTATAGTTTTACTTTGCACAAAATAGACGTTAAAAAAATAATATTTTGGAAAACATGATATTTTTTATCGAAGGCGAATTCAAATCATTTTTAATCATTTAAACCCCTTTTTTTTTCTTAATATAATTTGATTAAAGAATTATAATTAGTCTCACAAAATTAATGATCGTATTATCTATATAAAAAAGGCCTTGTTACATTATGAGATATTATTATAACACTGGAGATTTAATTAATTATAGTACCAATGAAGGTCCATATTTTATTAATTTCCCAACAAGTTTGCATTGTTGCATTGAAATAAATGGTAATTCACATAAAATAGTCTTTTTATTTATGTAATGATAGTTGAAAATAATATTATCTCCCGTATGCTCAAAAAATAAACCGAAAAAAACACAGAAAATTATTTCATGAATATTTGGAAGAAGAGGTGTAGAGCTATCATGACTAGCATTGTGTCATTCCTCATTTATTCGGTCCAGTCCAGTCTTAGAATCGGTCCTTAGTACTCTCAATATTGGGACCGCTCCTTAAGACCCTCGGTCCTTGGAATTTTTTGTAAAAATATCGATGGTTTATTATGCCAAATATGCAATGATGAGCCTCCAGAGTAGAATGGGCAATTTTTAAAAAAAATCACGTTATAGACGAAATTAATTTTGCATAGGTGGGGGAATGAGTGTAAGTATTTGATTTGATACCTATACTTGAAAATTTTGGTTATTACTTATCAGACAAACTTGCAATTAAAATGGTAGCTGAATTATTAGTTAAGTTCCGATTATTTTACAGTATTGAAATGAAAAGATTAAAAATCAAGTAAATACTAGGATAAAATTAAATTTTACAATTATTTTACAAGTATCTTGTCTCCCAAACATTATTTAAAATAATTTGTGATGAATAAAATGTTTTAATTGTCATAATCATTAAAAAAATAGTAAATAGTGGACTTTTTTACGGGGTGAAGTACTAAAAAAGTCCCGTTCAAGGCCAATTTCATATAACACGGAGACCGTGATAAGTGGGGACCTCTTGTATATGAAATATGTATTATAATAATTGCATATATATTGCAAAAAATATGAATATTTTTTGCAATATAATGGAAATAAACTAAGAATGTATTATATTATTACGTAGCTATATAATTTAGTATACAGTTTGACGAAAAATTGATGGTGGTATTAAAAATTTCCGGCTTATAGTGATAAAATTTTTTTTTTTGTTCAGAATAAAATGAAATTTGGCTGATACAAGCAATATTGAATTTTTCTGATACAATAATTTTCGATGATTGCATCATACATCAGTATAAAGGGGCTCAGAAAACACCACAGGATGTTAGCTGAAATTCAATATCTGAAATGGTGAGAGAGCACACTTTGGAGACCGGGGTCAAGGCTGTTGGCATGATAGAGGGTGGATCAAGCCAGAGAGACGATGCTCAAGGGTAAGAAATTCCTATCAGGACCATTGAGAATTGGTGTAAGAAAAGAAAGGATGGACAAACCATTGCAACTCAGACGGATCGAGGAAGGAAGAAAAAAATAGCAAAGTTCCCAAACTGGTGATGAAAGTCCATTTGAGCTATTTCACAGACAGATTGGGTTTGGGAAAGAGATAAGGGAGATGTGGAACCCACTCTAGCTGTTAAATTTCCTCTGAAAATTCAGGTTTGGCCCGTTATCAGCCAAAAGGCAGTGTCAGATCTTCACCTGATTCCTCGAAACCAAACTGTGACGGCCGAGTACTAAGTAACGGAGATCCTCAGGAAGTCTCTGATGTCTGCTTTGTCTCGTACAGAAGAAACTGAACCTCCTTTGATGAGGAAAATGTTGTTTGACACATCAATAGCCATTTTCCAGCAGGATCGTACCCCTGCTCACCACTCCAAAAAGGCACAAAAGTGGTGTTCAGACAACTATTGCAAAAGTTTCTGGGACAAAGGCACATGGCTTACCAACATTCTGCATTTGTCTCGCATTAAAAGATTATTATCCTTGGTCCAGAGGGAACTCAATGAAAATGCACCAGCAACTTCAGAGGATAAATTTTTTTAAAAACTGATAAAAGCTATGGAAAAAATTTATCCAGATACTTTGAATAATCTGTATGAAGGGATGTCAAAACGCATAAAAAAATGTATTAAGCTTAAATCCACTTGTTTAGGTTATTTCATGATTTTTTTTTTAAACCCTCAATTTTTGGACATACTGTATTATACAATGGAATAATTAAAAAAAAGGAAAAACATCCTCATTGATGTCCTGAGGGATCGATTTCACTTTCTTTAAGGAGCGTCAAGTGAGACTGAACTGGGTGGGACCGGACTGGACTGGACCTCGGACTTATATAAGGACCGACACAACACTAGTCATGAAGAAATAAACAAATACCCACTCACTTTCTAGCAAGGACTTAAAAGCTTGAAGTACTTTGATTTCAATCCTCAATTCTACTAAAAGTCTAACCATAGACGTACAGGAAGGGGCATCAGGAACCTCACGTGGCATCTCTGGCGTCGGTCTTAAAATGGCGTCGGTCTCATTTTGGAAAGGAAAAAAAGGGGAGAAGGGAAGAAAGAAAAAAAGAAAAACCCGAGGAAAAAAAAAAGAACTTTCAACAATAAACCTGATTCATATTTAACTGAGTTGTTCTTTTTATAATTTGAACTCTTACACTCACACACATATACTGCGTGATTAAAAACTCGTTTTTTAATCACCCACTATATGTAATTTCGTTCTTAAATGGTCGTCAGGCTTAAAAAGCCTGTGACGCCCCTAATGGCCGTGCTCCGGTAAGTCTATGAGTCATACAAGGTACTTTCACTTAATATAACTCTGCAACAAATCCTCAGTCTTACTCTTTGTCTTT
Source organism: Lepeophtheirus salmonis (assembly GCF_016086655.4). Taxonomy (NCBI): domain Eukaryota; kingdom Metazoa; phylum Arthropoda; class Copepoda; order Siphonostomatoida; family Caligidae; genus Lepeophtheirus; species Lepeophtheirus salmonis. Next base: position 8,109,743 of record NC_052143.2, read on the forward strand.
CCGGCACTAGTAATAACAGATTTGGATAATAAAAAGCATCTATTGAGGTGCATATCATTTTCATCATTTATGATGAATCATCAAAGCAACATATACCATTTTAAATCATATTTGAAACTCAATAAAGTAATGGGACATCGATATTCACTATTATTTCTTTTTTGATCATGACTGAGATAATATCTACACTATATTCTATATGTAAAATAATTGCTTTAAAAATATTGCAAAATCTTTCAAACCTGTACCAATTTTTTTTTTCTTTTTTTTTTTTTTTTGACTGAATAGTAGAGCATTAAACGTTAATGATTGAATAATTTAATTTCAATACAAATAAGTGTAATTATTTATAATTACAATACACATATCTTATAGAAATGTCGTTAATAAATTCGACAATACCTAGAAAAACGTCTTAATTCATAAATTATAAATAAGCTATTATTATGAAAAAGAAGAAAAAGAAAGGAGGATTTAATTAATCAAAGAATAAAGCTGAAAACAGTGAAACAATATCAAAGTATTTTTTGTTCATTGTTAAAATAAACTAATGTAGGTCGGTTCTTTTCATTTGAAGAAGTACTTCATACAATTCAAGTACTCAAATCAAAAAAAAAATATATATCGTCTAAAGTATAATTAAAATATTATAAAAAGATGTAAGAGGATATTTTCTATACAACTCCGTTCAAATGAGTAATTTTATTAATATATTGTTTACTTATTAATCAATTATTTATACGAGGGTCGTTTGAAAAGCCCGTAGAAACTCCAAGAGATGGCACTACTGGCGGGTATCGAGGCTATGTTTAGTTAGTAGGATTTCTTAGAAGAACACACGTCAAATTTCAGCCACATCGGTCCATTTCTTTTTGTTTTCCATTTTCAAAAAATGGACGAAAAAAGAACTTCGTATATTGATTAAACATTACTTCATGAAACGCAAAACGCCTCAGAACACTAAAAACAGATTGATGAACATTATGGGGACTCTGCACTTTCAATCTGAACAGTTTATAAGTGGTTTCAAAATTTTCTGAGTGGCCATATGGGTACAAGTGACGCCCTGTTGAGGTTACTACTCCAGAAATCATTGATACAATCCCTAATATGATTATGGATGACAGAAGAGTGAAGGCGTGTGAGCTGGTGCATTGTCGTGATGGAAAAAGGACTTTTTTGTGAGCCAATCGTGGACGTTTTTCTTGCATCTCCGTTTTCAAATGGTCCAATAACGATGAATAATATGCACTCGTAATAGTTTACCCTTTTCCAGATAGTCGATGAGGATTATTCCTTGCGAATCCAAAAGACAAGTCCCCATAATCTTTCCGGTCGATTCCTCGATTCAAACGAATGCCAAACAGAAAGAAATGGACCGATCTGGCTAAAAATTGGTTTGTGTTCTTCCAAGAGATTCTACTGACTAAACATAACCTTGATACATACTCGAATTTATCAAATGAAAGGCCTAATTTACATTTGATAGCTCTTTGCGAAAAAAAGGGATCTGTGTAAAGAAAAAACTAAATATATCGATTAGAAAAAGAAAAATGCATGATGCGGGCGCTCTTTCTTCTTTTTTGATCATTATTTAATAGGCCGTGGGGTTCTTAACATCTCCCTTTAAAAGAATAATTATCACCTATTTTTGGGGAAACTTGATTTCAAAGTGCCCAATTAAATAAATATATATGAATTTAAATATTATTATAAAATTTTCCCTGCACTAATGCTACTTTAGATATAGAAGATTCTCCTCTTTATTGCAGTAATTCATTTTCTCCACCTAAAAGCATATAACAGGCAGCTGATATTAACAATGGTCTTAATTCATTAATACCATATTTTCACTCCTGGCTATATACAGTCTCATGTTAAACATCTCGACTTGTATGCCCTATAATTGTAGCTACAGAGAGGCAACTTTCGCAAAATATCGTTTTTAAGGATAATAATTAGGACTTTTAATCTATTAATCTCATCTCCTGAATCAAACCATATATTCACACTAAATATATATTTTTTTAAATGTCATGCAGGCATCAAATTATATCATTTGGGAAAACGTAGAAGTGAGAGGATTCAAGATACAGATTCATGATGGACATAAACAATAAATTAGTCCTAATTATGAAATACTTTCGCGAAAAATCATATATTTTCTCTTTCTTGGGACATTCCTCACTCTCCTTCTAAATTTCATCACCAGATTCTTGAACTGTTTCTTATTCGGGGTCAAAATCCTGAGAATTGTTACCATATTTGGAGGATTTTGCAAAAGTTACCGCTCTGGAGGTACAATTATATGCCACACAACTCGGCATGTTCAACAATATATATATATATACAATATACATATTATTCAAATAACATACGCGTGTAGTAATGACGTTCAGATTGATGTGATATAATGGCAAATGAAATGCAAATCATCCCTATAATTTGAAAAAAATGTTGGATCCTATAGCGGGAAATACTATGTTTTAGAATAATTTGGTCAACTATAAATTTTTTCTTGTTTGCTGTCGCGGCGTCAAGGAATTTCCCTTCCTATTGCTCAATATCATCACTATGTTTTTGATCTCTATGGTCTGTACTAAAACTTTAGTCTGTACCCTTGTATCACCATACAACCGATCCGAAGAGACCAAATAACACTAATGTATGTAGTATAATTGGCAAATATACTTTTATATCTAGCATACAAGGCAAATGCTGAATCAATGACACATGCTTTTGTTTTCATAAATGGCATTATTGAACAAATGACTTGATGACAAATAAAAAAATACGTGCACTGTATATATATACACTAGGTATGCACCTATGAAATGAGACTTCTTTTTTCTTTTTTTTTTTTTGAACGTTTATTGTAAAAAAAAATGGTTACAAATTTAATTTTCAAAGTATGCGCCTTCGCTAGCCACATATTTTTCCCAACTTTCAGGCAATTTTTGGATGCCTTTCCAAAAAAAAATATTCGTCTTTGGCTGCAAACCACCCATCAATCCAAGATGTGGTGGTGTGTTGTCAACAAAAATTACCTTGTGTTGCCTGGCTTCATATTTTTGAGGTTTTTGGCGTATAGCATGGTTCAAATCGGCCAATTGTTGTTGGTAGCGATCACCATTAACGGTTTGATTGAGTTGCAGAAGGTGATACCATATGACACCACACTGGTCCTAGAACACACACAGCATTGCCTTCTTTCCGAAGCTCTTCATTTCACACGTCAAAATCACAACTTTGGAATTTTTCAAACTATCTGAAGCACTGTGTCTGCTTAGAGCATGTCCACCGTAAGCTTCCACAAGCATTTGATGGGCTTGAGAAGAGTTTTTCTTCCATTGGTAACAGGAAATCAATTATGTCCGCACATCGTAGTTTGTAAGCACAAAATCAGACATTTTTACGAGCGAAAAAAATGCGTTGTTGAATGAAACTATGCAAACAATGAATTAAATATTGTTGACACATGTCGAAATAAGCATTTAGATTTTTGGGCCGGTTGATAATGTCTAACTGGCGACACCTAGGGACCAATAGCCAAAAGTCCCATTTCATAGGTGCATACCTAGTATATATGTATGTATTTTGAACACATGGAGTATTTTAGTTTTGTGACATGGTTTGAGATTCAACCCCGGTTTCATTCCCAAAATTGGGAAAATATAAAGTTTCGAATTCTTATATGTAGTACATGTTTTCTAAATCAAAATTTTATTTAGAATTGAAATCTGAAGTGAGAAATACAAAATATGCAATGTCTTTTTTTAGATATACTAATTTTTGTAAAGGTATGTCTAACCTGACGAAAATAGTAATATCTCTTCAGTATTTTTAAGTTCTACAAATGAATCAGCTGTGGTTTTGAAAAACTGTAGTTGTTTTGTAGAAATTGGACCTTTAGTCAATATCAAGTAGCTGCTGTTCATATGATACCACAATATCACGCGTTCCGAAACATGGATATTTTGCTTAAAAATTGAGTTTCTGCTGCTTCGTAAAAAAATAAGAAATATTAAGTACTTTGACTCAAATTGGGTGTCATTTTCATAAAAAAGTACATCTTGGGTATAATCGATTAACTTTTCACGAATATCACTCATTCCGTATTTTGTCATGGCCTCTCGTAATGCAAAATTTTGAATAAAATTTTAAATACGTAAATCGTAAAAAAAAAAAAAATAACGGATCAACCTAGAGGAAACCAAGTTTAAATTTTCAAGTATATAGCTCCTAACGTTTTTATGTACCATGCATTTTAATATTCTTTTCACATGTCAATAAAATTAGGGAGTAGGGAGTATTATTTTTTTTAATGTTCCTGTACAAGAAATAGTATAAATTAGGTATCAATTTAAAGCTTATTAAATTACTAATAAAATTATAAGTAAATCAAGCCTGTGAGCCTTTCTTATTTGTAGATATGGCTATCTAAAGCCAGGAATTTATCGAAAAGTGTGAATTTTTTATTCCCATTTGTCACTTGAAATATATTTTTTAAACGGCCATTGCACAAAAGTTATGGAAGAAACAACTAAACAGATAGTTTTATTCTAAAGCCCAGGCCACTCTTTATTATTTTAACATAAAAAATAGTATTTTAAATGTACATTGTGGATTCTAGAAGTCTACAAAATTAGGATTTCAAAAAATTTGTCCCTCAAAAACAGTCATTTTTAGTCAAAATTTGGCACAAATTCAAATTTTTTGGCTAAAAAACACAAAATACAGAATTAAAACAATCTAATCATGATCATAATCTACAGACATTTTTAAGCTAAAAAAGACTTATTAAACAATTGACAATGCTTATATTCTACCTTAAATATTTTTTACACTTTTGGCAGTGAAACAGGGGTCTAATCTTTAACCATGTCATAAACATTTTTTACATTATGATACTTAGATTATAGTTGTTTTTTAAGTCCTTCATACATAACAATGATTTATCACAGAATATACTTTTTAAATATGCATATATTTGTAAAATCTAAGCATGTATTACCAAGAATACTTAAAACTCCTATCCTTCTTATTATTATAATAATTTTTTTTGACATATTATATAGTTTTTTTTTAAATTGTCAACAAGATAGTTAATAAATAAACCATCGATCGGACTTCAATCATGTTTAAAAAAATAAATTGTATAACTTTACTTATCGATTTCAAAATAATTTTGAAACCTATTTACATATTTATTCAGAAATAGACTATTTGATTCTTTAATCCAAAAACTATGCATATTATCTCAACCACAAACATTTTTTAAATATGTCACACAGATAGGTTTCCATAATTTCTAGTATGGAGACTATGAAAATTGTGTAAATAAAAAATATATCCATTGATGTTTTGTCAATAAGTTAATATTTAATAATTATTTATCAGTATATTTGATATGAACGCGTAAAAGTAACTAATACACATTATATGTAACTATCTCCACCTAAAAACATATATACGAATATCAAAACGTCCTTATCTATTATTTTTAACTTGGAACAAGAATAAATAAATAATATAAAATAATGCTTTCTTTAATCGAATATTTAAATAATTAGACGATATAATAAAAAATAAAGAAAATGTGAATATACGAAGCGATATTTTCCAAGAATAAATCTGGTAAGATTTTTTATGAGTAGCTTTATATATTCCTTAATAGCTCTTCATATCTTATAGAAGAAAAATAAATATATTTTTTGTATAAATGAAAATATATATACATACATTCACATATTCCATTTATTATTAAAAAGTATATAGTTGATAGTCCTGAAAGATTTGATATATGTGGGGCATAAATCATGGATATCAAAGGGTACATATTTATATATGTTAATGATATGTATGTATGTGTACCACATAGCAAAATATCAGGATATATCTTATTACTGGCCTGACAAAAATCATTTGTGAATTACATTAATGGACTTTACTAGGATTAATTTATACAATTTATCAGACCGTTGAGATTCTTATTTGTGTTTTTGCTTGAAAGACAAGATATGGAAATATCATTACGTACATGCAAACTTTTATGAATATTTGTATAGATAATAATGTAATCGCAAAGAAATACATCGGATGTACACATTATTTAACAAAATATAAATCAAGGAGTTACTAATATATTTCCCGCAGATCTAAGTCTAGAGATAATTATTGAAATTCAAAGATTTTGTTTACAGAATCATTTATTTTTATTAATAATTCACAAGATAATAAATATAACCTTTCAAGTACTATTGAATGTTGTAAAATTAATTAATTCCTCTTCAAAAGTTATAAACGTCATCCGTGTTATATATCAACTAATTGAACAATTTCAAACATTAAAAAGATAGCTAATACGATTCCAAAATAATTTCCAATGCCGGTGTATAATAAAAATTCCCGGTTCTACACACAATCGCGATATAATTTATAACACTAATAACCGTCTTTATAATATTTGATATCTTATCATAGTTTTACTTACCTAAACTAATCACTGGTTAGATTAGAGTCCAATAACTAATAGTAGTAAGTACACTTGCTCACTTGTTTGTAGGTGGGCCGATTTTACAGCACTACTAAGGAGTCAAATGGGTAAACCGGTACAATACAATAATCATACACGTATAGAAACGTTTTGCACAGTCCCAGATATGAGACTACACTTACTAAACTTATTGCACTAAAATAGAAATTGCTGCACCGACCATTTGTTTACATTCAGTTTGTTTCTTCTCAGTTATCGTGCATGTTTTGATCAAAAATTATTTTATTACTATATTTTATAAAATTATAAGACATAAGTCATAAATTCACATTGTCTTTTCTTGTACCTTAACGTAAATATTTTCATAACATAGAAAATTAATAAATAATAATACATAAGAAAAGGAAATGACACCTTATTATCCAAATACCAATTCCAGAAAAATAACTCAATTCTCAGATTGCAATTAATAGTTCCATCAATAATAGCTTATGATATGCATATCTTAATAGATATTAATAATTTGTCAGTAAGGAAATGCCTGTCAACTTGACAATAATCTTTTTTCTTTCTCATCTATGAAGTGAACCCTTGTTATATATATTGTTCTATGGATATTACTATTTACAATTATTTTCGAATAATAAAATAAAATTAACTTAGGCGGTCGTGTTAGTTGTTACACTTTCGTAAATCCAAATGTGTATACTTGTGAGATAGTGAGCAAGCAGTTGCACGAGTTCAAAGCATCGCATTATATCAATGTCCTTTACAAACGACAATTTATTTATATAAGATAAATATACAAAATAATTAAAATATATTACAAAAAAAAAAAAAAAAAAAAAAAAAAAAGGAACCTTGATCATTATAATTTCGACATATATTGATAAAGTATTGATGACGGATAGTAGGTTGGTTTGACTTTGGAGAAGTACACGTTTTATGTATTGAATGACCTTTATATTAATAAAGGTAAAGATAAAGAGCTCTTGGGAAAATGCGTGTTATATTTAGATGAATTTAATGAGACAAGTGATAGAAATCCAGAGGGGGAAGCGTGTGGAGCATCATTGAATTATCTGGGAGGATGATACATCATCATTGGCGGCTGGGGAGTAATTCCAGGAGCAGGAGCCGCAGTTGAAGCAGCTGCAGTAGGCGCTGCAGGAGGAGGAGGGGGTCTCATTCCAGGGGGCATGGCCATGGGGGGCATTCCTGGTGGTCTCATCATCAAGTTAGGAGGGGGAATGCCGGGTCTGAGGCCTGGAGGGGGAATCCCGGGTGGAGGAATGGCTCCTCCTGGATTGGGTGGTGGAATAGCAACACCAGGGAGTTTCCCAGCCTTAAAGGCAGCAGTGGTTGCATCGATGAGACTCTGAGCCTGCTCCTCCATCCATTTCTGATAATAAAACTTCACGTTCTCCTTGTGCTTACGTCCAGAACAGTGCGTTTTCCGAACGGATGGGGAGTCGTGCGTCAAGTAGGTATCACAATAGTCACAAAAGTACTTGGGCATCCTCAAACCGCAAGAATCAAGCCACTGTCCCGTCTCACTATAACCTATTTAATCGTACCGACACTTTCTTGAGTCGTTTGTCAATAATTCTATTATTAATGGATTGAATCAGCTAGTTTGTGTTACTGCACTAGTGATGCTACGGTTCAATTATGCACTCCAACAAGCCATTCATATAGAGTTCGAACTTACTTCTATTTTTAAGATTTACTAGCTATCACGTTTGCAAAGTAATGCATTACTAAATGTGAAATGGCTTTTATTCTATAATTCTACGTCCATTGGATTCCTATAGTGGAAATAAAATTATTAGAATAATATATGTATATATAAAAGATATAAAAATTAAATGTATCCATGAAGTATCATTTAATTTTTTTACTATATAATATTAAAGTAATGAATTTAAAATGGATCATATAGTGTAGCTAGCTATGTATATAGATACGAAACAGGCTGTAATTGGCTGGTTAAGAAAACTAGAAAAAAGATATAGAGCGAGCTGTTACAGTTGAGAGAAAATGAAGAGACGCCTCCCTTTTTCTTCTCTTTTCCACTAGCTTTTTTTTTTTTTTGCGAGATGTGTTGAATGCCTTCTCCGCGTGTTTTTGTGTTCTTGTGCCTGAATCTTTCTTCCTTTTTCTTTTTTCTTTTCTTTCCCCTGAACATGGTGCTAGCAAGTAGAAACTAGCGGTAGGTGCTCCTGGTTGGTGGAAGTAAGAGCTGCTGCTGCTGCTGTTGTTGGTGCTGTGTACATGAAAAGGAATGTGGAGCTTGGCTGAATTGTAATTCTACACATACTAAAGGGGTCCGCATCTACTAGATAGAGATTAGCAATTGGAATTGGTGATTACTCATTAGAAAAGACTCAGGAATCCTGGATTGCTAGTAGAGGTGGTCTGTGGAAGTGCTTATCGTGGTTGTAAAGAGTGAGTCTAGACTAGAGGCCCTGAAGCTGATTGCTGTGTGTTGAATGGCGGAAGATCCGGATCAGGTAAATGTATAATAAATACGTGAGTGAGTGTTAGGCGGGTCGGGTCAGTATTTGAAGTCATGTCGTCGTTTGTGCCTATGTTTGCGACTCACATTCCCCCGCCGTCTTTTGCTCCTCCCAGAGATGTGCCCACGGGTCCTCCCGTGACTGTCTTTGTGGGAAACATCACGGAAAGGGCCCAGGATGCCATGATTCGACATTTGCTCACCACCTGTGGCCCCGTTCTCTCGTGGAAGCGCGTTCAGGGTGCAACGGGGAAGCCCCAAGCCTTTGGGTTCTGCGAGTATGGGAATCCGGACGCGGGTCTGAGGGCCATCAGGATACTGCACAACTGGGTGATTGGAGAAAAGACTCTGGTCGTGAAAGTGGACGCGAAGACGAAGGAGATCCTGGATGAATATAAGGCCCAGCGAGCGCGGCGCGTGTTCGGGAAGGAGTCTATCGAGTTGGACAAGGAGGAGGAGTACATGGACGAGAGTATGTACCGGGAAGATGCCATCACCAAGGAGCGCATTTCCGCCATCCTCCACGACCACTGCAAGGAAATGAACGCTTTCATCCCCAAAGGGGATAACAAAGACGACAGACCCAAAATCATCAACCAAACGGGGCCTAAGGAGTCCCTGGCAGATGTGGAAATGGAGGACGGGAAAAGAGACATTATTCATCGGGAAATTGACAAGTTTCGAGAAACAATGAAAATCCGAGAAGCTGAAAAGGAGGAAGAAAAAAAGAAAAGGGAAGAGGAAACGGCGAAGTCCAATGGCTCCTCATCCAGAAGAAGATCCCCTCCTCCAGAGAGGGAAAGAGAGAAAGAGAGTAGGGAGAGGCGTCGTGAGTGTACACGAGAGAGATCTGCGGGACGAAGAAGTGTTCGAAAATCTGTAACACGCTCTCGCTCACGTTCTTTCTCACCACGACGGCGGGATTCGCGATCTTCGAGACGCTCCAGAAGGCCAACAAGATCACGTTCGAGATCGAGGTCACGTAGGAGAGATCGATCCACTCCTCCGAGAAAATCACAATATGAATTATGGAAAGAGCGGGAGATAGAAGAAGAAGCAAAAGAGCGGAAAAAGGCAGAGAGAAAGGCTCGAGAAAAGGAAGCTAATTACCAGGAACGACTTAGAAAGTGGGAAAATAGGGAGTCCAAAATGTCCAAAGAGTTTGATAAAGAGAAAATGCGTGAAATGAAGCGACTTGAAGAAATTGAAAGAGAAGCCAAACGTCTAAAAGAATTTCTTGAGGATTATGACGACGAAAGGGACGATGATAAGTATTATCGGGGAAGAGAGTTAGATAGAAGACTGGTTGAGAGAGAAAGAGAGGCAGCGAAAGATGCTGAAGATCGTGCTCGTGAAAAGGAGGAAATTGAAGACCTGAAAAATCAAATAGTTGATGAAGGTTATCAAGGTATTGATCAAAATGTCGAACTTAAACGTCGTATGGAAGAAAGAGAAAGGAGGCACAATGGTGGCTCATTTCATCCTCATCCTCCTGTCTCCTACATACCTCCTATAGTACATATCGATGATGAGCCTGTTATTATTCCTGCTCCACCTGATCAACAAGCTGTGGACAATATTGCTGTTGAGGGAGGCATGAGCCCAGACATGTCTCCTCCTGTCTATAAACTTGATGATAATATATCATCTATGCCCATTAGTGATGTCATTTCTCCGGTCTCAATGCCCCCGAACGTCGTACCTGCAATCCATATTCCAGTTCAACCTCAAACTGGATTTCAGCCTGTTCCTCTTGCAAAGCCTTCATTAATTCCCTCTGGAGCCAATACTGAGAGTGGTTCATCCATTGAATCCGGTCAAAAGAAACAAATTGACGTCCGAGATGTTTTCAATCAAGATGATGATGATGTGGCTTCTGGTCAAAAGAAAGGAAGAAAAAGTCTTCCTCCAATCTCTAAGAAAGAGGATACTCCTCAGCAACAGGGAGGAAAGGCTTCCTCTGAAGATAAACGAAAACACATCAAATCTCTTATAGAAAAAATTCCTACTGATCGTGCAGCATTATTTGCATACAAGGTTGATTGGGACATGGTCGATAATCAATTGATGGAAAAGCGTATCAGGCCGTGGGTGAATAAAAAAATAGCTGAGTATATTGGAGAACCGGAACCTACATTAACAGATTTTATCTGCTCCAAAGTTTTAGCTGGATCTTCTCCTAAAGCAGTGTTAGAAGACGTACAAATGGTTTTAGATGAAGAAGCTGAAGTGTTTGTCGTAAAAATGTGGCGTCTCCTTATTTACGAAATTGAAAACAAGAAATACAAAGCAACAACTGCTTCTGGAGGTGATAGGTAAACTGTTTTGAACCCCACAGAATTTATATTGTTAAAATACGCATTAAAACTATAATGGTGTGTATGTGTTGTGCAAAATTTGAATGAAACATGATCACAAAGTGAAGGGTGGTGGACTGACTATGAACCTTTTATTGCTGCTTTCATTTTATGTTTCTTACTTTGATTATTAGAATGTTGGCTTATCGCAATATTTCTTTCTTTTTATGAATGGAAAAAATATAATTTGTATGAAGATACTATTATTTATTGAAGAAAAATCAGTGAGAGTGAGTAGCCTTCATGTTCTCTTTGAAACTCACATATTGGAGCAAAGTTTTTAAATAATACATACATTACTTACTTATCTTATGTTTCTCCTACTTATTTTTCAAAATGTGAATAAATAATTTTGTTTACATGAGTTTCATAACTGCTCATATGTTAATGGTAAAGAGGAAGCAAGTTATTTTTTGTTTTTCATGAAGTCAGCGAGGATTTATAGTAGACTTTGAGTTTTGTAGGAAGGATATTAGGTGCCATTTTTATGAGTATCGATTGTGCTAATTCCTAAATATTATGTGATTTGTAAATAAATAATAAAGTCCATTATTATTGATAGTAACAATTTTTTCCCTCATCGTACCTTCATTTTTAATGTCCATCCAGACTTACATGACTTCAAATATATATGTACATAGTATCCATTAGGTTATTACAAATATTACTGTTTTTTAGATAGGGAGGGGGGGGAGGGGACCAAAACATAGTTTATTCAGAGGTTAAAACAATTCTTGGTTGGCTTGATTTCAGGCTAATGCTGGCGCAGCCTTAACAGTTGAAGAACCTCTTGATTTGATTCGTCTCTCCTTGGATGAAAGGATTTACGTTAAAATGCGGAATGAAAGAGAGTTAAAGGGTCGATTAAACGTAAGTAATCTTTTAATACTCATTTTTAATTCATTGAATTAGGTTTTCCCTCCGAATTGAATGGCGGAATCTTCATTTATATATTTTTCTCTCTCTCTCTCTTCCCCTTGGATTCTTCCAGGTAGACTATTCAAATTACTTAAATCCCTTAAGATATCTTCCCTAATTTAGGAATATTAGTGAATGGGATCCTTGATGTTTACCAGTTTTTTTTAGTGAAAAATATCAACATCCCTTTTTATCTTCCCATTTCTAAATAGTAGTGTTGCTCTGATATTAATAATATGACTTGGGAGATAGTCTTACTTCGTATCAATGTGATTAATTTAAACATCCAAATATGTTACTATTAAGCTTATAAATTCTTATCGGCCATGCTTTTCTCAGCCTTGATTAGTATTCACTATGCATTTTTCAGTAGTTTCTAACGGTTGTTCCCTCTTTGTCTCAAATCCATGTTTTAAATCCAGTATCAATAAATGCAAACATATCTCCATTTGGTAATAAATAAATCTTATGAGATATATGCATTGCAATAAGAGACTACCTGGGAAAATTGAATCTATTTATTATACAACTTAGTTAGAGGGCTTCCTTTTATTTTCAGGCATATGATCAGCATTTAAATATGATCCTCGGAGAAGTAGAGGAAACCGTTACTTCAATTGAAATTGATGAAGAAACCTATGAAGAAGTGTACAGGACTACCAAAAGGAATATACCAATGCTATTTGTCCGTGGTGATGGGGTAATTCTTGTATCTCCCCCCATGAGGAGTACAGCTTAATTTAATACGTCCTATGTCTATCAAATCCGAAAATATATCAGTTCATTTTAATTCATTATGATGACACCTTCAATCTATTTGTGTATATTGTATTTTTTATATGTTCCATTTATTGTGGAAGGATCATTGGGAGATTCTTCAAACATTCAGAGGCGTTGCCTCATTGCGTGCGAATCCTTAAACTGTTCAGAGTCCTCTATCATCACATTTCGAAACAATCAGCCATTGTTGGAAAGAATATTTGGATGGACTTGTTCAGAAGATTGTGGATATGAATGCATGTGGAAGACAGTGGATCAATTTCAAAGGAGAGGACTTCAAATTCCTCAATTTCACGGAAAATGGCCATTTGTGAGACTTTTCGGTATTCAAGAACCAGCATCTGTCCTGGCTTCAATCCTTAATTTGATCCCGCATGTCTATCTCATAATGAAATATCGAGAAGCAGTCAATCCCCGGACGCACATGTACCAAGTATGGACCTTATATGCTCTAGTGTCGATTAATACTTGGACTTGGTCAACAGTGTTTCATACAAAGGACAATAATTTTACAGAGAAAATGGACTATTTGTCTGCTTTCAGTGTCGTGTCTTACTCCCTTATTGCATTTTTCCTTAAATTATACGGGCAATCGGATCCTTTATTTTCACTAGGATTGGTGAGTCTAATGATGGCCTTTTTTTGTCAACATATATACTACATGGCAATAATAAGATTTGATTATGGCTACAATATGATGGTTAACATTGCCGTGGGTGCTCTTAATAGTGTTTGTTGGTTTGCTTGGGCTGGGGTGAGGTGGAAAAGGGAAAAGCATGTAAAACTCGGAGTAATAGCAATACTCTTGTTAAATGGCTCCATATTGTTAGAAATATTAGACTTTCCTCCAATCTGGTGGATACTGGACTCTCATGCCCTTTGGCACTTCTCTACGGCTCCAATAAATTTTGTATGGTATCGATTTATTACGTTAGATTCTCAATATGAGTCTCTGAACTTTCAAGGAAGGAATGTGCACTCTAAATTGGCCTAAAACTTAATGAAAGGAACTTGATATTTCGGATATAATAAATGATTAATTATAATAAATTAACGAAATACAAATTTTAAAACAACAGAACATACGTATACTAACTAATCAATTTTATACAAAGAATGAACGGGGAAAAAAAAGATTACAATTTAGGGTCGAACAATAGAATTATAAGTATAGTGTTCCTTCCGCCTTTCTTCTTTCAAAAGCAGAGATCATTTCCTGCTCAGCATTTTTGATAGCCCAAGCATGTTCAGTGATTTCCAGTGCTTCCCATTCCCCTTTGAAGGCCTGTTTATAGTCGGTAGCCATTCCGTTGGCAGGCATCATCATCTGGTCCTGCATGATTCTTGATTGATCCGCAACTAAAATATAAAATGAACGAGGGTAATTACTAAATAGAATATAATAGAAGGTTTATTGTCTTATATTATGTACTACCATTATTTTCTCCGAGAACTAAGTCATAAATAGATCGTAGTCCGAAAACGTTAAGAAAGTACCAGGAGGCGGAGGAGACCCATGAAGCATCTAGACTCATGAGTTCAATACCTCTTTGAAGCATAGGCTTGAAACGAAGAGTGAGGGGAAAAGGGATTTTGGTAGTGACAAAGCCTGAGAAATGCCAGTTGATCCATCCTCCAATTACAATCATTGGCAACATGTTAGTAATGTTACCCTTGAGCATGTCCGTCATCATACTGGGGTCCATCATTGGATTGGGGGGAGCTGTTTTAGGGGTATTCGTCTTGAGGACTCCACTCTCAGCATTGTTGAAGAAGTGACGGCGCATGAGAAACGAGTGCTTGGGCAAATATTTGGCATTCTCACGAATTGAACGGCTGCGAAGAAGGATCTGAGACTCCCGGACCTGATTCAAGTCCACTTTCTTGGAAGAACTCAAAAGAATGGACACGTAGTGACGAATTATCCCGATGAAAAAGGCGATCAAAACAATGGGAATAAAGACCCAGTTCCGGATGGCTGGGTCCAGTCGTAGCTCGGGATCCGTCATCATCCAAAATACACTATGTCAATGATTTAATTTCTGATCGATGAACTGAGTGATAATCACTGCTAAGCATGAATGAACAGACAGCTAGCGCAGGGAATACTAAAATGAATATGGAACGACATCTTCTTTTGGTGTGCGCTTTTTTACTAGAGTGCAAATGGATTTATTTTTTATCATTTTAATAAAGTAACTTTAACAGCTAATAAGTCATAACTTACCCTTTTTAAACTACTAAGAATTTAATTTTTTTATTGAAAACTTAACACATAATTTTAATTTAACTTAATTTTATAATGAAACAAATATAATATGTACAATATACAAATGACATTGAACAAAATAATGAGCTAATTCAATATTCAATCTGATTTCAGCTTTGAAATTTTTTTACTATTAAATGAATCTTTGCAAACACTTTTCCTTGAAGATGGTTGTTTGCTTCAGATACAATTTTTTTCCACACATTTTGGATGCAATATGGTTAAAGAAAATGCTGCAGGAAAGATTACTACTAATGCATGAAGATTTTTCAAAGCATGCTGTAGTTTGATTAGAAGTGAAAAATCTATGTGCACCTTTTAAAAAACAGTTCTTGGAGCCATAGATAAAATAGTATTTTGCCTTTCTTTATTTGAAAAAAATATGTGGTAATATAGAGATGTCCTCCAAAAAGAAAAATTATATCACTGGGTTTTTTGAGACCGCCTCTATTAATTTCATTAACAAAGGAGTCTAGTTCTTATTATTTTCCCAATTCATCCATTGAGAAATTAATATCTCCATCCGAAGAAAAGAACTTGGTGCAGCACTCCCGATTTAACGGGTTTAAAATAGAATGGGTAATATAACCACATACAAATTAATGAGTAGCTTTAGACATTTAAATGAATCTAATTCCGTACAGAATTGGAAGATATATGTAGAAATAAATGTAGAAACATCTTCACTTGTATAATTAGACTCTTTTGTATCGACTAAAATTGATGCAATTGATGATACTGATTTTAAAAGTAGGCTAACACGATTTTTTTTAACCTCAATAAAACTGTCGACAACTGATATAGTAATTTCCACCAGCAAGTTGTCAATACCACCCTAAACGCGTTTCTATTGGGTCCGAATTAATTTTACGAAGCACAATAAACTTAATTTTATTTTTATCGAGTAAATATATGACTAAATGGGTTAGTCCTATTGATGTTTGATAGACGGCATCAAGGTTAATATTAACTCCATGTAGTAGATTTGGCTCACATGCTCAAATTTGGCTTCAAGAATACATTCTCATTTTCAAAGATGGACATGATAATTTTCGTCTGCCAGTAAAGTTGATATAATTTTTTTTGAAGCTATGTACCGAATCGAATAGCATAAACATTTGTCTTTTGGAATTGGAAAAAGGATTCAGTATATATCTAGGAAAAATTCCATTTCCTAATTCATCCACACCCCGTCCTTTCGCACTTACAGAGTGAAGATGACGTTGTTCTATAATAAAGCCGATAAGATTTTTCGCATTAAAGTCTTGATGATCTACTGCTTCTTCCAATATCTCAATGATACTTATACTTGAAGCTAGTTTGGTGTTATTCTGTTTATTTTTTAAACATGCTAAAATGTTATTTATATCAGAATAACGGCTCAGACTCTATGATGAACATATATAATTCACTTTAACAATAGAAATAGGAAGTTCTTTTGAAAAAATTGAGGAAAATATGTCATTATTCTTATTTAAACCAAACAAAATATAAGGAACAAGATCCTTTGATGATATAACAAAAAACATGACGAAGTCTTTATAATATATTACATGAATACCTTTGAATTTTTTAATCTCATCTTCCTGAAGTAAACGTTCAATTTGAGAATTAAGATGAAGTCTATCTTGCTCAAATCTAAAAAATTACAATGCACTTTAAACTACTTTGAAATGTTAATATGCCTTCTCTAAAGTATAGACTTTTAGTAGAAGTAGATAAAGTTGTTGTCCTTTAAGGAAAAGTTAGTTTTCTCATGTTTTTTGGAATATCCGGAAATACTGTAGGAACAACATCAGATTTTAATTGTTTAAGTGGACTATATATTTTTTGCAGAGTTGAATTTGTATCCGTTCTTTCATTAATAAAAGCTGATATAGGAAAATGCTTGCTACAGATTCTTGAATATTGATTTGGATCCTACTTTTTTCTTCTGATGGAATCGACCATTACTTTAATAAGTTCAAAATCTTTTGGAAACTTATGGAGGGATTGTTTTTCTTTAACAATTTCTTCTTCACTATGATTTTGAGGAGTTTTTTTTCTTAGGATAACCAGTCCTACAACCTGAAAAACAGCAAATCATTCTGTCTAAAATAATAAATGCAAAATATCATTTTATTAGATGAAATTGTTAATAAATTCATTAAATAATTCTTATGAAAATGTAATACATTTATGTCATAGATATATCATATATTTTATTTATAATTAAGGTACCTAGAATGACACACTGTATGTATATTATTGTAAAGATTTATTATTACCAAATAAAAGTTGATATCTAACAATTAACAATTGTTGAAAACAAAAATACGTTAATAACTTCAACCACGAAGTCTCTAAGTACAAAAAAACTAGAATAAGCATTTGATATGAATATATAAAAAAGGAATTTGCACTCTTGTAAAACAAAACAAAAAAGAGCAAGTTCCATTTTCATTTCAGTGTTCCTGGCTAGCGTATTCCGTTTAATAGAGCAGTGCTTTTCAAACTATGCGCACAACAGTTTTTTCAGATATACTCCCTAGCATTCCACAAAAAAGCGTTTTCACGTGACGTCATCATTGTTGATATCGGCTTTTTGTAGGGCTTAAACATCCAAGTTGTATAGCTAGTAAGGAAAATAGTGATATATTGTATTTGCTATGTATTTGGACGTCAAAATGGGACCAATAAAAGGACATAATTTTTTACCCTCTATCAAACATGTATCCTACTATTAGCTTGTTTTATTTCATATCTTACCCTAAAGTGTCTTAAAAAAATGTTATTATATCGTTATACAATCATATTTCCATATTGTAGATGGAAACTAACTATTACATTGGAAAAATCCTACTTTTCTCGTCCCTAATCAATCCCCCCCCCAAAAAAAAAAAAATGTGAATATTTTTTTATTTTATAGGGATTTCAGTACATATTACTTTGATTACATTCAAATACCTATCAGTGTTTTTCATTTGCACCCAGTAGTATTCCATCATTGTAAGTGTTAAAGTCATTTTATATTTTTAAAACTATTTAATGGAGTTTAATCTTGATTTCTTTGAAATTTGTACATTTTATGTAGCAATAATAACAACTTTGAACCCCCAAGATTTTTTGGAAAGAAATTTTTCAAAAAAGTTTCTCCATTTTAATTTTTTTCCAAAAATAGATTATTTTTTCCTAATAAATATGAAATTCCTTGATTAGGGAGAGAGGGTTACAACCCTTCCATCTTACTCCCAACACCGGCAAGTGTTTGTAGAATTGTAAGTGTGCTCATACTGTATAAAGTTTGAGAACCACAGAAAGTTATAGAGTGTCAATAGCAAAAAAAACTATTAACAAAAAATATGTAATAAATAATAAAGCATGGATTAAAAGCACTTTTTGCTTTAATAAACAATAGCTAGTAAAAAATAAGCTAGAATGCGATTCTTGTTATTATATTTATGACAAGAGAGTTGCAGTTGGCAGTTCTAAAGCCTAAGCCAAAAAATTATCTCTCCAATGACGTCATTGGTAACATCCCAACAAAACAAATATAAATTTGAATCCGGAATCCCTCAGATCGAGTTCGACAATCACTCACAAGCACTGAGCATGGATCTCGAATTGGTTACTTGGAATGTCAATGGTCTTCGTTCTTTCCCAGATGATACCCTCCGGACTCGATGGGACTCGGAATTTCCATCACAAATTTTTTGTATCCAAGAAACTAAAATAACGAGTAATTACTAATTAATCACTGTTAATGCTTTTTGATTCATTATAAATTATTTTCTATGAATTAATTATTATTATTATCAAATGTTGAACTTGATTAATGACTTGGAATACATAATTATTAATTAGCTATTTTGATTCTCCACTGATAGGAGATATGTTGGACGATAGAACTGGAATTTGGCCGGATACCTCCTCTTACTTTGCCTTTTCGAGAAAAAGGTCGGGATATTCAGGTAATCTTTTTTAATATTATAGTTCATTATAAATACGCCAATGATAATTAATAAATATGACTCGTTTGAGTTTGAATACTCAAACTTATATTAATATAGAAATTCCATTCATTTTCATATTGTAGGTGTTGCTACATTTTGTAAAAGTGAAGCGACGCCTGATAAAGCAGAAGAGGGCCTTTGTTCCACATTACCCTCAGCCAAGTATGAAGATGCTCTTGGCACTATATACTCAGAAGAGGATTTCACTCTTGAGGAGTTAAAGAATCTAGATGCTGAAGGAAGGGCTGTCATAACAATGCACTCTGTTCTGGTAATCATAATGTTCAATCTTTTATCTGGAGCCTTGCGGTTTCTAGTAGTAATTGATAATCATTTGGGTAGTTTAATGTGTATATTAATATTCATTTTTCTCAAGATAAGTTGATCCCTTCAACTGAAATAATAAACATATTTGAATTCCACTTTTAAAGAACATCAATGTGACACCCTATACAAATGTATATCCAAATACTACTTCAAATTGCTTATCATTGCTTTACTCAAAATTCTTATTCATAAATGAAATCATTGGATACTTTTTTTCCAATATTCAAAATTCATTTGTTGAAAAGTTTTTAATCTCTAATATATAAAGAGGTGGATGATAAAGTTCATTTTTAATTTGAAATGTAATTGTATGGCGTAAATATTAGACAAATATATTTTTTCATGAGTTTAAATATAAATTAAGGAATATCTAATATGTAATTTTTTAAGAGTTGATTTATTTACTCTTGTTTATTTTTTTGTAGGTAACTGAATCTAAAGAAACGAAGAAATTAATACTTTTTAACCTTTATTGTCCCAGAAATGATCCGGAAAGACCTGAGAGAGAAAGATTTAAACTGGATTTTTACCAAGTATTGGAGCATCGAGCAAAAGAATTTGATAGAAAAGGTTATTTTGTTGTCATTTGTGGTGATATCAATACTTCACATAAGGAAATTGACCACTGTGATCCCTATGAGGTAAAATAATTATTGTGCCTATTAAATAGTTCTTTTTTTTCCCTCATATTATTTTTATTACAAATTTTATTCTTGAAAATTATTTTGTTACAAAAATTTTAAACAATATTACTTACACTCCGTTACCTTTATTTTATCACACAACCTTTTCGTTAAAACCCCCAAAATCAGTTGGTAGTTTGTATGTATTGAAAAAAACCCAATATGTTGTTTTTATTATTTCATAAGCATTTTGGTTTTTATTTCAATATTAAATGTATACATAATGACAGGTTTTAGAATCGATGTTTAAATATGATTAGCAAACAAGACCTTTGAATTTAAGATGTTTTGAATGTATATTTAAATTTGTAATTTACTTTTACATGATTGATTTCTCGTGAATCATTTTTATATTATTTTCTTCATAAACATATATATGTAGAGTTGTGCCCGTCTTTACTTAGGATTGAAAACTTCAGTCCCTTCCAGTTCAGTATCGATCTGGTCCAGTTCAGTCCTGTATATTACAGGGGTGTTCGCAGGGGGTTGGCTGGAGGGGCTATAAAAAATAAAGGAATTTTTTCCCCTTTTAACTAGAAAATTTAATATTTAATATTAACATGTTTTATATGAAATTTTAATTAATTTTTCAAAAAAAAAATACAATTCCAAAAAATTTATTCTTCTCTAAATTGCTTTAAATTTTCCTCCAAAAAATAAAATATTTCAAATTTAATTTTTCAAATTTTTGGGAATTTTTTGAATAACTAGATTTTGGAAAAAAAAATAATTTTATGTGAAGAGCTGTAGATTTTTCTAAAAAAATCATAAAAAATTCCAAAAAACCCGTACACAAAAAAGAAAAACTGTGGTTGTCCTTGTATCATTTTTTTAAAACTTATAAAAGTTCGGTACTTGATAACATCACTAAACATTATTTTTTCTTCGTTAAATCAGTTTCTTGTATTGACAGTCGTAAGGATCGGTACTAAGACTAAACTGAACTGGATTGAATTAATAAGGACCGGCACAACACTAATATATGTAGTGCCGTCCGCAGAGGTGAAATTTTTGCTTTTTATTAGAAAATTTAATTGTTGATTTTTTTTTTTTGCTCAAAATTAATATTTGAAATTTAATTTAATCTTTCAATATTTTTTTCCAAAAAACTTAATTTTTCTATTTTTTCCCCATAAAATTTAATATTTTTAATTTTGTGTGTGAATAGTTGTGGAATTTTGAAAAAAAAAATTCTAATTTCTAATTTTTTCTCTCCAAAATTTTTTGATTTTTTTCTAAAACCAAATTCCACCCAAAAAAAAAAATAATGTATATATAATCCTGCTGAAGCCCTTGATATATACATAAGTTACATCGTTTCATTAGTACATATTTATGTATGAATTAATGATACCTTTTTAACATAATTAAGGAATTTGGGGAAAGTCTCTCTCGAAAATGGATGGACAATTTTTTAGGAGATGATGGAAAGGAAGAGTCCCCAACGTTTTATGATGCTTTCCGATTAATTCATCCAGAAGAGAAAAATGCATTTACCTGTTGGAACACTAAAATCAACGCCCGTTCAAACAATTATGGTACCAGGATAGACTATTTCTT
Source organism: Lepeophtheirus salmonis (assembly GCF_016086655.4). Lineage (NCBI taxonomy): Eukaryota > Metazoa > Arthropoda > Copepoda > Siphonostomatoida > Caligidae > Lepeophtheirus > Lepeophtheirus salmonis. Next base: position 8,131,643 of record NC_052143.2, read on the forward strand.
TATTAACCGATCCCTAAAACAATTCGTTCAGGAATGTAAGGTTATGGCTCATATTGAAGGAAGTGATCATTGTCCTGTAAAAATAAAGTTTTCTGGAATAACTCCTATTCCATCCTCAAAACATCCTTCATTTTCTACCAAGTATTACCCGGAGCTGAGTGGTAAACAAACCACTCTTAAGTCCTACTTTGCTCCAACAAAACGAAAAACATTGGAAGACCCATCTAAAAAACTTCCTCATTCCAAACGATATAATCAACAACAGTCAAAATTGACAAACTTTTTTATTTGTAAGGATAATTCTAATAAAATTTCAAACAAAGAAAATCCATTGACTGAGATCGTTTCCACGATTGGAAATAATTCTGAAAGTGTATCGGCTTGGAAGGCTCTTCTTGCTACCCAAAGTACAAAACAACAGCCTCCTAACTGTCCAAGTCACAATGAACCATCTGTTTTAAGAACTGTAAAGAAAAAGGGTCCAAATACAGGAAGGCAGTTTTGGTGCTGTGCAAGAGGGGAAGGTCGAGCAGATGATTCGCAAGCACGCTGTGATTTTTTTTCATGGGTAAAAAAATAAATTCAAGTCCTATTTTATTATTTCTAGCTATATTCTATTCATATATGTACATATTTTATACATGTATTTACCTCATTTAAAAATGAATATTTAACCCTAGTTATTATTGATATGTGATTTTATTATGAAATAAATATTTTTTTTAATGTGTACTCTTTTGATAAAGGGATTTTTGTAATTCCTTACTCATCGTTCTTTCATTCATTAGTCAATTGAGTACCCGGCCAACCAGTATCTTTTACTCATATCTATTATCTAAATTTTGGGAGGTTAACAGTCATTTTTTTTACAACTTTCCCATGAACAATGTTGTAAAACGCATAATTAGCTATCGATTGCTAAGAAAAACATCGTTCTAGTCGCCATCATGAGCACACAGTACAAGAAGAGAGTTGAAACAGCAGCGCTCATCCACACGGAATTGTCCCAGAAAGCCATCGGCGATCAGACTGGGACCCCGAGAAAGACGATTTACGATGTATCCATGGACACACTACCTCGCAAAATTTGCTTAATAAAGATGAATAAATAATAACGGTTGGCCTGGTATATACGCCATATACATATGTGTGAGGAATACAAGAAAAGATTATACGATTTTTTATCCTAAAAATAAACCAAAGACAGTTTTATATCTATTGTTTATTCCTCTATAATTTCTATTTGAGAAATATTTCAATTATTCTACTTTACGACCCGATATTTAAGGTTAATTATGAAAATGACTCATTTCAAATTAGTCATTTCTCATTTTTGTAGTTACATTTCAAATGACTAGTATGATTTATGAAATTTTATCGTATAAATATATCCGATTCGTAATTATGTCTCATGATCTTAAATTAATTTAGCATATTTTTTTTACATTAGTTTAAAAATAGTTTTTATTTCGTATATAATGATAAAATATAGTATTGTAAGTACAATCATCTATTAGGTCGAATGAAGTTAGGCAACGTTTCTGTTGTTGTACTAATGATGGTAAATATTTGATCTTCTGTAAGTAATGCAAATTTCTTCATCACAAAGTTGAAAAGTTTATCGACAATTTTAGGATTATGGGTAGAGGAACATCTACCTGATTTGCAAGTTGTTGATAGTATTTCACTGGATATTGAATAACATACAGAGTAAATACTCAATTACTTTAGCTATCAAGAACTATCATAATACCCTCAACTAAAAGTAAAGTGATTCTAGAATATTACTACATTTAGTGTAAACAGATCTGTCGACGTAAAAAGAATCCCTGATTATTGCTAAAAGGAATGTACGTATCTCACTTCCAAATAAGGTTCTTTTATTTATGAACCAAGTTCATTTCTAGTTCAAGTTATTATGATTTATTTTGATAACTTTCGGTATGTGAGCAATTACTTTTATTATTTTACTTGATGTAAATAAATATATATCATAGTTGTATATATATTGAGAGATGTGCAGATATAGCAAGTTTTTGGATAATGATCCAACAATATAAAAATTATTGAATTATAGTGGTGTTGAAAATCCTCAAAATGAAGTTATAGAGCGGTGAGATTTCCACATAATGTTCTCAATTTACATATCATATTGATCTACTATCAGGGATAAGATTTTAGAAATTATTCTATTTTCGGCTTTGTATGAATCGAGTTGAATGGTGTCAAATAAGGAAACTATTTACGTTTAAATAGTATGCCTTGGATTTTTGTTAAATAAAAAGTTTTTCACTAAAATGGGATGGAAATACTGTGCCCCAGGATGTAAACAGGGGTATGACGGTACCCCTAAGAACCCTGACATTAGTTACCACAAATTTCCGGATTTCAATGTACCCCCTAATCCAAATTCCCCATGAAAGACTCCAAAAACCTAACCAAATGGCTTAGGGCCATGCTAAGAGATACGATTTACTAAACACTAACAGTGAATTAATGACTATGCAGTCTGCATTTTAAAGTGACTGATTTTATCACTGAATCTTTAATTCAATCCCGTAATAAAGGAAGATCCCTCCAACGAAGGTAAGCAATGCTCCCCAATACTAAGAATATTTCTTCATGCTTGTGAATCTCTGAGACGGCTCGTTTTTTGCTTAATTTCCTTCAAAATATTTGTAAAAGCACGGTCTAATGCCTGGACAAAAAAATTATAACATAGTTCAGAAGCATTCCCTTCAAATTCTAAATTGTGCTTTTAATATTACAATTTCTTCCCATGTAATTTTAGTAATCAACAATACTTATAAATGATATATATTCTCAGGTGGTCGATAACATCTGCCATGCCACCTCTCATCACCATCTCCAAGACAAACAACTAGCTGATTAATATATGAATCTATTAGATAAAAAACTATAATTATAAATAATTGTATTGAGTGAGTTGGTAGAGTTTGAGACCGATGTCAAATCTATGTTTCATGGGATGGGAAGATAGAAGTTAGTATAAAACTCAAATTAGTGCATAAATATAAATAACTGATGAGTGACTAAACATAAGATAGCCGTCAACATTCTTCTTTACAAAATAGTCGACTATTACAATGCCTTATTCTTTAGACGATGTATATTAAAAAAATAATTAAATGATAAAAAATTGGAATTGGATTATAATTAAACAAGCAATGTTTTTCAAAGTTTCATAAATTTATTTATACAACAATGATACATAGAAGTTTTCCACATAATTAATTAATCAAATATATTAAGCCTTTACTTTCGCAACTAGTTTGACAGAAATGCAACTAGACTGATGAAAGATGAGAACTCTCCCATTTTAATATTTTTTATTAACACGTCGAGACCTTCTTTTAGATATTGTTTTGGGACTCATTGAGCTAACTCCGGAAGAACTACTCACTACTGTTGAATTAAAGAATGACTTTTTTTTAGGAGCTTCAAAGATTCGTAGAAATTCAACAATGTGCGGAAAATACGCTTCTAAATAAAGTAAGTAGGCATTGTAAACATCAGAATCCTAGTAAAGAGAAAAAATTGTCATATGAAAAACATGAAATAACTCGGAACATACTCTGTTGTATAAATCCTGAACCACACTTTGAACGTTGACTTTATGTTCCCGTGAATATTTTTCTACGAATTTACTTGAATTTCCCAGAAAAGCTATGTGAGATATGATATTGAGTTGGTTTCTATATTTCTCATCATCAATTTGCCAACATTGCTGTTTAAATAAGGACTGATTTCGATTCAAATGCTGAAATTGAAGGAACATGAAAAAAACATAGATATAATCGTCGCATGAAAAAACAACTTACCACATTTGCTATAGAAATGACTGCAAGTATATCTTTTGTTAAAGTATTCAAAAATTCCGAATCACGAATCTGTTGTGCCGCAATTTTCACACAATTGCTATTTTCGGAAGTAGATGTCGCTATTTCTTTGCATATAGGCAAAATTTCTTTACGGAGTAGGATAATAAACTCCATCAAATTGCTTAATATCAAAGGATTAGTAGAACATAAGGATATGTAGCCGAAGCTAATGGGAGGTTCAGGCTTTAATGGTATTCGATTGTTTATCACAACTTTCGTTATCTATATATTAAAAATAAAATAAGTAAAGTGATTATTCGCATAAGGTGAAATAAAGCATTACTACCATTTTATACATCATGAAAATTTCATTAAGAAAGAAATCTCGATCTTGAGCGTATTGATCAAATCCTAGATCAACCAAGGATCTGAAAAAAGAGGTAATTTCTAAAAGAGAGCTGTAGGGGTTGATATGAGTTAGATTTGCTCGAGGAAAAACAGTAGGCTTCTGAGAATCCAATGTAATCCTAGGTACTTCAGATTGAATCCAAAATACAATAAGTTCTTTAACAATACTAAGCATTGATAATTTTTGAGGAAAACTGAATGAGTTAACATAATGCGAGTGAATAGGAGAAAGAATGCAGTCAAACAACTCGTCAAAGTCTGTTATTTGAATATGGGAGATAAGTTGTAAAATCTCCAAAAAATAAGACTGTCCATCCCAATTATATGAAAAATATTCACTTAAAAATTTATTCACAACGGGTAAGCTCTCCTGGAAAAAGGATTGGAGACGGAATATTTTTCTTAGAAAAGATGCGTTTTTTTCTCGAGTATTTTGAAGTTCACGTACATTAGCTTCAGTTTCAATAAAGTCATTGACAAGTTTATCGTACAATGCTAATGAGAACCTCTCAAGTATTTCACGACTGTCTTTTCTAACTAGTAGGAATAAGTAAAGCTGAGGAGAATCGAGAATACACAATGACCTATCGGGAACAGTCATATTGTGAATATTTGCATAGAATTGTCTCATTGTGAAGCAGTTGAATATATTATAAAGCCCGTTTTCATTTCTATAGACAGTCAATTCGCAGATATTAAGTCTATGTGGCTCAAAAATATTTAGAGTAGAAGCTTCAAAAAGTGCATTCTCAGATAATAATGACTCATGGTAGTCTCGTCTTTTACTATCCCAGTATTTAGCAAACTTTAAATCAAACTCATTCTTTTTGTCATAGTAGTACCTCCAATTCACTTTAACTAAACTTTTTCCAGTATAAAAAGAGTCTGAAGTGTCAAAGAGGTCCGGCTTCAGGATCCTATAGCGATTCAAAAGCTCTTGAGCATAAGAGTTGAAGGATTTCAATTTAAGAAATTCAATCCGCCATTTTGTAACCTCATTGAAAACTGTAATTCGTAGCAAAATCTTTAATAGATACGGCGCAACGCCAGGGGACATAACCACCAATCGATGTAATAGAACTTCGTATAGAGGTGCAATCCCTTCCAAGGATATGAGAGAATATTTAAGGAGACCTGAAAGAAGCAAAACACACGAGTCCCTTTCAGAAAAGCTCAATTACAATTAATTGCACATACAGATAACCCATTGAAAAACCATCAAGTAACATGACTCTTGATTCACTTTAAAGGCCCAAAGAATGAGATTCAAGGTGGTTGAAGGTGCGACGGACTCGGACGGAACCAATGCATAGAAGAAGGACTTTGAAAACTTTTTCAAGTTCTTGTGGCGAATGGTACGACAGATATAGGTGATTTGTGCGTCCAGGACCTCATTATCCAGACAGTCCCTTCTTTGTAGCTCTTCCACACACTCAGTCACTCTTTTAAAAGTCCCTTTACGGAGACGCAGAGAAATCCCGGGAAAGAGAGAAAGAAAACAAGGGTTAGCCATTCATATTTTATAATCAAAACTTCCTTACCATTTCGAAATATATCCAAAAGAGCCTCCCGTGAAAAAGTTTCATCCGGAGGAGGATGATCAGGCCTCATATCAATGGCTAGAATTAATTAATTGAAAATAATTCACATCAATAAATAATATTTGTCCTTTGAAATTAAATGAATTAAGAAATGCTGAATGATAGAAATCAAGGGTGCCAGACGTATATTCAACTAGTCAAAAGAAAAGAAGGCAATATAAAAATATAGCCTACATATAGTAGTCAGCTCTAGCCTTTAAATTGTAATTGGAACCCTTCAACCCTTGAATCTGGGTGATTCGAAAATATCTAGAAATATTCCAAGACATTTTCGGCTATTATATTTGCATGTCTTAATTAGTAATTGTACAACTAATTATATTAAACCCTTTTATTTCAACACCCCATTATTTTATCCATATACATTCTTAATCTCTTTTAATATTTACTGGTTTTATCACAACCGTACGTTCTTCTATCCATTCTTATTATTAGCCCTTAAATTATTCAGTATTATTTGGTCCTTTAACAAATACTCTGTATGTCCGTACTAATTACAACACATTCCTCTCCATTACGTGACTCTCATTTACTCGTTTACTCCTTTGTGTCATGGCGACGAGAACAGTATAACTCTGTAACAGTCTTTAATTAGACTCAGGTAAACACCACAATGGGGTAAGAGCGTCTCAAATAGTGAATATTTTAAGAGGGCTAATTCAATTTTAAAATTATTTAATAATTGAGTAACAAGTTATCCGATGCAATCCGAACACAGATGAAGAGCTTCTCTATTCTTGAGACATCAGCAGATGCATCTGCCAGTAACATTAAGCTCTCTGGTGAGATTCATTGAATCTGTTAACCCTCTCTTTCCCAAATTAATTTGTGCGGGAAAAAAAAATATTTAACAACGAAATCTTATTAGAATGGCGTCTAATAACACAAATTAAATTTTGAGTTTAAAGTACAAAACGAGTATGATCCAACATGGCATCACTGGGAACATATCAAAGGAAATGGTAGTGATTCCATATGGCGTCATTGGGAAAATGCTATGGCATGATTGAAGGACAAAATAAAACAATATTTTTTTTAGGAACAAATTATATAATTCAAATAAAACAAATGTAAAACAGTAAATTCCTTTTAATTAATTTTCTATAAAGTGTTATATTAATTTACCATATACATACGGAAATATTATTCTATAGGTATTTACTGTCTTGAAGCAATTGCGCTCTTTATTCATACATAGAAAGACATTGTACTTGCTACATTTGGTGCGCGAATAGGCTTTAATGCAACATTTACATCTTTGTTATGGGTCAGAAGGTATTGGCCAATGATGAAGCCCATCATAACGAATGTCATCTATTGGTCGTGGAAATCTGTCAGGTTGCACAATCTTGTACTGATGGTGTATCTATTGATGGCCTCCCTCTTTTTCTTTGTAGTCTTTTCCGGCTTTGGTTAGGGCCTGTCCAATCTCGGCACGAAAATCAATGAGGGGTTTGTATTTATGAGACAGTACAGAGTAGTCAAGAATTGATTATTGCTGTATCTACAAAATGATATAATATTCTGAGATAGAATCTTTCGACACCTATTCTTGTTCTGTACAGAGCCACAAGCATATCATTTAGGCCAACACCACCATGTTCGTATTGTATTCTTTCACGATTGCAGGCATATCAATATGTTTGTTTTTTCAGCTACTGACCATCCTTTCACAGTAGATACTTGATTCTTATATACATAAGCAGATGCAACATGTATAGGCTTATTGCCATACCATTTGACGACGGTAATATTGTTTTTTGTCTCGGTTCGAATATCACAGCGTCCTCTACCATCATTTTTTAGCATAGAATCCCTTTTCAGAATACAACAAGGTAATCTACTTCTTACTGTCCCTGTACCATAAATTCCAATCTCCTTGAGAGCACAGAGTAGACTGTGAGATGTGAACCAATAATCAATGTGAAGCTTGAAGTTTTGATTCTTTGGAAGTTTACTAACCAGCCTTATGACAATATCTCTACTTATGCCCAACTTTAGACTGGAATACACTGTGGTTCCTTTTCCTACATATACTTCAAAGTCATATAGGATGCCACTTGTACCACATCTAGCAAAAACTTTGATTCCCCATTTTTGAGGTTTATTTCTCATGTATTGCTTCAATGAGTTACGTCCTTTGAAGGGTACCATCATTTCGTCCACCGAATTACATACGTTCTTCTGGTTCAATTTGAGCAAAGTTGTTGTTGAGAGAGTCAATGAATGGTCTAACTTTGAAAAGATTATCATACTGAGAATCTTCTCTGGGTTTCATATGATCATTATTGTTTAGATGAAGAAAACTTCTCAGTTGTTCAAATCGATTACGTGGCAGAATACTCGCAATAGGCTCATATCTTGTTCCATCACTCCAGTACATTCTATAGCTAGGCATATGTACAATTCCAATAAGAATATATATACCTAAAAATTGTTCAATTTCTTCATTATTTGTATTTACTGAAAAACCTTTCTTTTGAACTGAATATAAATTGTTTGATATACTATATTTTCAATTATTGAATCGTCTATGAAATGCCTAAAGTAAGAAAGAGGTGTTGTTGATTCGGGTGGATCTGAAAACTTCACCGGGCATTCAGTGTTAAATAGTTCAATATCTTCTTCATCCCACTTCAATTTTTCCTTATTTTTACTTCGTACATTTTTTGTATTCGGTGTTTGTAAAAGTTCAGCTAACGGGAAATCATCCTCTGAAATACTGTCATCAACTTCATTTACCAGTCTCATGTCTTGTTGTAGGTCATTTTTATCGGCAACTATTTCGGTCATACTCTCGTCAACGTCATTTTCATGATCTTATTCTTCTTCAGATTCATCGACTTCCAAAATCAAAGCGATTTCTTCGTGCGTTAAACGTTTCCTCGTCATTGTCTACAGTATATAATACAAGGAATCAGTGAGGAAAGCAAATGTATGACGTATTATAACTAGTTTTAAAAAAAATCCCATAACTAAAGTTCAACAACCTTATCTGTTGGCATTATTTGTGATTTTAATGAAAACCATTATAAACTCCCATGCATGCCATATGGAATCATGCTACTTTAAAAAAATCTAGAACGCACAATATTTATATTCTGAGCAGAACGGAAATTCCAGAATCATCTATAGGATCTTGACCTTCAATTATAATGAATAGATATATCCATATTGTGTATACCTTGTTAATTATCAGGTGGTAAGCAGAGCAGCGTCGACCATCTCTCAAGAGAACACTTCATGTGCAACTAATCAGCTATGCTAGAAGCATATCGTACGCCTAATAACAAACATGATGTAACATGACATTATTACAAAGGCATCTATCTATTAGAATGCTAATTAGACTCATCTGAATATCCATTACGGCAGAAATCGAATTTGAAGTTGATGATGCCATATGGCGTCATTGGGAAAGAAAGGGTTAACAGGTATCTCACTCTTAGGACGTAACTCTTCCACCCTAAGTTCTCATTGATGGCCCTGGAGATATTACTGCGGTCTTTGGTAAGGATGGACATGGATTTCCCTGGGTCATCTTTGATGGATCTCTTGAACCCAGCCAGGAACGTGGGGGGCATGTTTCTGTTACTCTTGGGACTGTCCTTGGACCTGCTGGGCATACCTGTATTTTGACCATCTTGATGATGGTGTAGACGGTGCATTTAGGTTACATTAGGAGTCTGATTATGTCAGGAGCAGAGTTTCCTGCGCAATAGAGTTCGATCAGAGCATATCAGTTCTAGTACTGACAGTCTTAAGAACCAATCCCAAGGACTGATAGGGCCGGTCCTAATAATGGACTGGCCCGAATAAATAAGGACTGACACAACACCACTTGTAGATAGACTAATGTTGCTCATGATGGGCATAAACTTGTTCCAAATTTATCTGCACATGTCTATAGTATGTCATATAGGTAAATTAATTAGTCCTATTTTTCGAAAAAAAAAAAAAAAATTAAGTTATATTTATTAATGATCTCTTGGATATAATAACAGCTGACTATGGAGGGATAATTAAATGAAAGAAAGGGTGGTTGCCTGTATTTTACTGATCAGTAGTGATTCTGCTGTTCAACCCTATCGACTCATGAAAGCTAAACCAAATGTATACCTTCCTGGTTAATAATTTCTTGACCCGATGTTCATCTATTTTGAGATGATCAGTTAGCTAATCCGTAAAGCAACGTGGAAATTTAGCTAAAGGGGATTTAGCCTCCCCAATTTTTGTTTTGTATTATAATTATATTATAAAAAGTTAGGAATTGTTCTCTAAAAAAGAAGGCCGTTCGATTCACCCTGAATTATCCTGCAGATTGTATCTGGAAGACCCAAATTTCGCAGTTCCTTTACATTTTGGACCATTGCAACGTCTTAATAATAATTGATATTATTGAATATTAAGTTTGTTTTTATTATTCAAATAAACTGTTGAGAGAGTGAATGGATATAATACTGTAAAAATAATTGCTATCAACCATGAATTAAATAAGAGTGTTAGTCTATCGATGAAATAAATTTTCGTCAAGTTTATAAGGACATAATAATACGACTCTACTTATGAATTAACTAGTAGTAGTTCTCTACATTTTCTTAGTTATTAGGCGTCGAGCCGACAATATTTTGCCTAAAAAGTATATTAAACCATAATAATAAAAAATTTGGGGTTTATTTGGATGGAAAAATTGTGACGGACTGACGAACAGATACTATGTCTTACTTATACAGGCATAAGGTACCCCATAACGTATTTTCAAACACTGCGGATTTCGCATAACGTAGTGTTTAAAATTACTCTGACTCCCTACATAGTGCAGTGGTTGTAGGGGTCTTACAAAATGTTATAAAGTATTCTTATAAGAATAATAGAAAATGATGGGGGTAAAGTGTCCAGGGTGTAGTTGGTCGGAGGTTAAAGGGCGGGGGAGGGTAGGTGCCCTGTTCCCAGTGCTGTATAGTCAAGGTAACTATATATAAGGTGTATCGATACGAGATTTCTTTGCTTTTGTTTAGCATTGTACTGTCTATTTTGATGACGTCACAGATGAGTCAATTGAGTAGGAAATTCAAATATATATAACTAATTGTATTATTACATCATATAATAATATTTTATTTTCTGATCAAATAATTATACAACTGTAAATTTTTACCCTCAGACGATTACGGTACTAAAATTAATTTAAAAAGTAGATTAAAAGTTGTTTTGAATAAAAATAAATTGTTCTGAACATACATTTTCAAATAAATATAGTATAGCAAATAAATCAATAATATATTAAGGATAAGGGGATATATGTATGTACTAAATATGAAATACTCATTTCAAAAACATAAACTGACAATAAGATCTAAATTTTTCATATTCAGCATATTAGAATTATGGCTGTTTCGGTGTTATTAATACAAGACTTCTTAACACGTGCAGTAGCGTGACTAAATCACTAAAGATGTGATTTATATGTAATCAAGAAAAAATTACTCTTAAACCAATTTGTGATACGTTTAAGCACTATCCATATTTAGCAATATTTTTTTAAAATAACATGTCCTCCTTTACAAGCAATAACAGGCTTGGCACGCCGGTGAACAGATTGATATCTCATGTGAGTCATGACGATGAAGGCCAGTGATGAAAATCCGGTTAATTTTTTTAGGTTTTCCGGGTTTTTTTTTGGAATTGGTTAGCTGAATAATGAATTTTCTTTTCCTCAACTGTTGTGATGATTATTTTGCTCTGAGGAGTTGACTTTATTTTATACTACATTTGATTATATTAATAATCTGATTAAGCGTTCGTGTATGATCATAATAGATGGGGAGTAAACTTGAGGATATGTTGCGGAGTTATAATTGTAAGCTCTTGTTAGATATTCTTGAGTAGAATTGTGGATTGACAGGGAAAGAAGTCAGCCATTAGGGTACTGCAGAAATTATGGTTCTTCTTAACTGTATGGGATTCTAATGGACTTTTGATACAGTAGGCAGTTTGGATGGAGATGCCAACAGTCTTTGCAGCCTTTTCTTTACTGACATTGCCAGGGATTAGATCGGACAAGCGATGCCTTGCCTTGTCCCCTCTAGACAATTATTTATCTCTGTTAACAACCCACATATATCAGTAGTATTTTGATTTTAGTTACATATGTGGAAGATTTATTATGCCTCAAATTCTGAATTAACAGAGAATAGTATTCATTATTTTCACACCTGAAAATCAAGTATTCGCTTAAATTAGTATTGGACCCTTTATATTTTATAAAATAATTTAATTTTGATTAATTGGTTAGGTATTATTTTAGATATTAGTTGAGGGGGGTAAAATTAATAGTATAGTGGTCTCTCGTATTAAAAGTTTTATTGCAGTCTTAATGCGGCTTATTTAAAGAGTTGTTGGGGGAGGGGTATGGGGGGGGGAGAATGAATGATAAATGATTGTAAATTACCTTTTTTAAGTTAGGAATATTTATTAAATGTACGACATAAATTAAAACAAAACCTACATGTTAAGACAAATGATACTTCTGAAAATTTATAAGGCTTGACAATACACAAACACATGTAAAAAGTTGACTAATAAATTAGGCAAAACCCCTTTAATGGTCTGGAGAATTAAATAGATGTCGACGTAATTTTGACACTGAGCTGTGAACTTTCCATCATTTACAATCCTTCGCAACGAATTCCAAATGCGTTCATCCCATTGCTTAGGAAGACCCAAGAACTTTTCATACCTTTCAATGATTGCGTTATTCTTTCAAAGGGCGTTGCTAGTTTTCATTTTTTTCTTGGGGGGCTTAGTCCCAAAATTATCAACACCATAATATGAGTACTTATATAAATAAGTTTATTATAATTAAAGGGTACACAAGATATCTGTGCTGCGAAAATGATTTTTTTCAAACACAATTTTCTCTCCAGCTAGTTATCAGATTTAAAAAAAAAAAAAAAAAAAAATTCTGAAAGTTTGATAGATTCTGATGCTTATTTTTTATTTATTTTATAGTAAACTAACTTCAGCCTTAATTGCAGTCTCTATACGAGGCCAAAAGCGCGAGCAGGCCTTCGCCACTTCTTCTCTTGGGAAATTCTAGAATTTATTCTTGATCCGACTGATAAGTTTATCTTAGGTGCTGGTTTGTTATTGGATCAAACCTCCCACAAAAAATTCATCAATTTAAGATACTGCAAATTCGGAGGACAAAAGTCCGGCGAGATGAAGTCGTTAAAATTGTGTTGGAGCCAGTGAGATTTTTTTTTCGAGGTATGGCATGGAGCTGAGTCCTGATGCAACATGTATGGCCTCCCATTGGTAATCTTGTCGATCCAGAACCTTGGTCTAGCACGTCCAAGTAGACATTTGTGTTGATACTGAGGCCTTGGGCTAACACGTGGCCTCTGGAGCTAACCCCCCAAAACACCAGGACGTGGGCTGGGAAGTTTGCCTACATGACGATAGGCACATCCTTGAGGCAGAAGGCCAACTACTTGTTGTTGACCTCCTGGTCCTAGAAAAAGTTCTTCTCGTCTGAGAAAAACCAGAGCATGTCTCTCTGAGTCGCAGAGTTCCGGAAAATACTATATTGCCACTACCAGTGCGGATTCCACGGAGGAGTTTGTGCCTTTTACAAATAATTGGGACAACAAAATCGGGAATTGATTCTAGTTTTTTCAAATTGTTTCCCAAGTTTATCCAAGAGAGCACCCCAAATTGGCAGCATAGCCCCTCCCTCCAAGAAAAAGGCTAGCAACGCCAATGCCCTTTAATATGATTGAGAAGATATATTTTGCTGAAAGTGTCAGGGCAGGGGGGCGAAATGGAAGGTTTTTGCTATTTATTAAGGAAAATGAAATCTACCGTATTTTAAAAACAATTAGATATCATGAATTTAAGAGATGGAATCTCTTTTAAATGTTTGGGCATAACGAATAATCATTTTATTTTTTATATCAAATCTGGACATCCTAATTCTGTAGTAGCCGGTAGATAGCTTTTGGCTGGCTCTACCCAGTTCGACAGATTAACTACAAGTAATTACAGGTACGCGATCGACCATTATTTTTTCGGTTAGGTCCTTCAACATTTTTGCATCCCAATATAGAGTTAAAGAAGATTTAGTACCAAAATTGCCTTTCAAGCTGTTGTATATTAATATATATATATATATTTAAATGAAGAATCATTGTCTTTCTCTTAATACCTTAAAGATTTGTTATTTGATTAAAAAAAGATAAATAATACGCACTGTGAGTAATGAGTTAAACAAATATTGTTCACTCCTATTGCGTTTAAAATCAAAGAAACTAATTTAACAACAAAGTAATTTAAATATTTTTTAAAGACTTATGTAACAAAAAATAAGGATTACATTTAATCGTATCTGCCTGTGGTTGGCAGATATCAAAACTAATCAAGTTCTTTTTTATTTAGATTTTTTTGCTTAAGAAACGATGTTTAGTCGTGCGTTTTCAATATTTTGTTCATTTTGCTCAAAAGTATGTTATTTTAGAATAAATAATTATTGATTTAAAAAAAATATATCCTCTACATTCTTCAAAATTATAAACTTTTTTTTTACAACAACTCTTTTAGAATATTAATTCATTGACAGTAAAAAATATAATGGTAATATAACTATTTGATTTGTTTAATGATGTTTATTTATATTAATAAAGGTTTGTCTGTATTTATGTATACTTTAAAGTCATGTTTGAGTTGAAATTAGTCTAAATTCAGATGCGAGTTCTCATATATATCTCCGCAGACACTTGATCTAAGAAATAAAAATGTTGTCTTATTAAAAAAAGAAACAAAATAGGGGTAATATCTAGGGTCGTAAACTCTAAGCATTTTTTAGCGTGAGCATTTTTGTTTTGTATTGTTTGTAACATGAAGAGTGTTTTTGTTTATTTTCTAAATCTGTTATCAATGATTGTACGGTAATCTTCTGATCAATTAATTAATCATCGATTTCCTATCATCTATAAATTACCATGCATATAAGACTCCACATTTTAATTTCAAATTACATTCATCAAACATGATCATCATGAGATTCATCGTCCTCTAGGCCTTTGTTGTCGTTGCCAGTACTGCCACTGTCCCCAAGGATCAAAAGATCGGAAATATGATTTTTGTGTGATCTCTGCAAATATCTTTTTACCAAAGTCAGCGAAAGTGTATTGACTCAAGACAACGCCGATCAAGACATTGAAAAGGTCGAAGAAGTCCATTATTTAAATTTAAAAAAAAAATCTTAGATTTGTGCTCAAGCTCAAAATGCCTCTTCTTTCACAGGTGAGCTCTGCATCATTTTTGTGAATGATTATCTTAAGCCTATGATTGAAGAATTCTTTGCTGACAACCTTATAGTATCTGCAAGGAGCTCAAAATGTGCTAATTATTATCTAAACCCAAACAGATACACTTTCCATTACTCAACACCCAATAAAAACGAAGAAGAAGAAAAAAACAATTTTTTTTTCTTCACACTAATCAATTAAATTATCACTAGAATCGCATTTAATTATTTAAAAATAGGGTCATAAACTTTTATTTGCCTTCTTACTCGCCTAAAAAAAGGAGATATACAACTCAAAATATGATGTTTAGTATCCTTTGGTGCAACATTTACATACTTTGAAACCCTCTTAAGCTCTTTATTTTGGAAAGAAAATCTGCACAGAAGTCAATATATTCATCTTCAAAGTACCAGCAACGTAAGAGCCGTGTAATATCCTGGAGAAATATTTGCTGGATAATATATTATTTATTCTACTTTTTAAAAAAGGACTTTCTAATACTATATTTATTAGAGAATATGTAGAATTGGATGAAAGGCGTAACTAAACCTTTGTACTCCACGTAGCAAAGTCAAGAGGCGTCCCAATTTTAATATAAATTTTTTGTTCGTGGGTTTGAAGGGATACTTTTTAGAGGGGGCTTAAAGGCATATTTGAGTTATAAATATAAGTTGGGGGGTGACTCCCTTTTTCCTCGACTCCAACGACTATGAAGCTATTTGAACTATATAATAATGTATATCACATAATGTGTGTAAAGGTTATATCTTGAATCTCACATTTTTAATTCTCTATAAAAATTTAAAATACGCAACGTAAAGTATGAATATTGAAGTAAAGTCTATTCTCTATTTGTTGCAAAGTAAATACTACAGCTGTAAAAAAATATTGATTTCATAAGGATGGAGATACCATATCAATACATACTGATATTGATACTCATAGCAAGTATCTACATATCGTGGGTTAGTCCCAAAGTGATATAACTGACTAACCCATATTTTCTTATTTTATAGTTTTAGCCTACTAATTATTTATTATTCAGCTAACCAATTAAAAAAACCGGAGGAGCCCAAAAAATATACCGGAGATTTATCAATACTTTTAACTCCTCAATAAATCCCCAGTGTTACTTTTTATCATTTCTGAGTACGTGCACTCGGGGTTACACTTTATAGACAGATAAACTAATAATGTCCAAAAATAGTTGCAAGAAAGCAACCAAAAATATTAAATTTACTATTTATAAGGCAAACAGTATACACAACGGAATCATGACGTTTAAGAAAAAAAGTCCAAAAATTAATTACACTACTGTGTATTAAACTAATTTGACAACTAATATTTAATTATAAATTTTTTAGCATATGCTCATTTTGAAATATATCCATTATTCAAAAAGATTTTTATTCACTGTACACAATACATATGACTTGAAAAAATGATGTTATTACAACAAAGCATATACATATAAAGGTCTAGCTACAGGCAAGCGCTGCTGGCAAATGCGCGACAGTAACACCCCCAAACGTTCAGTGTGTATCAACAAGATATATAACTGGTAAGTAAATAATTAATAAACCTTCAAAAATTTTAATATTTCATCGAACATTAATTAGGTAAGTTGGTTACAATAAACTTTAAGCACCCAAAAATATACTTAAAAAAATATCACTTCTACATTTTAATGGCTTGATAAAGCATTTCTGTACTTCAAGAAAGAAGACTTGGCTCATTTACTTTTCAGTGTCCTTAATCCAAAATGAAAACGTCTGGAGGAATTTATTGTGCTGCGGTTAATTGTTCCAACAATTGAAAAGCCAACCATTTGCATTTCTTTAGATTTCCTCTTAATGATGGTATCTGCAAAAGAGGGATTCAGAATTCTTGTCGAACCGATTTAAGAGGAAGGTCGAGTGAGTCATGTAACGTTGGTCTTAAACTTTGTGAAAAGTATTTTGAGGACATCATATTCATGAATGCTCCTTTAAAAAAAAGACTGATTCCTAATACAATTCCCACAATTTCCGATGGGCCAAGTCCTCCCCCTAAATTCACTCCTCAACGTCGTCTTTTTCAACGATGTATTCCAGATAAGAGCCCGGATCGTTTGACTTAACTTGAAAAACATTCAGTAGGTATGATTATGATTTATACTTATAAGAAGATATAGGGATTTAAAAGAATTTTTGAGGATAACATTTGCATGGATGACTCTACAGTTTCTACACCCGGTAAATCTGAAGAACTTTCTCGAATGCTAAAACACAGACAATATTTATATCTAAAAAATCGGGCGCTAAAAAGATTGCAGCAAGAAAAAAAAGGGAAAACTCACACCTCTGACAAATGTGAAACACAAAATCTCTTCAATCCTACCATACTTTTCTAAACTGCAACATTCTCTTATATATATTCAGCTCTGTGATGCATCGGGAAAGACCGAACGCTCCTATACAAATGAAGTCAAGACTTTTGCTGTCAGAGCCTACTACAAAAGTCCATTGTGCTACTGATTTATCTCAACAAAGTTCAAACTAACTCCCGTTTTATCAATAGGGACCAGGATGTCAAAGTTCGACGTAAATGAGGGGTTCTATCCTAATTTACTAAGACTATTGTCATTGAGACAATGTTCTTGTGACTGAAAAGATAAGATACCTACTCATCAACCCTTTTCCGTTTGGCAAAATATATTAAAAACATATTACTTGAGGCCACTTCTGCTTCTCCCGTCACTTATCATGCAATGGGATACTTAAACTCCTAAAAATCACTATTCATAAGTATATATGGCCTCCAAAATTTTGCCAAGACTACGTTCGTGAGAAGTTAGCTTCTAATATTTTCCATACCTTGCTGCACTAGAAAGGTAATGGATAAATAACAAGCTAAAGAACACTCTCAAAAAGAGTCAAAAGAAACAAAAATGATAAAGCACTCGTAACTGTTGTCACTTATTAAGATCATGTCATAGAAATTTGCAATAATTATTCTTTTAGATCATACTTTATATCAATTGTCATCATTGTGATTGTTCATAAGATTAGTTGTACCTACTGGGCGCACGAGGGAGCCACTATCAACATTAGTCCCAATATCTTCTTACTAGACCTCTAAATGAATATACTCTGTGGTTATACTATCAGTATCAGCTGAATATAACGGCAACAGTACCATTTACACCACTTAATTGGATGTATTCTAGGGGGTCATGAAAGATCGCCTTTAGAAAAGTTGCAATGGGATTACTCGCCTTTTGTAAAATTTGCCTTAGGAAAATTCACCTTTTGGAAAGTTTGCTGCACGTGTAAAACTCACCAGGAGGAAAAAGTATCAAATATTTATTTTATCAACGTCACACACAAAATATTTTTTATTCAAAGGCTCTCTCATGCATCTTAAGATAATGCTACGTTTAAAGTGTTACTTATTTGATTTAAATACTGAGTTGTTCATTTCCATCTTTAAATGTTAAACTTCAACAAGTTATAATTTATTAATTAACAATAGAATTTCAAAAGAAAATATTACTATAATTAGATGTGTGTCTGATCTCTCTCAATCATTAATGTAGTCGCCCTTAGCAGCAATGATGGTTTCCAGGCGACCTCGGATGGCCTAATGCTCGCTGCAGATGTAGTCCTCTATCATTGTGTTCTACAGCTAACTGACAGTGGCTTTGAGACCCTCAGTGTTTGGATTTCGGACTTTGTGGGCCTTATCCTCAACACATGCACCCAAAAGGTGTAGTAGAGGGCTTGGTATCAGGGCTGTAGGGGTACAAAAGTGTCAAAAAAGAGTTCAAAAGAACTCTTTTTAGACTCATTTAAAACTCATTCAAAAGAGTTTTAGAACGGAGGAGATGGATTTCTTTCATTACTAGTGTCAAAAGTGGCCTCTCCATCCTCATTAGGCTCTCTGGACAGTATGGTGGGAAAACTCGATATCTCTTGCATGGGCCATCATGGACTTGATGGAATTGGTCAGGGCTGTTTGCTTTTACTCATCCGGGTCCAGTTTCTCCTTTCCAACAGAGCTCTTCTTCCTCTCGAACGTTTCGGACTTGCTGACGGCGTAGACGGTGGTCTTGAAGACACCCAACTTATAGGAGTGTGCAAATGGAAGCTAGCATGTTCAAGTGTCATTTTCTCATCTTGCGATCTTGTACTTAAGTTAGAGATCTCAGGTTTGATTTGTTTTATAAGTAAGTGTTTATACTTTAATACATCGAAATATGAATTAATTTCAATAACTTGACCTACATTAACTATTGAATTAGTTAGTGTTCACCCGGGATCACGCGGCAAATATCTTTCGATACATTACAAAGATCATTTTCCCGATATTTTGTCAACGCTACTAATAGGAAAACATTCTCAGATATCCTGATGATATTCAAAAAAATATAAATGAACTATCAAAATTTCATTAATGTAATGAGTTCAAACAAATTTGTATGTACACTAAATAATACCCTCGGATTAGTACTATCATATCGGGATAAAGATATTCATATCAAATTACAGTAAAGTGATCTTGAAATACAGCTTTAAAAAAAAAACTTATTAAATATACAATATAAGAAAAGGTTAATTTTACAACCAGAGAGTAATATTTAATTTCCTTCATTTTAAGTGCGAAAATTATTTTCAATTTGTTCAAGCCAATGCATGGTCTATCGTACCAAAAGTTTTAGTGGTGTAGTCTTTATACGGTTTATTTATAGAGAATCAAATTTAACAATCTGTAGGAGTAATTCTTGCTAATGTCCTTGTTTATTTCCTTTTCCCTTTGTTCCCTTGTCACAGGTGGTTGTAGCTGATTTCCTCCAAAAGATTCCTCAAATTGGCAGGGTTACCATGTTGATTTTCGGTTTCTTTTTTTAACTTTGGAACTAAGTTATAAATTTAACCTAATACTAGGATTGAAATCTACAACAAATCGTTACGATCACATAAAAAGATGAAAAAATAATATTTAAGAAGTAACAGGAGTCCAAGGTCTCACTTCAAAATAGAAAGAGAAAATTCAAAATTACTCAAATTACCCGAAATACCCAAAGCACAACTTATTGAGCTAAACTTAAAAGCAATAAACACTCTATGAATACAAACATTTGGGGATAGTCCTGTTCTGCAGATCCACAAAACGTATCAATAATCTCTTTTAAATCTTTCATTCCTCAATTTATTAATAATTTCATTTTCCATAGATATAGACTTCAATACGTGACAAGATTTTTTGGAATTGAAATCTATCATAATTGTTGAAGTCAAAATAATTACTTAGGTACAAACGAATTTTGTTTGATCGATGTTTGAAGAAAAAGAACACAATTATCAAAATAAGGGCATGCCATTTACAATTATATAAAATTAAATATTATACATGTTTTATAAAGTATTTGTTTGATTATTTCCAAAAAGCTAGTTTCACACAAAGCTAATTACACATATTGTAGATTTAGACGAAAAGAATATAAACTTATTCGATGAAATATGTAGTGGATGCTTAAATAACTCATTATCCTGAGTTTACTTCCTAATGAGTTATTCATTAAGTTAAAGTTTGTCTGAAAGACTGTCTCAGCTGTTATAAAGTCACTTTAAGTGATACAGGAGAGGAAATGTGTAAAACCGATGGATGCATTATCTTTGAAGCAATCTCCTGAGGAGTCCTTAAAATCATTTGCAGTGAAGGGCCCAAGTAAGGAATTCTTGTGGGTTTTCAATGAAATGTCAATGTGAAAGAAGTGTTGATTATATTCAGAGGAAAAAATTCGTATCCTGATATTGGTGGGTACACACAACCCAGAAATATTCAAATAAATCATCACAATTCCGGATGTGGATCAGAAAAGACTCTCCAAGCTCATACAAATTATTGAATCCAGAGAACAAGCTAGTAGTGTCATAAGTAATACATTTATTTTGGCAGCAGTATCTACCTTAAAATTCAGTAGGATATGAATCAGAGCCAAGAACGGTCGATAAAGTCAGAAAAATTTCCCCAGTGTGGAAAAGTATTTAAACTATTCACCAAGGGTTTCAGGGGATAGAATAAAATACCTCATAGTGAGTGGTTGGTTTGTTGGAAGAAAATTGAAGAGTAAAACTAAGAAGATTGTATGAGGAGTACACAGGAACTAGGACTGATTTCTCAGTCTTATCTTTTTGTATCATGTATCGGTCCTCAGGACCTGAGTCGCTGAAGTTACATCTTTCAAAGAGACATGTAGGAGATGTGAGACTTCAAAATATTATTATACGTTCTAGCTATCATTCAATATTTTCTTGGTTTTTATATTCTTCAATCCTATCTGTGATCAAAGAAAATAAAAAGATATCTAGGGCCGTAGGACTGATAGACAGATATATCAGTCCTTATGACCGTTGAATGGTAAAAAAAAATCGGACTGATAAAAAAAAAGATTGAAATGGGCAGGGGGAAAATACTGATATGGCAATCAGTCCTAGGACTGATCCAACACCAAACTAAAGCGAGGACATGAAGTGATGGTCAAGGTTGCGTGGCTAAAAATTAGAAATGTTGCGCAAGAGTATGATTTTTAAATGATGATTAGAGAATAGTTTCATCTCTTTTAGACATTATGGACTTTTTTAAGGTTAATATAAATACAAGGCTAGACCATCATATAATCGGACTTGCTAGAATTTTGAATTTGATGTATTATACAGACTGCTCGGCAAGACAGGCAGATTTTGACAAAACAAGGAACCGTGCATAGTCTATGACATCTCTATTGCTAGAATTTTCAATTTAATGTATTGTAACGACTTCCGGGTAAGGAAATCAGATTTTGATCAAACATGCTCATCTACTATGATGTCAACATGAAAAGCGTGGGGGAAGTCAAATATCAGTCGTAACCGCGTTTTGGTATAACATTGTATTTCTATTAACCTTGGGACTTTTTCATTCTTGTAAGGTTATCTGTTTTAATTATAACAGAGGGCCGTGATTTTGCAGTCTTTGCCTTCCCTATTTTAATATAGAAAAATATTACATGTTTTATTTCAAAATAGTCTAATTCAAAAAATATGCATCTCCAAATATTTTTGTTAGATTTCGTATTTTTTTAGTGATCTTATTTTTATGGGGGTGTATTTACATACAGACATTATTTTAATACTGCTTACGATTCCAATGTCTTATAAAAACGCCATATCACGTAATAAATAATAATAATTAATATAATATAATACAGTATTTCGTAAATGCTTCTTTTTCACATTAGTTTGATGGATCCAGTAGTTTATTATTTTTGATTTTTTTACCCTCATCTTCTAAAATATCATTAATGTCCAAATCTTTATCCTCATGGTAACAATTTTCTACTCATAAGTATTAGGGTCTTCAGCTATCATTTCAACTTCTTCAAGCAGCAATTGCATATCATTTCGTATGTCAATATCATCTTCATCATAGTTATTTCTTCTGGTTTTTCTTCCAGAGAAATTTCATCAAGGGGTACTATTTATCTGATCCAAAATAGAGGAGTCATATGATGCAGTTTTTAATTGACATTTAACAACGGCGGTTGAAACAGCAAATTGTGATAAATTGGATATAACTAGTATATGAAATCGATCCATAAATTCCACAGAGTCAGGATGTTGGTGAAATCCACCAATTCCTCGGATACGTTAGAAATTTTTTTCAATGATATCTTGATTACATCGAGCCGACTACATATATTCAATGTTGGTATTTTGAGAAGCTTACTTCACCATACAAATTCATAAGAGACTTGGATGATATGATAATTCCTTTTTGATACAGTTTTAATTAGGTTTATTTATTACTCGTGACCGAAAGTTTCTTCATAGATGAAATTATCTTGATGGTGTCCACGAAAACCTTTTCTTTTTTGCTTTTCAAGGTGCATTCCAGATAAGCTTCCAACGTCATTCTTGGGATCATAAAGAACTTTTCATAACATCAAACCAAGGATGGATTAAATCGACAAAATTATGAACATTTTGAGAGTCTTCTTTATGGGGAAATAATGAAGAAAGACTCAAAGTAGAGCTCTTACACAACAGTTGTGTAGCTAAATGGACATGTTGTCTTACATTATTCACCTAATTAAAAGGTTTAGAAGTGAATTTATAATTCATTCGTAATTCATTATTGTGAATTTGTAGAATTCTTTTCAGAAAGTCTGGTTTTATGATTGTACTATCTCGTAGTTTGAAATCATAATCGATGAATTGATTTCTTAATAGCTTGATTAAATAAGGAACATCTGCAAAAACCTGAATTGAACAACTGGAATCCGCGCTGGATTTACTAATGACGTTTAATCAACCGTTATCCCCAACTGTTTCCTCAATCTTTGGTTTTCGTTCCTATGTCAGAAACCATTGCGTATATTTTGATTCTTATTTTTACTAACTAGGAAATAATTTCTCTATTGTAATCATGAAAAATCAATTGTTTCCAGGATAAAATCAAACCTCAAATGACCTGAAAGATGAAACAAAAATATTATAATTCAATACAATAAAAGTTTTGCAAAAAGAGGTAATTGAATAGGAAATGGTTGAATAGAAGAGAAGATAAGGAAAGACAATAAAGCATTTATTATTACTTTATTCTATTTTTTATATGGCTGTAGTAATATTAAAATAGTGGCTGTTATCATGATAAAATAGGTAAGCTGTATAATGAAAAAAAGCTGCAAGGATGAATAAATTTGCTGTTTTCATTTAGTAAGATAATGGAGTACCCAAGACTCAGCTTAGGTATAAAATATTTGCTCATTTCTTTGACAAATAGTCACTTGTTTGGATAATGACATTTCATCAAAACACAGGACACCATATTCATAGTTTGGATCCTTCAACTTGTTTTTCAATAACTTTTAAGAAGTTCCTTTGTACTCCAGGAGGTGTTTCGAAATCTTTAATCCACCTTTTGAGGGTTGTTACATTTGGTATAGAAAATGACTTCTTGCCCTTCATGTACTTTTAAGTCCTGCTTGAGAAGTTATTGAAAACAAGGACATTAATAATTTCCCACCATGTCTTGGATTTGTCCTTTGCTATGAACATGTTTGTTTGAGAAGGTTTGAACCACTTAAGAATATCTTTTCCCACGAGTTGTTTAATACACTTATTTGACTTGAATCTTACATTTGCCTTCTCATATAGATTGAGGAATTTTGTAAGTGATTGCACCAGGTTCTGCAACAATTTGATTTTTTTTTTTCAGCTGTTTAGTCTGAGAATCCTTGATGGTCTAGGATCCAGTAGTTGTCATTTCAAGTTTCACTTAAACACTCTTGCATTTATCAAAAAGGGAATCTTCTTTGGCTTCAGTTTCAACTTATCTCATGACTTCATGAACCATTTCTCTCCTCACTCTCTTAGCAAATCTTTCATCTCGGTCATCCTCGTCAAGATTAGGATCTCCATCATTCAGCAAAGAGTTGAACAACTTCAAACTTGGAATGGCAACTTCCTAGTTTGTTCACAGCGGCCTTTCCCAACAATTCATTCTTCAAATATCTCTTATAATTTTCATCAGTAAAATGATTGGAACAGATTTAGGGAAACTGAGTCATATTGTTACTCCTTCTGCAAACTTGTATCAATATATGACGAAAATGACAATCCTTGGGAAATCCAAAGTAAGAGATTACATTTGGAGAATTGCATGAAGCAACGGCAAAATTAGTTTTTTTATTCTTCCTTTCCATTTTTACTTCAAAGGCATTGATTACATATGTTAGAATAACTACTACATACTGCTATTGAAACGGCTTTGCTGTTTCGATATTGTAACTGATTTTTACACGATAAAATGGTGCGAAAATACGAACGACATATCGTTATTATATTATCATTGGTCCTCCCCCAAGTTGTCTCCTTGGCCTTTTTAGAGCCTGAATATAACTTCGCTGTAATAAATTTTGTAGCCAACTTTCTTCAGCTTTGATCGCCCAATGAGCCAATCTTGGCAACGCAGCTGTTAAACAAAGCACTGAAGGTTGTACATGTCGACTCACGTCTGCAAGTTCAATCTTCTCCATTTAGCTATTCTAAGGTATATAAATCTTTCTAAATAGTTTTTATTTGAAACATACTCTCCATACCTTTTCCAATAAATTCCGAGAACCTTGATTATATCTTTGAACCAAACATCCCCGAATTTCTAAAATCTTTTCTTGGGAGTACACTAACCACAATGGGAGGATTGCAGTTTTCTTTTTATTTAATTCTAAACCTGAAATTTTCATGTACTTAGTAAAGAACGAAAGTAAAATTTTAATTCTCTTCTTTAACGGTGATGCTGAATTCCCTGCCACCTGAATGGTTATATTATGACTACATATGGCTAAAAGATGTTTGTGCTTTCCAAAATTAACGCCAAATCCTGAGTACTTGCGCCCTATATCCTGAGCAAATTCCTCGATTGCAGCAATAAAAAGAAGTGGAGCTACAGGGCATTCCGGTCAGAAGCTTTTTAAAAAAAATAATTATAACACTTTCAAGGACATCGAAGGTGATTGTAGGAGTCCCATTTAATAGCTCATATCTAAAATCTTTCTGTTTTTCAAGAAACCTTTCTGGAGTACAATCCTTTTATTGAGAATCAGCCTTATTGGTCTAACAATAGCACGCGAAAGGACCCTATACAGTTCGTTTAATACTGTTATGGGTCTCCAATCATTGATATCCAAACCATCCCTTTCTTAGGTAATAATACGACTCAACTTTTAAAGGCTGACCTCGGTAATTACATAAATTTTTCCATAGATCTGCCCACTTCCAATAAGAAGGGAAAAATTTCTCCTCCAAAAGATTTATGTCTCCCACTCCGTAGGGGCCTGACACTTTATTTACCTTCTAGAACTTTTTTATATATTCATTTATATTAGTGGATGTAAAAACCGGAGAGTATATTCACTTTTTTTTAACCAGAATTTTCGGACCCCGTCTACCTTTTAAGGATTAAAAAGAATAGTATTTAGTGATATCTTCGGATCTATATTACTATCAATTCGATGATTTTGGTGATAAGGAAAATCAGACTTATCATCTGCTCAAATACCGTTAGAAGTTCTTTTATCGTTAGAAGTACAATCATTAGAACTCTCGAGCTCTAAAGATACGCCTAGTAAAACCCCAATTACTTCAACTCAATCACTATTTTGTTTTGATGTCGTTGAACTTTTATCTGTAACTTCATCGTCCAAAAGAATCACTTCTGCATTTGACGGGGTTCCCTTTTGGCAATTTTCATTCAACTTTATCGTTCTTTTTTTTTATATTTTATCTCTCTGAGATAAAAACCTTCAATGCTATTTCATAATCAAGGATTCGTACCCTATTTTGACTACAATAATTTTTTATATGTGTAAAAATAATATAATTCTGGCGCTATATTTTACTTCCCACAAACTTTAACCTGACAAGACTTCCTCGAAACGGTATAATTTACGGATGTAAAGAGGGATCAGCAACCATTTCCACTATATAATCACTATCCTTTCAAATATTCGTGTACTGGATAAATAATTCCTCAGCACCCTTATCCTCAGGATTTTTCTTCGGATAGTGCTTAACTATTTCTTGGAATTGTTTTAACCAATCCCAAAATTTTAAGTTTTTCAACACTCTTAAACGTATTAACTTTAATAATAACTAAGTTATTTTTCCTATTAATCGATAATTTATCAATGTTTTTTAATTTTAAAGAAACCTCTTCTTTGATTTCATCAGCATTTCCCAACATCATTTTTTTTTACCTCTTCAAATCTTTTATTCTGCCCCTAATATCAATTGAAAAAAACAACATTATCCTTCACCAAATCTTAAGTTAGGGCCTGAAAATTCGAGTTCTTTAAACTCAAAGACTAAATCTAAATTATATACATTAATATGTTTTAATCTATCTTGGCAAAAAACCTTTCCAAAAAACATTTGACAAACTTTTCATCCATTACACTGAGTAGGATTGAAGATTTGCGTGTGCTTATGAAAGAAGCAGAGTAACATTAATGATTTTGGGGAGTTATATGTTTATTTCAAGCTTGTAAACACAACAAAGTACCATTTTGTTCTAATTTAGTTCCAATCTTAATCGTTGTAGTACCTTAAAAAAAATTAAACAAAAACGACAGCGATTTGACTCGAAGAGCTACTAATAATTTCTCCGTTATTGATTATTTATAATTCGACATAATGGATTATTCATATGTGAAAATACTCAGTGGTTTACGAACAAACATAATCGGTTTGTAGAAGAACACGAAGAAATGAGAGGCGTAAGCGAGAAAAACTGTAAGGCTTAGTGTAGCATAGCAATCTGGAATCAGAATATAAAGATAAGAACGAGGGTCTTTGCCTCTTCATAAACTTATTTTTTATCCTGAGTTCGAAGCTGTCTGCATTAAGTAATCACTTAAGAGACTCGAATCCTAGGAGTTATATATCTAGGACTGTGAATCCATACCTCCAATGGATCTCAAGCCAAGTTATGAGAACAATAACTTATAGGCTCCTTTAATTAATTTGAATATGTAACTTTATTTATAATAATTGTCTTAACTAGTATTTATTAAAGAATGAGATTATTACAACTCTGTACCTTTGTTCAATCCAATTTACTATTAAGAATGAGAATCCGATAACAACTTTATTGATTTATAAAATCAATATTAATGTAAATGACTTTGTCTGTGTTTAATTACATTAATTAATTAATTTATTGAATATGCATATTTAATGACTACAAAAACGTCTCTAAAAAAATGATTTGCCAATTCATGTAATTGTGAGAAGATTTCACGTTTCTCTTAACGGTATTGTAATTTAAATGTTGGTGTTCTTTGCTCAGGCATTTGTGAAATATTTTTATATATTCAAATCTGAATTCACCTTTCAATTAATGAGAATATGATCTTATTTGGTAAAAAATCACAGTAGTTATTAATTTTATTCAATAATGGCCTTTGAATTTTTATTTTATTGGGTGAATTGATGAATACTGATCTTTTTTTAAATGCTATTATTAGAATTGTTTTTTTTTATTATTAGGGATGTACCGATACCAAATTTTTAGCCGATTTCGGTTCCGATTCCAATAGTATATTTACGGACTATTCCGATTTCTTATTATATATTAGGGAATTTCATAAACATTTAACAAAATTGTTTACTTTTTTTAATTTTTAACTTTTTATTAACTACAGATAGGAAAAAACACATTAATTTATCAATCATAATTAGTTGTTAATAAATTGAAAATTGAAAAAGTTAATTACTCTGAATGTTCAGGAGTCAGTCAGTTTCTGGTTGACTCATATAGGTGAGTTTGACGCCTATACTTTGTGAAATATTTAAAATCAGCCTCTTCGCCCCTCTGCCGCTGATCTAATTTCAACTGCCTCACTAATAAAAAAAAGGCTGTTTTCTATTATTTTACTAGTTTTAGCTATTTTGATTTTTTTTTTCGGAAGTTTTTTCCTTGGCCCTTCTATTTGGGTATTAGGATCTGGAGAGTGAGGCACACCTTTTTAATAGCGACAAAAGAAGAAAATAAATTATTAAAATGTTTACTGTTGTTTCACAACGTCTCCCTTTTTATTCAAAAAACCTATGATTTTGTGTGTTTTCATACAAAGGATAAAATTAACAGGATTGTGACACGGCTCATTAAGTTCTCCCTCTTTTTTTTCTTTTTCATATTTGAATTCTGTCTTTTAAGAGAGGAAGAAATCTTTATGGCTGTAAATTAAACTTTTCAATTATAATGTCAAATTTAAAATTTGACAACAACTTTTCTAATTGATTAAAAGTGTTTAAAATAATCACTTTGAAAATAAATCCCCAACAAATCCTCGGCGTTACTCTGCGTTTTTATGAGACCACTCACACGTAGTTACTAAATACTTAGATGTTCTTTTCTCAAGAATAAAATATAATAAGAATTATATTTTTTTCAAATATGATTTGATGAGGCAGAGAGCACCTTAGCTCAGTGTTGAACCTCATCTAAAGTCTCATTCATTATTTATAAATTTTATTAAAAGTAATTTCAATTTAAAAAATTTATAAGTTGAGCTGCGAGATTTAATTCATTTTTCATATTTTATACAACTCTTAACATAGAGTTTAAATGTAAATAAATTATGATATAAATCAGAGATTAATTTATAGAGTGTTCCACGTATATTATACTCTGTGTTTGTCTTTATCCTGTACATGATATACATCAGGGATAACTATATGCAATGCAATCAGTATACACGCTCGATGCTAGATGCAAAACGGATTCAAGATTTCATCAATATGAATACATTGTTATTTCTTGGATGAAATTGCTTTTTTCATTCAAATATACATACGGATAAAAATTGTTTTATTAATATAGGAGATATTTCATTATTTTGTCAACTGAGTGTTGAATTTCAAAATTGAGTAAATTGAAACTAGATCATTGTTATTTTATATTTTTTTAATAAGTCAGACAAGTACTTTTACAACTAAATATCAGTTGTATACAATTAACAACAGGCCTCGGAATAACGTAGTGGATAAAATAACACTCCTTCAGTTTTAGAGAAGGCATTAATATGATTTTGAATTTCAATAATCGGTAAAAAAATATGTATTTACTGGCAACTGAGATTTATGGCAATTAGGTTATAAAAGTATTTGACTGTTTACATTTGCCTATGGTATAACAATTATTTTTTAATTTGAGTCTCTACTTTCACTTAATTTTAAATTTTAATAACCCAATAAGGAAATATGAATGGTTCTAAAACGTCTTTATATCTCAGCATATTCAAATGTTTAATCTCATTGTGCTCTGTCAATATCAACATCTCTGAAATTTTATTTATCTACACCATCCTAGACTGATCCAAATAAAGAGAAAATGCTGTCTTTTATTTAAAATTTCATTTTGACTGTATTTTGAAACAGTCTAATGTAGTTATATATAATATATTGTTATAACATAATAATTGTATGTCATAATCCGGACATATTGCTCTTTATAATATTGACCAAAACATAATTAATAAAATGTTATATTTATATAATTGTACTTATTCTACTCTATATTCAATTAGTATTTGAGAGCCTGAGCATGAGGTTCATTTCCTTAATATGCCTCCTGTATATCTTAACTTCACTAAGCTCAATGTTAAAAGCAAAGATAAGTACAGTAAGTTTGTGCCTAATTTAAAAAAACAAAACAAATTAAGACACACTTGTTTCTCATCATTTATGTAAATTTGTACCCACATCTAGGAACACGAGTTGATGACAATCCTTTCCTTCAATCCACGAATAGATGAATTTGACTCAAAAAAAGTGTTCATATTAAATACTATCCAACTACCACGATTCGAAAATTATCCTCCCAAAGAATTGACTAATTTCTCCATATGTTTACGTTACAAGCTCGACTCCCTCGCCCCTAATTTGATATTCCATAATCCTCATTTTGCTTTTCAACTTCGAAATCCTCTTAAAGGATATGGAATTATTGCCTTTACGACAAGTAATAGGCATTTATTTCATTTTAACAACCAAGTGATACCTGCTAAGTGGAATATGATGTGCATCATCAAAAGAACGTATGATCCAAGTGAGCTCATATTTAATTAACCTTTTAATTTTCTTATTTTGAACTGCTATAAGTCAGAAATATAATCATATGTTTATTTTATACATACCATGGGTGCAGAGATGATTTTTAAACGGGGAGAAACCATTCAGGATAGTAGGACTTGATTTTTTTTTTTTTGAAAAGATGACATTATCTATATATTTTAAAATAAAATAACCTTTTTAAAAAAAGTAATTCCAAAGTTTTTACAATGTATTTTAGGATTTTTATAATTCTAAAAAAAATTGCATTATTGGCCTTTCTTTTTTGTATAAAATAAAAGCATATCTTATTGGGATTGTCGATTAAGAGGCTAAAAATCTCCGCCTCATCCTCTCCAGATACTTTGTCCAGAGAGTTCTAGAGAGATTGAAAACGCAATCCTTTTTCAATGATTTTTTTTTCTACAAATCTAGTCCCATAGAGACTCTCTAGTATTTTTTGAAAATTAATTCAAATTTGCTTCATAACACAGTTAAGCAAGAAGACTGAAATATACGTTGACTGCTATGTATTTAAAATTTACAGGTAATAACGCTTTTTCAAAATGTTTTCATCCAATAATTGTATCTTAATCAATTTAGGAAACATCCTACTGAAAAAAATGTTATTCAGAAACTAAATAATTAATCCATACATAGGAATACAAATATCACATAGATAACAGTAGGGAACACAAATTTTGTTCAAATGAATTGAAACCAATGCATATTTTTGAAATAGGTATTTTTTTAAATTAAACATTGAATCTTTTTCAATTAGGGCATTCCAATTGAAATCATTAAAAAAAGGACATTTTTCAAAGCACCATCTTCGATTTTTTTTCAAATTTGGCAAAATTTTTATATTAGTTAAAAATTCAAAATGACAGCTATTTTTTTTCTCCAGTTTAGGATTTAGAGGCTTCTAAAGTTTTGGGCTGAGCGAGACTTGATTTTTAAATTGCTGTATTTTGGGTGTTTCTGAAGATATTGAACTACTTTAAAAACCATTTAATAGATATTTTTTTATTCTTTTGTTGTATTTTATTTTGCTTCACTCTGCATTAACCCCGATGTTTTTCGGGTATTGTTATCGTATGTTACCCATTTTTGATCTCCAGTCATTATACGCTTCACGGGTTGCTGGCTAATCATCAGTTCCTTGGCAATGGAAAAAGTTATCACATGCCCGTCCATTATTTTATCGATATTTTCGATGATTGGCCTATCAGAGTGTGCCTCATCTTCGACGTCTATATTGACAGAACGGAATCGTTGGAACCACCGCTTGCTGTTGTATTTGATACTGAATTGGGTTCATAAATAGCAAAGCAAAAAAAAAAAAAAAAAAAAATGGCTTCCTGCTCCCCTTTTCACCTCGTTTGTATTTATACTGAAGAATGTACCAAATTTTATATTTTTATATTTAAATTTTGGAAGACTATAACACACAACTGGCTTCACCAAACACAATGCTGTAAATTAACTTCTTTTAAGAGTACACTTAACCCTTAAACATACTTTTTTTTATGCAATACATTCATTGAAAGATATGGATCACTAAAGAGATCTAGCAAAAATTGTCCAGAACTTTTTGCTTGACCAAATATTATACTCAAGTTTTTTCCATATATATGTTTGTTTTTTGGGATGAAGTAATTAAATGGAATCGAATGCATCTCTAAAAACTTATTGTCTATACTTATGATATATTTCAAATTAACATATAAAAATTTGAGTTAAATTGCAAATGGACATGTTTGATTTTTTGAAGTCAAAATATTGACCTTGTGACCTTACGATTAAATTCTCATTTTACACAACAAAAGAATAAAACAATTATCTATTAAATGGTTTTAAAAGTAGATCAATATCTTCAAAAACATTCAAAATACAGCGATTTAAAAATAGAGTAGATAGTGTCAAGGCCGAAACTTTGTGAAGCAGAGGACAAAAAGGCTGAAATTTGGATTTTTGAGTTTTTAACTAATATTAAAATATGTGTCAAATTTGAAAAAAAAATCGAAGAGGATGTTGTTTTTGAATGATTGATTTGGCTTGGAATGAGCCTATAATATAAACTATGATATTTTTCATCTCAATGAATGATAAATAAGTTATAAAAATCTAAAAAATAGTCTCGTTTTGAATCTTTTTTCCCCTTCAAAAAGGAAATATATCAAGTTCATAACAAGATACAGAATTAAAAATACTTTGATAATAAAAAAAACACTTTATGATATGTTTTATTATTGGAACTTATAATTCCAGATATTTCAAAATTCAGAACACTGAGGTCAGTTTTGGGTTATGCGCTCAAAGAAAAAGTATATCATTTGAGCAAATTTGGAACCTCTAATTGTTCCTTTCATTAGAATATACAAATTATAAACCAATCAAAATTACAAAAATGCTCTTTTTTTTGGCTATTTAAAAAGAAAAAGAAAAAAAAAAGCTAGTTATTTATATTTACGATATCATTTTTTGAAAATAAATCAAACATTTTTGAAGAAATTAATTTGAAATAAGTCTTAAAATCATGTCAATTATCACAATTTGTGCGGATAATATCCGTCACGTTTTCTTGATTCATCAGCATTTCCTTAAGCGCGTCTATTAATACATGTCTAGGTTGTTTAAAGGAAAAAAATACTTTTTCTTATGACATCACAATCAAATATTTTTGGAGTTCATTATAGTGAGCCCTCCATTTCTCTAATACTTCCTGTTTTGTATATCTATATTGGTTTAGGTTAATGAAAAAATCTAAGCACATGTCCTACTTGTCCTCCCCTAATATTCAAGATGCACGACAAACAATGGTAGGTCAAGCAATGAAATATTGAACCGTTAATATCTTTTTGATTAATCCATTTATTTGAATTAAAAAATTGCAAAATAGTATATACATATATTAATAGTGTACTTTTAAAATTCAATAAAAGAGCTCCAATCATCAATCATAAATTTAACATGTGTCAGAAACTATGACAGGGCTAGACTATTTTTTCAGTCAGATATGAGTTCCACACCCGTCGTGTTAGGTGCCTTAACCAAGTCAAGGTTGGGTTGAGGAATAAGATTGACCTTTTTTTTCAAAAATCTTCTAATTCTGTCTTGTGACACGTTCATCTCACGGGAGTGCTGGCTGATGGAAATTTTGGAGTTGTTGCTGATTACGATCAATACATCTTCATTGAAAGCCTCCGTTGCCACAAAACATATCCTACCGCTCCTGTAAAATGTGTTTAGTGTCCTTGTTATGTTTTTTGATTTAAAAACGGTTTGAATCTTAAACTAAGGACCTCTAAAAAAAGAAAAAAATCTTTTGGGGAAAACGTTTTCTTTATTCTTTTTTCAATACCATTTTTTAGTCATTTTTTGTTTAAACAAGCTACAAAGTTTTTTCAAACTGAACATTTTTAAAAATAGAATCGCAAACATCAATCACTGACTGGAATATATAGTTGTTTGATATCATGTTTTCATTTCTTCTTTCTTTTTGAAGTAAATGGAACACAAGTTCAAGTTTATCACAATTCCATATTTCCTACAATAATAAACATATTTAACAGTACATTTAAAATAATGAGCCATGACATTCAAGACATGGATTTTGGTGGATCAAAAGCGGAAAACTTTTTAAATGAAAGAAGCATGGTTTTTCGGGGGAAACTGAGTAGAATTATCGGAATGTCTAGAGAAATGTCAAAAAATGAGCTAACGAAGTACCTTATGTATTGTCAAAATGATTTACCAGACTTAGATCTACTCAATCTAACACCTTTCAATATTTCAATTTGAAATGCAAGTATATCTGTGCAACAAGTATGACTTTGCTTATAATCAATAAACATGATAGATTATGAATAGTTATAAGTAATTTAATCCCTTTTGGATCAAAAGCATTATTTTTCGTTCTCAAAAAATGAGCTAACGAAGTACCTTATGTATTGTCAAAACGATTTACCAGACTTAGATCTCCTTCATTTCAATTGAAATGCAAGAAAAAGTTTTTATAAACATGATAGATTATATAATTTAATCTCTTTCATTAATTTCCCAGATAGCAAATTGAAAAAGTTTTTATTACGATCAATCGAATGACTTGGGAAAAACAAGGAACAATGTCTAGCTTAATAGTGAGGAACTGATCGTTATCTCGATTTGGGATGCGATCATCTATTATATTTGCAATGTGAACCCAGGTACAGTCAGTACTTTCAAATGAGGGGTCTTGGTATAGTTCAAGACGAAATTGAAACAGAATATTGGATTGAGGAAAATTTGGAATGTGATAACAATACCAATCATTTAGAGAATTTGAACAAAATAACATTGTCAAGCAAAAAAAATCCTGGATAATAACTTGAGACTTTCAGAAGGATAAAATTCTTGGCTTTTATAATGGAAGAAAAGAATATCCTGCGGTCATTAATGATTGGTACCTTACAGGCTTTTGCTCTAGAGAATATCATTTTAAAAAGGAAAACACATCTTATTTTATGAAAGGTGTGCGTCTTTATTGTATCCAGGGCAGGTTTTAAAATGAGCAATAAAAAAAGGACAGGATTTTTTATTTTCTATTTTAAATTGGAATATGGTATCGTTTTTGTTTTTTTATTGAATAATTTCATTCGGGGCCTAGGAAACCAGGAAGAGGCAGTTTTACAGTGAACAGGATTGCTATTAACTTCTATCATGGCCGTTTTATTGAAATACCTACAATGTGCGATGCTCCTATTCTTAGCAATCAATCCTTCAGATTTAGGCAAATGCCTGCAATGTCCTCCCCCCCCCTACATAAACCTGTCTCTTATTGTAATACTTCATTTTATTTAAATATATTCATATTTTCAGTGTAACAATGCAATATAATTTACTTGTTACAATGGAGATTGCATATGGCTAAGCAAGAGATTTAACGAGGTTAGTGACTGTACTGATGGAAGTGATGAAGAAAGCTACAAAACAATTTGGGTATCAAACTATAGAAAGGGATTTCCTCCAGCAAAAATGAGTCAAGGAAATAAGTTCAGCATTCAAGTGGAATAATCTGTTCTTAAAATCCGCTGCATTGAAGAAAAATACAATAAATTGGCCCTTAAGATAAAATGGCCCTTAAGATAAAAGTTAAGCTTCGTTGGCAAGATATTCCATCCATTTTTACTGAAGACGAGAAAAATCTTCATTTGGGTTCCGTTGACATATTTTGAAAATTCTGTTGATAGCCCGTTGGCTATCGATGTAGATCGACAGTCCGAAATATCTAGTCTTACAAACTCGAATAATGATTGACATCTGACTGACTTAAGTTAAATTCAGTAATCAAAATATTTCCCTTGTGAAAGTGCATACTTATATATTTTAAACGCCAATATAAGATTGTTCTGTATTGCCATTTTAAATTTGAGCACTATCCATTTGATTATCAGATTTGTAAGATCGAAACAGTTCTCCCCTGTGGCTTGACAAAAGCTTTTGAATTTGAGCTGGCAAATGGAAAGTGGACCACTAAACAGCCGTGGCAACTTATACTCTCTATCAAAGTATCTCAAATTCTCTCCCGAGCACACATTATATCAAAATGATTGATAATTGGCTTCTTTTCTCTCTTCTCATGCCTTTTGTTACCTTTTTTGTGGTCATGTGGATTGAGCGTTTTTCCTATTTGGCAAGGCATAATCCAAAGAAAGAAAAGTCTTACATAAATCGTAAAAATGAGCTCATATTCTATGGTAAATTTGGGATCGTAGTTTTAACTGCTTTCTTCGACATTGTTTATTGGTATGTTAATTTATGCATGTACTATACTGATTAAAGGATTTCTTTGTTAGTTAATAAACTATAATTTAATGGCATATTATTTATGTCAATTTAATAAATCATTTAAGAAGAATTATCATCATTACACAGATGGCAAAATGATATCCTTGAATGATCAATACAAAAATCACCCCCCTCCTTTTGTTGCAACAAGATATACAATTCTGAAGTTATGGTAAAGATCTCACATGAATAAATACAAGTCACTGTAGC
The DNA here is from genome assembly GCF_016086655.4 of Lepeophtheirus salmonis. Classification (NCBI taxonomy): domain Eukaryota; kingdom Metazoa; phylum Arthropoda; class Copepoda; order Siphonostomatoida; family Caligidae; genus Lepeophtheirus; species Lepeophtheirus salmonis. Next base: position 8,168,476 of record NC_052143.2, read on the forward strand.
TCTGTGCCTCATTTCAAGGAGTAAGTCCCTCATTTCTAAAATCATGTTTTTATTAATGAAAAATAATGCAAAGTGGTACTAATTTCCATTGCAAATTTGTACACTAACAAAGGATGAAACAGCAAAATGAATAAATACATTATTCTTCATAACAAACCTTAACATAGGCACTAAATAGAAACTTTTTCGAAATTTGTATATGTTGAAAACTTTTCGAGAAATAAGATCAATAATAAGGTCGATAATGATTTATAATAAAAAATTTAATATGAATCATTAAAAAAAAAAAAAAACTTGGAAAATTACATTAATCATAAATATTTAAAATAATAATATAAGACTTATCTTTAATATACTAATAATTCGCAATGTTCCATTCAATTTTGATATGTATCTTTGATCATTAGTACAATCTTTCTTAACAAAGTTTTTTTCGTTTATTATTTTTCCGAACATGATTTCTCTTTTCTGTAACAAAATTTCTCATGAATACAGAGAGATATTTTCCAATAAAATCGACATTCTTCTTTGAGGTTATATTTATTAAGTTTTCCACCTCCATTTGCTTGGTAGTGGTAGTTCCTATATATACAATTCCTTTTCGAAGAATACGGTTTTTTCAAATATCGTTATAGAAATTGCTTAGAAGGTAACTACTCTATTTAACATTTCTGATGATCCAGAGAGGCTCTATTACCTATTCTAAGGAATTCAGTAATATAAGTGTCTTATTATTTGGTATTTTTATTTATACTACCTGGCTCTTAACTTTATTGATGCCCCTCATGCGTTTCTCTCTCCTAGAGATTCGATGGGGCTGTCCGCTTTTTCATAAACCGAATGCCATGTTTTACAGCCATGGCAAGACAATAATATAGAAAAAAAAATTAAAGTTTAATACATTTTAAGAATGAAACAGCTTTTAAAAATAATATATATTTTATTTATCCATTCATAATACATTTAAGGGAGTAAGGAGTTTACAATTTAGTAAATATCAAGGGAATGTCATGACAACTAATTTTTGGCACCCAAAAAAGTATTTCATCTTTTGTAATCCATTCTATTAGATCACATCTTTATTTAATTACAGAAAATGAAAAAAGATACAGAATTAAATGGTAGTAAGGCTGACATTAACTATTATGGGGGCCTATACTAAAGTGATTGCATCCCAAACTAGGTTTGGATCAGGATAATATTAGAATGTGGGGGTCGGTTTCAGTGTGTGTGGGGCCTTGGACAAAGATAAATGTATTGCCCTTTTTTCATTCTTTCCCTTTTGAAAATCCCCTATTTTTAGAGTAGATTGAAAAAAAAATGCAAGGATATTTCTAGGCTTTGCAGGACTCTAGACAAGTGCCGCTGCATAGGTTTCAGTGGTTTTAGACTCGCCTTGTATGGCAGGCAAACAATTATTTAATATTATATAATGAATTGTATAAAATTATTGGATTCCAGTAGATCAATATTTAGAACAATAATACTACTAAGTCTGAGTCAATGATAACTACTCCCCTGAAGTAATTAACAACTTTTTAAAAGATCAACCAATGAAAAAAAAAATATATATATATATTGAGATTAAGAAGGGAGTTATCCAGAGATGAAAGGAACACTGCATATAGGACATGAGCGTTGTTTACCTATATTTGTTTCAAACTTTAATTATTACTTAGGGAATATCCGGCCTAGGACTACTAGTTGGAGTAGTACTTCCATAGAAAATTCAGTCACCTGTGGACTAAAGTCTTTACCTTTCATTACTCACTACTATTTGAGACGTTATGAAAGTGATATGATTAATTGATAGTTAAATTAAATGTATTCCTTGACGTAATGTGGTTTTTACAAAGGTGAGTTGGACAACCACAGAAGTTAATTTCAATAATCTAGTCTTTTGAAGAAATAAGAAACGTCTCAAATCCTTGTCAGTAGTAGACCTTGAATTAGAAGTCAATTTCAATTGATATTTAAATCCATTAAAACGAATCCATCTATTCTTTTCCTGGCCTGAGTTTTCCTAGTTTCTTGTAAAAGATTTTCTAGATAATTATGTACTGACTCTTCTTATTTAGATACGAATGTCAAAGAAGTTCAATCCTTGGAATCTGTTTCTTTAGTGACCAAGAAGGACTTACTCGCCAAGATAAAGAAGAACTATCATCCGCTTGGATTAGGATCTTTCAAGATAACACGAATATAGTCCATTCATGAATTACTCATTGACACGTAGTTGAAGAAAGTGACCAACATTTCTTCTCACAAAAGCCAAGATAATTTTTAATTTAGGAATGATTACTTTGTAGCTCCTAAATAAAGACAACGACAACAGTGTATAAAGATTTATTTTCATATACTTTATAGAAATCTATATACCATGTTTATCGAAACCCTCTGATCTCTTGTGCAATGGAAAGAAATAACTATATTGTAATATTTTGAATTAGATACTCTAACTCATACTTATCAATTCGACTCTTCTTCTTTAATGTTAATATTTAATTTACAAACATGATGATATCTAGATGGTCCATTTAAATCTATTTTTGTATTTGAAATCCATTTCCATATTTTTATTTAGTATTTATCCCTTAATTGTTTTATTAAGTTAGGAGTAGAAATGCAATTATTTGTTTTAGAAAACATTGGTTGTGGCTAATTTTAAATAAGTTGATTTAAGTTTATTTCGCATCTTGTTTTAATATTCTAATATTAGTAAAGAATAGTGATATACACACTATGCATACAATCTCATAATTTAAGAAGATGAAGTGTATCAGGAAAGTGATAATGAGGATTCCAACAGTTCTTCAAATATTTGATTAGGAAAGGAGAGGACCTTTTTCGATCATAATTTTACTGTTGTAATTGCTGATTATGTCATTCTATAAAAAATGCTATGATTTTATAAATTATAATTTCCAAAGAAGATTTAAAGACCTTGAACTTTCATCCATTTTCAATGTTAATCAAACGATGATTTTCCTTAGCTGGATTTAATACTTGAGTGTGACTAAGGAAAAAGAGATGGGACTGCATCTCAGAAAACAGAAATCTTCTGGCTTGAAGTGTTGTTCACATAAAACAGAGTATGGCAATGGCGTTTAGAGTGAATCAGAGTCTTCTTGTCACAGAGCAATCTGACAGTTAAGATATGTACTTTGATTTGAAGGGAATTCTAATGATCCTCTCCTCGAGGACCCAGGAACAACAAAAGACGATGGCATATTCATAAACTATAATAATTACTAATTTACAAGTTACAAATATGGAATATTATTAATATAAGTATAACTATAAATATTATAAGTTATAATAACTCAAGCATACAGCGAGGGCATACAACAATTGACGTAATCTTAGGCGAAAAAAACCTAAGATCATCTGGTAGTTAGCCAATAAGTCAATCATACCAAGTGCTATTTATCTCTTATATACTCGCAGACTATCAATGTCATATTATTTCTTCACCATTTTTAAAATAAATAACATATCATTAAAATCTACATACTATTTTGTTCGATACTGTATTGTAATATTGCTTAGTAATATTTGTTTAAAATATTAGTTATTATATTATGTCCATGTAGAAGTAGCCAAAATTTCTTCATAGAAATAATAAAAAAGTCCATTCTTTTTTTTGAGAGTGTTTCCATTTCAGAACAAAAAACTAATGACGTATATCTGGATCCTTTTACTTATAACTGAACGTTCAATAAATCATTTATCCTTTATAAATAGAGAATAATATAATTAATTATAAGTGAAACTTAAACATATATTATATTCAAACCTTGATGGAATATTTGTGTGTTCATTAACGACGGAGAGTAACATTTGGGATAAGTTGCGGAGTTATATTTGTAAATTCCTTGTTGGACTCAGAGTATAATTAAGGATCGACATCGAAGTAATTCTTGCCATGAATTTACTGTGAATTAAATTACTAGGAATGAAATCACCAAGAACCATATAGTTGAGATCCATAAATATTGATACTATTTTGTACTACCTTTGCCGATTTATAAAAAGAGTATCAAAGGTAGTTATTATGAATAAGGTACATGTTATCTCTAAGAAAAAGGATACCATATTTTTACAGAAAGGGGGCAGTATATGAGTCTTGTTGTACCATTTCACAGTTGAGTACTGAACCGCCCCAGTCCTAATACATACAATGATCCGACATACCGGGCCGTGCAAAATTATTTACCGATGATGTAAATATACTTTTTAAGAGGTTTTGTGGCAACCAATCTGATTGTTTCGTATTTTTACTGTTAAAATAAACAAAAATCCTTCTTGTGAGAGCGTAACAACTTCCACACGTGGGACCATATCCAATCAGGAAACAAAGAATATCGAAATTGCAGCCCTCCTCCACTCGGGAGTGACTCATAAAAACATTAAGGAACAGGTTGGGGTCTCGTTGAAGACAATTTACAACGTTTCCAAGCGCTTGGAGGCTGGGGGTGATCTCAAGCATTCCCCCTGGGGCTGGCAGGAAGCCCACTGTCTCAACAAGGCAAGTAAATGCAGTGTTCAAGAGGCCTCCCAACAGGTCCATTGCCGACATGGCCAAAAACATCAACTGTTTCAAGGGCATTGAAAAGGGCTGGAGGAAAGTCCCTGAGGCATACTGAACGCCCTCTTCTAACTGAACGTCAGCGAGAAGAACGATATCAAGAGCTCATCTGGACCCATCATCATTTTTTCAGATGAGAAAACTTTTACGGTCGATCCTGTTTTCAACAGGCAAAATGAACTTGTTGTGAGCTTTGGAGATGTTTGGAGATCCAACGGGAAGGCCATGAAGCTGGTATGGTTCCCTACTGACTCAGATTAACAGCGGAGGATTATGTGAAGATTCTGGAGTCCAAGGTCCTTCCGTGGATCAAATCCATAGTCGGCAACTCTCCTTGGGTTTTTCAACAAGATGGAGCACCCGCCCACGCTTCCAAGAAAGCTCAGGAGTGGTTCAAGGACAACATGAACTTTTGGCCAAGGACTACTGGACCCCTCAGAGCCCAGATCTGATCCCACTAGACTTCCTTATCTAGGCACACGTGAAGACCAAGGCCTGCAAAAAATGACACAAGAACATAAATGCCTTAAAGGTTGCTGTCAACCAGGCCTGGGCCTCCATGGACGCCGATTACATCCAGCAAATATGTGGGAGCTTCAGACGTCGCCTGACCAGTGTTATTGAGTCAAATGGTGGCTACATTGATTAAATTTGATCAGAAACTATTTTATTATTCTAAGAATGTATGAATAAATTGTTTTTCAAGTCATTCGAAATGTCATTATTGTCCGCAATATGTTCTGAACAAAAATCGGTAAATAATTCTGCACGGCCCAGTATATTTGCGCGAGTCTAATAATAGATTTTTGGAAATATATCAGTAATCGGTCAAAGTCATGGAACTATTCAGAAATACGGCATACAGCAAGGATATTAAAATAATTTCAGTCAACGGTCTTAATCTAATTTAGGTGAGTGATCAGTTTTATTTATTTTAGATGAAATAACTATGTTAATGAGGAAATACTTTTTGTTGGCTTATTGAAGGAGCTAATTGTCAATGAAAACATATTGGAGCTTAGTTATAAAAAAATCACAATATAGTCGTACGAGACTCTTCCAAAATCATATTTTTATCAATATTTACGTATAATATAAAATATCGTGATGCGATTTCCATTTCTATGATCAATCAGAAAATAACGTGAGAGTTCTTTCCATCATGCCATAAAGTACTTTGAGTAAGTCAAAAAACAAAATGAATAATTATTGTTTAGACATGATCTCATGTACTCGTACTTTTATTAATCAGTTTACTCTGAGGTTTGTCGGTAGTAATCAGCATAAAAATGTATGGACTCCTTTTAAAAAATCTTTCTGACTATGTGAAGGAAGTGTATGGTGAACAAATGTGGAATAAGGTGGTAGCTTCCTTAAAAATTGAAAATGTAAGGATTCATGAAAACATACCTATATATATATATGTAGGCCTTATACTTTTTTCTTCCTTTTCTCTCAGGATGATTTTATAATTGATAAGGTATATCCTGAAGGGCAGCTTTTAAAAATGAGTAAAAAGGCGATCCAAGTGATAGGAACGAGTAATGAGGATTTTTATGAAGGAATGGGAGCTCATTTTGTGGAATTAACGGGGAAATTAGGATACTTGAAATTGATTTCATCACTTGGAAGAAATTTAAGGAATTTTTTTGTGAATTTAGATAATTTACATCATTATCTAAAGTCAAAATATCCTCGACTCAAGGCTCCATCTTTTTTCTTAACTTCCGAAACTGAAAGAGGTATTTGAGCCCTTGAGTAATCATTTCGTATTGTCAATATATTTTAAGGTATGATTCTTCAGTATCGGAGTAAAAGAAGAGGGTTTCAGTACTATGTTCTTGGTCAGGTTTGTACACAAAATGATGTGCTTCAAAAATATGTTCAAATCCTTTTTTTATGCTCAGATCAAAGCCATTTCAAAACTCATATTCTCTCTGGATATCGATATCACTCTACAAAAAATGGAAGTCATCTATGATACTGTTATCTGTACCTATGATCTCAAATTTGTTAATTCAATTTTCAGTTTTGATCAATCCATGCAAGTAGCTCAAAAGGAAGCCTCTCTTCCAGTTAGAGCCTCTATTATTTTTGAAATGTTTCCTTTTTGTATTTTATTTCAAGACAACTTAAATGTAACATGCATCGGTACGGCACTCCGACACTTTATTCCTCAGGTCGTGGGTCAGAAACTCAGCTCCTATTTTGAGCTGGTGAAGCCTTTGATTGAGTTAACATTTGAGGCTGTTCATTCACACTCCAATAATACATTTGAATTAGCTACACTGGAGGATGTTCGTAATATAAATAAAGATTTCGATGCTACTTCAATTCCAGAGTTTGATGATGAAATGAATATGGATGAGGTAATTTTTTTGATATTGTATTTTATTTTTCCACAAGTTTTGTTTTTCAAATTTTTTTTACAGAAAAATTAATTTTCAGTCTAATACTAAAGATTTTTGAACTTATTTTTCCAAAAAAGGTAATTTTTTTTAATAGCAGTTGATTTTGATTTTTTTTTTTCAAAAAATTTAATATTTGAAATTTAATTATTTGAAAAATAGATGTGGATTTTGGAATTTTTTTCCAAAAATTTAATCATTTGTAAAAAAGCTGTCGATTTTGGTTTTTTGAAATATTTAAAAAAAAAGATTATATTAGAAACAAAAAATTGAATTTTTTTGTGTATAGCGATGGATTTTTGAAATTTTTTTACGAAAATATTTAATTTTGAATATTTTGAAAAAAAATTAATAGTTACAATTTCATTTTTGAAACTTTTTGTAAAAAATCTGTAGATTTTAGAAAAAAAAAATTCCAAAAATTTTAATTTTTGTAAATAGCTACAGATTTTTGAAATATTCTTTCGAAAAAATTTAATTTTTGAGTTGTATTTCCCAACAATTTCAATTTTTTGTAAATAGCTGTGGATTTTTGAATTTGTTTTTTTGAACAATTTAATATTGAAAATTTTAATTTTGAATTTTTTTGTAAAAAAGTTGTGGAGTTTTGAATTTTTAATCCAAAAAATAAAAATTTTCTCTAAATAGCTATGGATTTTTGAAACATTTTTCGAAAAAAATTCAATTTTTTGTAAATAGCTGTGGATTTTTGAATTTGTTTTTTTGAACAATTTAATATTGAAAATTTTAATTTTGAAATTTTTTGTAAAAAAGTTGTAGAGTTTTGAATTTTTAATCCAAAAATAAAAATTTTCTCTGAATAGCTATGGATTTTTGAAACATTTTTCGAAAAAAAATCAATTTTTTGTGAATAGCTGTGTGTTTTGAATTATTTTTTTTTTCTTAAAATTAAATATTTAAAATTTGATTTTTTGAATAATTGTTGTAAATAACATGTGAATTTTGGAATTTTAGTAAGAAATTTTTTTTTTTTTTTGTGAATAGCTATGGATTTTGAATTATTTTTCTCAAAAATTTAATATTACAAAATTTAATTTTTGAATTTTTTCCACAATTTTTTAAATTTTTTTTGTGAAAATCTATGAATTTTTGAAATATTTAAAAAAAAATTTAATTTGAGTGTTTTTTTTATCAAAAAAATTACAAAAAAAAATAAGGCCCCTCCTCTTTAAAATATAATTTTGCAGACGACCTTGTGTAACGTTTTGATATTTATTTGTATTATACTGCTTATTTTTACAACTTATTTTTCTTTTGAAAGGATTTGGATAAGACTTTTCATATTAAAGGACGCATGGTTTTTATTCAAGAATGGCATCAAATGCTTTTCATTGCTTGTCCTATCTTGAAAGAATTAGAGTCCCTGACAACTGTTGGCCTTTTTATTAATGAGTTGAGGTGAGGTTATTCATTAGCAATGGGATTAGGCTCTAAATACATAGTCCTTTTAGCATGCATGATTATTCAAGAGAAACTCTTTTGGCCCAATCGCAACAATATATCGAAACACGGATATCCCTTAATTCCCTGGAAGCGAAATCAAAAATTCTAAATTCACAGTTGACAAGTCTAGATGCAATAAAGAAAAAAACGGATAGTCTAGTGTATCAAATGATACCAAAATCTGTCGCCACAAGACTAAGAAATGGAGAAGGATCCATGAACACATGTGAGGCTTTTGAATGTGTGACCATGTTGTTCAGTGATATTGTTGGATTCACAACCATTTGCTCCAGTCTAAGGCCTCCACAGGTTGTCAAGCTTTTGAATGATTTATACACTGTATTTGACTTTTTAGTGGATCAAAACGCTGTCTACAAGGTTGAAACCGTAGGGGATGCTTACTTTATTGTAGCAGGATGCCCTTTAAGAGGAAGTAATCATGCACTCAAGATCTGTGATATGGCTTTTGATATGGTTGATGGAATATCCATTCTTAGGGATTTTAGTAGTGGGAAAAATATGGAGATGAGAGTTGGATGTCACTCAGGTCCAGTTGTTGCTGGAGTTATTGGGAATAAAATGCCTCGATACTGTCTATTTGGGCACAACGTGGGCTTAACTGAGAAATTTGAATCCAATTCACTTCCCATGAAAATACACATTTCCGAAAATTGTAGAGCTCTTCTTCCGCCGCAATACATAACAGTAGAAAGGAAGGAAGAGGGATTATCGCAGAAAGTAGGGGGTCTTAAGAGCTATTTTTTGACATCTAAGGAAAATAGAAAACCCATCAAGAAACAGACTATAAAAGTTCTTTTACCAACCGACTCAGAAACACCCAAGGTGGATGGTGAACCCAATGGTAAGGGTATACCACATACTTACTTATAAATACATGTTTGACTCTTTTTAACGATGGCCTATTTAGATTGGCTATTTTGGAACTCATCACAGATAGATTTTCCTTTAAACAAATTGCCTATATGCCTAGATCTAAACCTGCTTTTGATCATGATCATCCATGCCATATATATAATTATAAATACTACACATTACACTGCATTAAGTAAATATATTTATGCAGTTAGTGATGAAAATTCCGTGTATTTTGGGCATGTTAAAAAATGAAAATCAACATGGTAAATCTTATAATTTGAAGAATATTTTGGAGGAGACCAGCTTAGCTGTTATATACATATATTTCATTAGATTAGCTATAATCAGCTGTAATGAGAGCGAAGGGAGAAATAAATAAAGAAGGGCATTGGCAAAAATTACTCCGAGTCCAACAAAGACGTTGCATCAAACCCTCAACCTTGCTCTCCTTTTTTTATAGGCCCTTATGAAGGTTCAATCAGGTTTTGAATAGAGTTGAATGTAGTAGGATACAAAGTTCAATACTCAAGAGTTAAATACGAATGACAAAGGCTCAAGAAAAGAAAATTCATTCCTCAGATTACCAATTCCCAAAAAACGGGCGTGCTAAAAAATACACAAGATTTACATCACTATATATAATGCAACTACCTCAAGGGACATATAAATGCAAGGTTATGCCATCACGCAATGGGGTTCCTGGAATTTTCAATTTGATGTACCGTACCGACTGCTGTGCAGGACAAACCGATTTTGACGTCATAGAGTATAACAACCGTATTCTTAACTGTAACAGTCAAGGAAGGCGATATTTAGCTACTTCTGGTAACAGTATATACTATTTGACGTCACTATTAAAAGGCGTGGTGGAAGTCAAACTTAAGTCAGAAAAGCGTTATGGTATAACCTTGTGTTTCTATTAACCTTGAACTACCCTATGATAATATCAATATTGTATGTACTGAGTATAAGTAGTCCGAATAAAGGAGCTTATTTATTCTTCATAACTTTTAAGGGGAGCCAGAACTTATAATATTTCTTGATATTCATAGAAATACTTATTCAAAGGATTTAAATGATTTACTTATAAGGGCAATTTCAAATCAACTTGACAAATAAAAAGACAAAATTCTACTAGACCGTTACATAATATGATGATTTTTTTTTAGAAAAAGCTCTTACTTATGATAACAGTACGTCTTTTTTTCTATTTTTTTTTTTTTTTTTTTTTGGTAAACGGGTCTAAGGGAGTCTTAGAGGCTATGGTTCCCTGGGACTAATATTTCAAAAGAGCAGCACATTAAAAAATGTTTGCAAAAGAAGTAAAAAGCAAGGCAAAAATTAAAAATATTCAAAATAATCCCCTCCCCCCAAAAAAAGAATTAAACAAAATTGTTAAGAAGCGGCATACTGTGTAAATCTATAGTATAGAGGCTGAAACATACATATCATTACATTTCTAGATCTGGATTCTTCAAATGAAGAGTTAAAAGAAAAGCCTCAATTAAGCATCAAAGACAATGAAGACAATTCTACTCCTTCACCAGCAGATTTTCCCTCAATTGATACCGACTCTCAGTACTGTGGAGGCTTCAATCATTCTACAGTTTGTAATTTATTATAAATCATACTATGTATATTGGATCTTAGCTACTCACATCTGAGTACCTTGTACATTTCTTTAATATAAATACTAGAGTAGGTGGCCCAGCGTTCCCGAGGACGTCAAAAAATTAAAATTAATGATATTCTGAACTGTCTCACTTTTTCTGTAATTAATAATGTAAGCAAGATCCGAAAATAGTTATTAGATGGTTTTATTTTGGTTATTAAATAAACTATAATACTATAATATTCGTAGGTATTAAAAATATAATAACACTCATTAAAATAGTTATTTCATTTAGTCATCACAATTAGTTAATCATATAATACTAGAAACAGGTTTGAGATAAAATCCAATGTTAATAGAAATACAAGGTTATACCGTCCAATACGTGTTTACGACTGATGTTTGACTTCCACCACGCTTTTAATAGTGGCATCATAGTGTAGAAGTAGTTGCGTGTTTTGTTTACATTTTCCATTGTATAAAAAAAGAAATAATCTACATTATTCATTCTACAATTTGACATGGCCTCCATTTTACTAAAAAAACATTCAAACCCATTGAGGATCTTCCACGTCGTAGTGAAGCATATGAATCTAAGTCTCCGTTTCTACAGAGGATCATTTTGCCATAGTAGACTACAGCGAGGAACAAAGAAGATTGTCGGATTTCACTCAACCCGATTAGGAAAATTAAATTGAAGGCTTATTAGTTATTCTGTGTCAACCCTTCAGCCTTGTCATCATCAATTCTATCATTCAATCCAAGAACTGTATATTCAATCCAAGAACTCTATATTCAATCCATGAACTATATATTCAATCCATATATATTGTAATTACCTATAAGTTATTTGTACTGATTGTCATTTGTTAGGATGGCTATAAATTATCATAATGTAATGTTCCACGAACACCACTTACAGACGGAAGCAACGGACCGGAGTAAAGTCAATAAGAACACCTTTGGATTGGGGGTACAATCATACACTAAAATATATATTCTGTAAGGGATTACATTTAAAAGGACGTACATACATTTGAGTATTAAAATATACAAACTCGTAAAACACAAGGTACCTACCTATCTATTTAAAACAAATCCCTACGTCATGATTTAAAAGTAAATAAAAGACAATACATGACACATAAGCATTCTGCATCAAATAGAAGATACTAGATGAAGACTCCTTGGAGAATGTGTGGAGTTCAATCTAAGAAAATATCGTGTTACTTCGTCACTCCCGACATTAAAGAATAGGTGATAGGGATAAAGTGCAATCTAATTACATATAGGGATCATGAATTAAGAAAAAATCATAATATGATTTGTCATGTAATGTTTTAATTAAACTTAAGTATCTTAAAACGAATACTTTATTGAATTTGAACTGATTAATCCACAGTCAAACAGTTCCCATATTGACACTTTGTGGATTTGACACAAGATGAAAACTTTGCTCACAATAACATTACAGTTGTTTTAAAAAAGAACTCTTTTACTTCGAAGAAAATGTTGTACATTCAATTTCTGAGAAATTGCATTACAAACTTTTTAGACTAAGATAGAACACAGACACTCACATTTCGAAAGTTTACTGTTTAAAATTAAATAATGAGCCTAAAAAATATATATCATTTCTGTCTCTACTTTTTAACTAATGAAATGAGCAGTTTTACCACGTTACATGCTCTTTTTCTTTTTATGCTACTTTTGTTTACAATATTTATATACTTTAGTCTAATGAATGTACGAGTGCGAATAAATTTTTGTATAACTTCATATTCTTCCTTAGGATACTTTTCCACAATTATGCTGATGAGTCGATCCATCACATAGGATTCGGTATAAAAAAAATTCCCTTGACAATTAAAGAAATGCTTCTGTATTTTTTTGCAAAATTCCAAATAAAAGATTCCGATATTTGAAGCAGTCCCCCTCTTGACAATGTTTTAAGCCATGTACTTGGAGGAACTTGGATGCTGGAAGTATTACACCGCAGAACACGAATTTTGATGTAACGATTTGGCCACATATCCAGCAACATAAATAAATCCTTAATCTTCACAGATTTTGGGAAGATGTAAATCATTAGATGGTTGTTCTATTGTACTTTCATCATTATTTATATCTTCCTCAATCTCACCTTCAATGATTTGAGGATAAATTATATCATCAAAGTCTTGATCTTTTAAATCCACTTCGCTCAAAATAGGACCTAAAAGGAGATGCAGGATGAGTATATATACATTAGTGCATTGGTGATACTACAACCTGTAATTTGTTGAAACAAAACCATTACTTCAGTATCAGTCCATTAACAAATTCCACCTCATTCCATTTTTCTAACCTCTTCCCACTAATTATGAGTTAATATTGAGATTTAGTAAATCTCTTTTTTTCCATTTCTCCTTTCATCGCCTCCTTAAAATTAGATTTGGATTTTAGTAATCTATTTTGCGATTGAAGGGTTTTCACTTTTTAGTGAAACTTTTAGTTTTTTTTGTAGTATTAGAAACCTTACTTATTTGTATAATCCAGGGTACACATGCTTGATTAGATGTGTTACCTTTTCTAACTAAGCGTTTGAGTTGATTTTATATTGGTTTGGGATGATTTGTCTAATGTATCCTAATATATTTCATTAAAATCTTCTTCAAATTGATCCACTATCTTAATTTATTTTGTTTCCCTTGGAGCTTGATTCAATCTTTCTCCAGGTATGATACCTCTGGAAGGGATAACATCTTCTTCCAATTTTCTTTTTAAAAAGTAGTCTAAGCAATTCAACTTTTAAATCCCTTTTATAAGCATTTTCCTCAAAATGATTCTCACAAATTCTAGGGTATTTTCCTAAAGGGTCCTTTCGATAACAAGCCCTTCCCCATTTTTTCCTCCTTGAGGGATCCTTTGGAAAATGATGATAAATTATGTTGTTGGGAGAATCACAAATGGCAACTGCACAACTGACAGTTTTATTGCGCGAATACATTATACTTTTTCGAAATGGCGAATAGGTATTTTTATCGTAATAATAATAATCAATTAGTAATAATATATATATTGTAAATTGTAAATAAGATATAATATCATACTCCAGCGATACCAAACTTATCTCTCTTGGTACACTACATATTCCCAGTTCTTAACTTTGGCCTTTGGTGAATTTTTATTTGGTACCCTTTCTATTCTCTATGACGTCAAAATCTCCCTCTCTTGCCCAGCAGTTGGTACGATACATCAAATTGAAAATTCCAGCAAGCCCTTGTATTTCTATTAACCTGGATACAATCCACAATTAAATGAACCTTTGATTGTTAAATCGGAATTGATAGATATCCAATAGATGAGAAGAAGTTGTGTGTTGTTGTTGTTGGGGTTTTTTTTTTTTTTGGGGGGGGACGCCGACGAAATAAAAGGGTTCTGCGCAGGGGTGGGTTATTGGACTCGTGACTCTACTTGGACTATAGTACTATTATTCGACTATGAGTTAGTGGGTTCCAGGTCATACCAAGATAATCATTATCAGGATGAAAGGGTGGCACTTTATAGTTGAGCGCCGACCGTTGAACCATGTAATACTAGAAACCTGTAATCGAAGGCACAAGTGCTCTAGCTACTAATAAGGTAGAATAACTGAGAAATTACTACAGTGACGTATAATAAGTTCATAAGGTCATTTGTCATATTTTATGAAAAAAACACCCATACTTTAGATTTAAATAGTCTAACACTTATACTTAAAAAGGGCCTGTAATAGGCTTGATATTCGAATTAAATAATTTGATATAGACAGTGATTTATGAACTTGAAAGGCTTAATTTTTTAATATTTGCTTATTTAAATCTAATAAATACTTTTATTTCCATAAAAATATGATAAATGCCCTTTTGACCTTATGTTATGTCATTGTAAATATCTATCTTACCTTTGGCGCGGTATGTAAATATATATATCACATCTTAAACATTTTGATATAATACATTTTTATTATTATATTTTTCTAATTAATAGATTTATATAGTGAGGTAAGATTTTAATCCATAAGCATCATTTTATATAAGAAATAATTTAAGTATTTCTTTATACAAACAATAAATAAATGATAGAATACATCCCAGTTGACGAAAACCCAGAAGTATGATTGAGGGATAATTTAAATAAATTTACCGAGGATATCGTGACAGCTAATCGGTATTGTCTATTATAATTATATGTAGACAAGCTCATCTTTTTCCAAAAAAAAAATTATAAATTCACGAAGAAAAGTTTTTGTATAGCCCGTGTATATTTTATATTATTAACCTTTGTTTTTTTTAGAGAAGTTAAGTTTATTAGGAATAATTTATCTGTACAAAAAAGAAATTATTAAGGTATAAAAAATCAAAAAAAACTAAATTTATTATATTAAAAAAACCCACATATTTTACTATGATACCGTACCGAACCGCTTACTGTGCTGGGTGTACCGTAGTTTGTACCGAACTGTGAGTTTAGCGTATCGTTCCAACCCTCATATCCCAACAAATAAAAGGTTTATTTATTTGCAAATTGTATTCAAACCCTGGAGGGACAGTAAAAAGGATAAAAATATAAATAATAACCAATAATTTTCTAAGAATAGAATAATGTTTTTTTCGCTTTATGAAATAAATAAATACGTTTTGTGAAATAACAACACTATAAAGAGAATTTAGTCGAGGAATAGGTCTTTTGATGGGAAGATGAGCTCCTTGGACGTGATCAATGATGATTTACTTGACGACTTTCAGCTATTCCTTCTACAAATTATAACGATACTTGGATCATTACATTTTGGACTTATTCTATTTCATTCCTTTACAGAGGTTTTGTTGATATAAAGTTAATTAAAAAAATTCCTATTGGTTTAATTATTTTCTAGTTGAAAACAGCAGAAGAGAGAAAAATGGAACTGTTTGAGCCTTTCCATCATCTCAACCATAACGACCTTTCCATGGAGTTCAATGAGATGCCCCCTTCTTTTTATTTTAAAGAAAAACCTACACTTTTCTCAGACAATCTTAATAATTTAGTGGAAATGTTCTACTGGTTCGTCAAATTCATTGGGGATTATGAGAAGTCAAACGGAAAGGAAACAAGGATCGTTGGGAAGAATGCTCGCTATATCATCAAATTAGGAAGATATGTTCTGAAATACATAAAAAGTTATGAAAAAATTAAGAAAGAGTAACAAAAACATCAAAATACAAAACTTATCAAGACTGATGTATAAAAATTTGAATTAATTAATGAGTAAAATATATTTAATACGTTTTTAATTACATTTAGTCTGGTTCTAACTGAATGATGCTGATTTTTTTACCATTTAGTACTATTATGTAGTGTTGTTCCATCTTGTCCAGTATTGGTCCGTTTCAGTTCAGTCCTGAGGGGCTTCTGCAGGGTTTTTTTTTTTTGGGGGGGGGGAGAGGGGATATAATATATTCTATACACAGGACACAAACAAATGCTTTTGGAAGCTTAAGGAGACTAGATAGGGGGTTGAGTAATAAATCAAAAAGTGACTAGCATTGTAACAAACACCAATGCGTATAAGTAATTTTTCTAAATTTATTCAAAATTAAAAAGGTTATGAGCCAAAAAGTAATCGGTGCAAAAAAATGTATTTCCAATGTGATATTGGATTCGTAGATTAAATAAAGTTTGAAGAAATATGTCTGGAAATTCGTTTTGCATATAAATTTAACACATGCAAATTGGTGTTTAACAGAAATATCAGTCATTTTTTTCAATTGTTTTAATTTTTTCCCAAAAAAATTGAATTGATCCAGAAAAAAGGTCAAAAATTAAATTTTCGGTAGAAAAATTTCAAAAATCTTTAGCAATCTACGGACATTTAATTTTTAGAAAAAAAATTTAAAAATTAAACAAATTTCAAATATAAAGTTTTTTGAAAAAAAAATAATTCAAAAATGCAGAAAAAATTTCAAAAATCCATACCTATTCAAAGACAATTAAATTTTTTGGAAAACAAATTTCAAAATTAAGTTAATTTTCAAATTTCAATTTTTTTGAAAAAAAAAAATCAATTATTACATTTTCTAGTAAGAATCAAAAGTTTCTTAATTTGGGGGTGGGGGTCTACAGCTCTTCCAGCCCTCCACCTGCGGACACCCTCATAGATTAGACGTCATAACATTTCCTTCTTCATTTCTATAACTTACAAGTATTTGTAACAGCTGTTTCATTATAAAAATAGATTAAACTTTAATTTTTGTAAGGATATCAATATTGCCTAGTAAGTAAAACCGTGTTATGAAAAAATTAATAATATATTATGCTCACATAGAACCTCTACGAGAGAGAAGGCCGTCAAAAAAGTTAAGGCTCATTAGACTAATCAAATAACAATAAAGTATAGCTATGGATTTTGGAATTCATTTTCCAATATCATTTGTAGTCATTTTTTTTGTGTACTTTTGAAATTAAAAAAAAAATTGTAATACATTTTTTTTCAAAAAAACAACCCAAAAACAAGGCCCCCCTCCCAATATATAATCCTGCGGACGCCCTTGCATTATTATATGAAGTCATACTTTTGGGAACTGGGATGGGAATAATATATATTAACTATTTTGTATGTATATTTCAATCAAGAATGAAAATAGATAAAACGTTCCTCAGAAACAAACGAGCAGGATAAATTCAGTTTAGAATCCATTGTCATTACGCTATGATTTAGATTGGAACAAATAACTATAATTGTTATATTAGAATATAATATTTAAATAATAATAATACTAATTACAATTAATATTGATATAATCTAATGGCACTTTTCTTGTACAATTATAGTAAATAAGAATTGGATGTCAAGATTTAAAGTAAAAGGTTAGACCCATAATTCTGTTAGATCACAACTACCATTCCCTAATGATGAATCTGCATATTAATAGTAATCATAATAATAATTCAGTTCCTAATGGTTAGTGAAAATTTTACTCACAATATGATTACTGATGAGTTGTTTTATAGATTTTTAGTGTTATTGGAAACATATCGTTCATAAAGTGTATTGAAATATCTAGTTTTGGCAAATTGTACATAGTAATGCTTTGCGTCACCATCAATTGAAGCCAAGGTCGGTTTTAGAGTGAGTGGAGCCTGGTCCAATGATAAATGTTCGCCCAGAACAATTATAATTGATCTGTATATTTTATAGAGATACGTTTATTTAACATAATATTTATTTTTCTAAATAATACGACCTTTTTATATAATTTCTATTGGAATCTACCCAAGCAAGACCCTAATCAAGAACGATTGCCGCTTTAAAACTTGTTTTGCTTGTAACAAATATGTACCATTTTCAAAAAAAAATTGATTAGTGCCTTCATTGCTTATCCTTTAAAATTTGCTTATATTTTGTTGAGTTGTGAATATATTTGCATTTTATTTTATTAAAATATAGCTGATAACAGTTTAAAATACACCTTGGATGGGTTAATTGGTTATATGACATAGAGATTTTAGAAAAATATGTGAGATACATTAATGATAAAAATACTTATATGTTTAGGAAATTTGATATTTAAAGGTAGAACTGCAGCTATAGATGTTAAATTATTAGAAGATAAATAATAATAAAAAAATTGAATATAATTTATTTTTAAGTTTTGTCAAACTATAATCGAATAATCAGTAAACGTCAAATAAATTTACAAAGTCCTAAATTCAAGGACGTCTGATTACACATACGACATTTAGCATTCCACTTATCTTTGTGCCAAAGAAAATAGTGCTATACATAAAACTCATGCACAGAGATAGGAAGGGTCTCGGACCCGAATCCGATGTTCCCAGCTACAGTATAAGTAAACTTGTATTATCCAAAAAGATTCAAGACCCGAACTGGCTTCGGGTATTTGAACTTTTACGGATCTTATAAAAACATTCGAAGGATTATTTGTATCTTAAAAAGCTCATAATATTTCTTAATATACATCAGAAGGATCTTTGATCCGGATCCGAATTACTCAGGTACGGTGTTAGTAAATTTGTATTGTTCAAAATGCTGTATCCGTACAGGCTTTGAGTACTTGAAGTTTTAGTGATTTTAAAAACTTATAGTAGTACTTAATACGTAATCCTAGATATAAAAAAGCTTTTATCTACATCGAAAGTAGCATTTCTTTTTACCTTGATTAGTACTAGAAGCGACATCTACATAAGTAGTTGCATCGTGAGATTATTCCACTGTTATTAGTACACTAATGACTAATAATTATGTTCTTATTCGTATCACATTTTGTATTTCATTGTTTCGGCAAGTCCAACTTTATATACAATACTAATAAATACTGACTTTGGTATCAGATGAGGATCTGAAAGTTCAAGAACGCTTAATTCACTCAAATATGTACGTTGAAAGATTCGAACAGAGCTGGACCCGAGGAAAATATTTGAATCTGTCGTATTTTTAGTCATGCCTCCTCATAATTTGACACACAAATTTCATTATTACAAGCCAAAAAAGGATTGAAATTCAACGTGTGAGGACATTGTATAACTTTCTGAGATATATTTGTGTTGTGTCTTGACGAGGGAGAGACACAAACTTATTTATAGTAGAAGAGATCCAGGATGACCGAGAGACATGAGGAGAAGAAATCACGCGGAGGAATAATATAACACTTATTATAAGATCATGTGTATTCTTTATAATACAAAACCATACTCTAATTTATTTACAAAATAACCGACTATTTATATTATGTAAAATACTGATATACATAAAAGAAAATACAAGAAGGTAAGAACAAGGGGAAAGGAAATATGAAATACATAACAATTTGTAGAAAATCCCTATAGGATACTAGCTTTTTCCTTTTAAAACAACATTTTATTCGAATTAATAAATTCCATATTCGTGGATTGAATATAATAAATTTAGAAAGTTTGAAGATTGAATATAATGAATTTAGAAGGACCAGTATTCGAATATTCTTAATTCCTTTGACATCTCTAATTGGAGGGGGCAGAGGATACTGTTTGGAGATTGAATGATATAAATAAAGATACAAAGTATAGTCGAACTTTAAACCCATAGAAATGTTTATTATAACCATTTAACAAAACAAAAAATGGAAAATTAACACAAAAATATAGATTTTACGAAAAGCCACAATCCCAATGTTTATACAAATCTAATCAAACATGATTATTTTTAACAACACTTTTAACAAAAACCACAACAAATACAAAATGAATTAATTATATCTATATTTTTAGTTAGGTTATATAGATATGAATAATAATAATATGTATAGTCTTTTAGCATGAGCAATAACGGCTCGCCATCACTGAAGGATGCGATATATTTAATCAAATAACAGTCTCTATTTCCTCACAATTTCATTTCTTCAAATATTTAAACTCATGGTGTATCTGATTTTTTATTCTGCATTTTGGATATAACTCCAAATGCTTTCCTTCCCAGAGAAGCAAGTCGGCATTCAAACACTTCGCAGTCCTCCATTTTAAACTCTGAATCGTACTGTCGTGATTCTGTTGACAGATCTCTAGTGGTGCTATTGTAATTTGTATAATTCACATTGGTATAGGAGATCATTCTGAAAATGGAGTTGGTACATATTATATATTTTGTTAATGAATCAAAATGTCAAACAGCAAAGAATATGGGAAGAGATTAATCTGATACCGAGTAGAGTTAAGTCCTTCTCAGGAGTTTTCATGCAGAGACAGTTTGAGTTAATTTATGGCATGCAAGTTAGTAACATTTAGCTCATTATTTTAGGCATGCATCTCTATTATTTACCTCTTTTTCCTTGATGCAAACATTGGGGTACTAATATAACAAACTGCTTGTATTAAGCAATCCTGAACAGCTCTCTCCTTAGCAGCTGTAGCTATACCCAGTGGTACATTAAGAGCAGTCTTAAATAAAATAACTGCTGAGTCAGCAGCAAGGCTTCCTATTCTAGAAAACCCACTTGAGGCTGCATATCCCATACGGGACACTCCTGTATTTGCAAGTAAACCCAAGAAAGATAATCCTAAAAGAAATACTTATTTCAATATAATATGTACAATGATGGAAATAGATTTCCCTTCATGATTGAAAAAAAAAAATGTACCAACTATCTTAGGAATTATAAGGAAAAATAAAAACAAATGGAATCTACCTTTTCCCGCTCGAAGTCTCAAATTGTTCGTTGTCTCAGATAGTCGCCTGAGTCCGTTGTTGTACCTTCGCATAAATGTTTGTACATTTCTTCCAGCACGATAAGATGCTCCTCTTATGGTCGAAAATGCTCTTCTAAGCCCATTCTGCGTCCCAACGGTTAGAACCCTACCCACCCGACCTAGTCCACTACCCACCATATCCCCTACTCTTGCCACTCCATTAACTACATTCCCAATACCAGCAGACGTCCTCCTTCCAACAACCCTTGCTCTTCGTAAGGAATTTGTTACACCCTTCTTGAATTTTTTATAGACCTTATTTTCAAAATTGTGGATATTTTCAACATAAGTCGGCTGAGGATCGTGTTCATGATCCGAATAGTCATAGTAGTTATGAATTTCTGATCTTCTTTTAGATAACTGCCCCGAATTGAGTCCAACAAGTGAGGTAGTCACTAAGGCGAGAGCTCCGATCAGGGAAAGAGTCAAAACACTTTCAGAATCTAAAATATTTTGTAAAATTAATCGAACATATAATAATACACAATTTAAAAAGAGTAGGATTCAATTGTTTTTCTAGTAGATTATATGTATGTATTAATGTCTTTAAAAAAAATATATCGCAATAGATAAGTACTTAAAAAACATCACTTATGGGTAAAAACTTATATTTGTAAATTCATTTATTTTTATACTTAGAAAGTGAAATTTGTACTAGTTTCTATTATATAAAAAGATTAGAGTTATGAAATGAAATCCCCAAAATTTTGTCATATATATTGTACATACAATATGACTTGAAGCATACCATTTATTGTTTAAGCACTTTTTAATACCCGTTAATTCACTCACAATGATCCCCTTATCTCATTCGGATAATATTATTTATACTATTCAAAACTATTTATTTTCTATTACTTTGAATTAAAAATAGATAGACAGGCATAAGAGCAACATTACATACAAAAAAGAACGTTCACTGTGTGAAAATAAATTTAACCTACGTCTAGCTGCTACAAGAATCAACTTAAAAGAATGACAATCCAAAAATTTGGGCCTCTGTTTATATTTGGTTTCAATATATAAATAGCAGAATGCTGTATGTATTTTTTTTAATGATATTTTTGTTATAACCATCTACTAGGATTGTAGTGTTCTTTTTAGGTAATCGCCCACAATGCCCCTCATAAAACTGACACTGGACCAGATCGGAGACATTGCTTTTAAAGTATTGTGAGAAATGTTTACTTCTCTCATCTCAAATATGAATAGGGCTCCCCTAGAATTGACTCATCCAATATACGTCATTTAAATAACATTCAATGTTACAAAAATCGTTACTTATTTTGGGAAGACGATTTTTTCTAATAACAAACTTTTTCTATTTCCTATAAGCTTCACTGTACAAAAAAAAAGGAACTAATACTAAATTACATATTATATTAATCTAACTGCTTGCTTGTATATGTACTTATATAGACAAGTATGTACAATAATATATAGTTCATGATAACAAAGGCTCAATTTCACCTGTCATAACTTGCAGATAAACACAAAAGAGGAAGCAAATTCCTTTTTTTAATTTTCTTTATTAAAAAAAAGTTGGTTTAAATTTCATTTTGCTATTTATTATATAGGGTAAGTACACAAGTATGTTCACAAGAGTAGACTGGTATAATAATTAGAAATTTCACATACTTTAATTAATAAGATTATAACTCTTCCATGGGAAGCCATTTAATTATATCATTTTGAGTATATACATACGTGTGTAAAGAAAATAAGATTTCTATTTATAAAATGATTTTAAAAATATATTTTTAAATTCCGATAGAGTTTAATATATATGAGTCTTTTATTGGTAAAGATGGATTGATTTAATTATATCTTTCCAAATTTTTGTATTCGTATTATTGATGGGAAGATTCCAAAAAAAAAATCCCAATGGCATTGCGATTTTAGTAAAAATTCCCCTTGTTGATTCTTTAATATTTTAAATATTAGTTAAAAAATACCATTTTTCTATTAGGGGCGTCCACATTGTTATAATTGAGGGGACGGGGGATTTGTTTTTGGAATTTTTTGGAAAAAAATTCAATAAAAAATTTCAGATATTAATTTTTTTGAAGAAAAATTTAAAGTTATATAATTTGATATTAATTTGTTTTTTTTTAATCTACAACTATTCGCAAAAAAGTAAGTTTTTTGGAAAAAATATTCATTAAACAACGACAATTCTCAAAAAATTGAATTTTTTGGAAAAAATAAATCAAAAATCCACAATAATTCACAAAAATTAAATTTTTTGCAGAAAAATTTCCGAAATCATAGCTTTTCCCAAATATTTAATTGAGTTTTTTGGAAAAAAATTCAAAAAACCCGAGTTGTTCTCAAAAAAATTCCAGAATTAAATTTTTAACATAAAATTTTTTGTAAAAAAAAACTCAAATATAAAATTTTTTAGTAAAAAGGAAAAATTCCTTATTTGGGGGAGGAACAATTTTTTTCATAACTTTGAAAAATAATAAATAGATAAATACAATTAATAAATAATAAGAATCGGAATTGCAAATTAAACATTATTTTCCCGATTTCGATTCCAGAAAAAGCACTCGTCACTATTCATAGTATCACGACATAACTCAATATGATTTGAAAGGATAATTATGACTGAAGACACTATGGAATATAAAAAATCAAGGAAATGTGTATATCACAAGAAAAGGATACTATGAAGTAATTTTAATTTTTACACGTGAATTGGAGTTTGTTTTAGTGTTTATAATTTGAGATCTTGTGATGTTTTGATTGGATATAGTGTGTTCTTGTACATTAAACCTGAGACTAATATTTTATTAGTCCCCGATCAAATAAGCATTTATTGAATTGGCTATGACGTAATTTCATATATGTGAACAATACTACTGTAACTAAGTATATTGACAGGGTGTAAAATATGGACTTTTACCTTAAAAATAGAGAAATTTCAAGGTAGGTAAAAAGGGGGAAAATTTGAGCTTCTAATTAAGGCTATTGAATAAAAAGAAATTATATAAAGATTTTTTTATTTTTTTATATCCACTCTTTCATCAAAATAGCATTATAATATACATTAGTGATGGCACAATTAATCGAAATCGGATCGAAGAATCGGCTGTTTTTTTCTGGAATTGGGATCGGAAAATAATGTTCAATTTGCAATCCCAATTCTTATTTATTACTAATATTCAGCTATTTATTACTTTTCTGAGTTATGTAGGAAAAAAAACACTCCAAAATTTAGGAATTTTTGCTTTTTACAAGAAAACTAAACATTTGAGTTTTTGTTTTGTAAAAAAAATTAATATTAGAAGTTTAATTTTTGAAATTTTTTTGTAAACAGTTTTGGATTTAGGATTTTTTTGAGAATAGCCATGGGTTTTTAATTTATTTTTTTAATGATTTTTTTGTGAATAGTGTATAGATTTTTGAAAAAAAAAAAATATATCAAATTGTGTATTCGAATTTTTTTTTCAAAAATATAATTTTTTCAATTTTTTTCCAAAAAATTTCAATTATTGAATTTCTTTTCAAAAAAAATCCAAAAACCAAGCCCACCCCCATGAATATAATCCTGTGAACGCCCGTTATAGCAAAATTGTATTTATTAACCATCATTTAAAATATGAAGGAATCGAAAATTTTACTGGAATCGGGATTTTTTTATGCAATTATCCCATCACTACTCACTACTATAACCACAATATCTTTATAAATGTTATTTGATTATGGAGTAACTTGTTTGATCCTCTGATCTTGTATTGTTCTAAATACATACACACATAAACATATATGGTGGCTTAACGGTTGGTTAATGAAGAAATCATTGTTATGTCAAGTGAGCACAATGTATAAAAGGTCATAAATTTAAAATTACCACACAATGTAGGATTTAACCTTGTTAGTGATTTCTTATAATTACGTTTGATAACAGTTTTATCTCTTTTTAATATCTTTGAATAAAAAAAATCCAAAGGATCAGATATTTAAGTATATTTTTTTAATAGAATATTTGTTGTTATACTGAAAAGTCCGAGTATGTGCCGTGTGGTTTTTAGAGGAGGCACTGTAATGAAAACCCTGTGTCATTACATTTTTAAAGATGCTCTGAAAAAAATATAACAAAATCAATTGGGAGATTTTCAAAGTAAAATATCCCATTACAGTTTCTATGCAAAATATGTCTCTAAGCTTGAGATGTTCAGGAGGCCCAAACACCTCATATTCTAGATCAGTCCTTACATTATTATTAAAAATTGTAAATATCGTTAATAAAAGGCTTCATTTATTGGACCTGACTCAATATTTTCTAAAATTGTCCCCCTGAATATACTGGTGTAGAGGTACTGATTCCATTTCAATAATATGAATGAATACTTTTATATTGTAGTCTTCATTTGACAAAATACAATTGATTTTACATTCCTTTTATAATAAATGCTAAGAACTTACTTATTGTACTCCCACTTGTCAACAACTCATCTATGATCTTGCTTGGCTCATGATTTGTTCCTATGATTCGAGGTTCAGATGTGGATTTGAACTCCACATTTCCTGTTGCGCTTTCTAAATGAACATTTAATAAAAGTAAAACTAGGGTATATAGTTTAGTTAACATTTTTCAGAACACACAAAACACAGTAATTAAAAAAAAGATGTCTACACTTGAATTCTAACACTCAATGTGGTATTTAATAGTAAAATAAGTTCAGTGCTTAAAGTAAAAAAAAAAAAATCGTGCGAAGGATTGTAAATACGTATAGTTCATAATATCGTACGCCGGGTAGGTAACATGCCTTTCTTGGTATGAAATTACGTTCTACATACAAACTTTCATATAGCACATGAAATATATTTAAATTCTCGAGCAATTTATGTATGTAAATATAGAAACATTTTTTAAATGTTATAATTAAATTAAAACACTTAAGTACATGTATTAAACTTATAAATAATTAAAACTTTTATTAAAAAAAAAAAAAAAAGTTTCTAAGAAACTGTGAATGAATATTTGAATGATGAAACAACTAAGAGAATCATGCTGAAATATGAACGAGGAGTAAATAAGAGATTGGTTAAGAAAGTTGTGATTGTATTAACCATGCTTGATTTGCTTGTTGGTATAAATAACCCTTCAATTATACCATGGATATTGATTTGAGGCTAGCTTAATGAAGCTTTATTTTTAAAGACATAAAAATTAAGTAGGTAACGTTCACATCTGATAGATATTTAAAGAGTGAAAATTTGTTTGCCCAAATATTAAAAACTTCACAATTTCTCATAGAGATATTAAATAAATAAATCATTTCAATGACTTAGTTATTCCCAGACTTAAAGATTTAGTGGAAAACGAACAATATTTATGCTCTCCGTTTGTTTTTGAATCCCTGGCAAAAAAAAGAAATTTAACGACTACCAGAAAAAGTATTTGAGCAGCGTTCATTTCTTTGCTCCATTCTTTGCTCCTTTTTTGTACATATCCAAAGAGATATTTGATCTCAGGACTAAATCTAAGCCAAGTGACGAAATGACGACAATGCAAGTTCCATGAATTATGTAAAGTGAAGACACATTGTATAAGCCACCTAGAAATATGATAAAATGACGTAATTTACAATGACACTCACGGTCCTATATACTAAGTAGAAATAGGAAATGTGTAAGATTGGGAGACATATGGTATTACTGAATTGAAACCATTGTGTTAATACAACTGCTTGTTATATGATTTGGCAGGAAAAGAATGAATTACTGCTATAAAGAAGGTAACATTAATGCATGGAAAATATTATAATTTTAGTTATATTCATAATTTTATTTTATTATGGATTCGATAAACAATTTACATCAAAGATAGACGAGAATTCTTCTTTTAGCAGGGGATGTTTACACAACCACGACGGATTAAATAATGAACAAAAAGGAAAAAAAACTCAACTGTGTTTCCTTTTCCAATCGCTATACTTAGTTTCTTCTTTACACACATCCCACCATTAATAGTAAGTTACTATATTCAGATATTATTAATAATTGGATGGACAATATCTTCAATAAAAAGAAAAAAAGAGATACTCGTTTATCAGCTGTTACTTACATAATACATTAAGTTAGAGGTGTTATAATGACTTGCTGTTATATTTCTTCCAAAAATTCAGCGTTATTCACCAAAAATTAAACTATTGGAGCGAAAAAAAATCAAAAATCCCCCAGCTATTCACTAAATATTTGTTTTTGTAAAAAAATTTCAAATATTGAATTTTTTCCAAAAAATTTCAAAAAATCAATTTCAAATATTGAATTTTTTCCAAAAAATTTCAAAAAATCAATTTTAAATATTGAATTTTTTCCAAAAAATTTTAAAAAATCAATTTCAAATATTAAATTAATTTGAAATAAATTCGAAATATTAAACGTTTGGTCAAAAAATTCAAATTTTAAACCTTTTCCTTCGCTGCATTATTTGCCTAAAGACAAAAAAAAAAATTATAGTATAAAACAAAAGTTCATTAAAAATGGGCTACATTCTCTCCAACCATCCCCTGCGGACGCCCATGTAAAGACTACATAGATAGCATAAACTATTAGCTGAAAGTTAAGACTACTTTTTTTTGTCCTAGTGATTATCTTGTTATTATATAGTTCGATGATGGCACCTCAAAAGTGTCATGATTATATCTCGTAATTGGAATGTTTTTTTCGTAGCCAACTACGTTCAAACAACAAAATGATCACGAGTTTCTTGTTAGTGTTGTACTAGTCCTAATTTATTCGGCCTATTCCAGCCCAATCTTAGGACCGGTCATATCAGTCCTTGAGACTGGTCCCTTAGGCTATCAGTACTACAACTAATTAAAATAGATTACATAAGGATGTGTGGCGTAATCAAAGACAGACCTTTATAAGTTTTCTAGAACGGATATGCAGGACTGAACTGGACCGAACTGACACATCACTAGAGGTCAGAGCATAAGTCTACTCATTTACTAATTTTGTGAGCAAACTCTCGCTCCTTTTTTTTTTTGCTTCGATGGGAGTATTTGAATTTGACAACTCTTATTGCTTGCAATTAGTTTCCATAAATTTTGATTTGATATTGACAAAAGTTTTTTTTTTTTTTTCAAAATTTCATCTTTTAAACTCTGGTATCTATCGTTAAATAATTGACTACCTTTATAGAATACTCTATTAATCCTAACTGAGGACAACAGTGTATAAATCAGAAGGTAACATTTGTGCTTGATTCGATCTAACGGCAATTCTGTCAAATATTCAAACATATTTGAATAATAATTTATTAAATAATTGAATTCACATTACCACATACAAATAAAATGATATTAAGGGTTAATGGATAGTGGTTCCCAAATTGTGTGCCTTGAGGCAAGTTCAAGTGTGCCGTACAATTTGTGGCAACCATACATTCTTTGCAATAGATTACAATAATCTAAATTATGTGTTCATTTAAAACAGGGGTTTCAATAAATGTTTATTTGTCTTTTGGTGCACCTTAGGCATAATTTTTCACTTAAGAATTTCTAGCGACGCTCACTAATTAATTGTCAGTCGTTCTTTCGTTTAAAATTATGAACAAATGAGAGTTTTAACGGAAAAAGTGATATTGGGGTTTCCCCAATATACTTAAAAATATATCTGCAAGATATATCAGGAAGGATTTTCCACCAGTGTTCCTTCTGAATAGTAATAATGTTCCCTGTAGTTTTCCTTTAAGGTTGACTTGATAAGTGTGACATTGACATGACAATCTAAAAGAAGACTTCTATAATGTTACGGTTGAAAATATGTATAATAATATAGCTTTTAATAGTAATAATGATAATGAAGTTGGAATAATTAGGAAAATCAAGTGCATAAATACTCGCCTTATTTCTATGTATATGTTTCCAACTTTGATTTTTACCATCCAAATAAGGATTTATTAATGTACATCTGAAGAACACTAAATATTGTCCTATAATAATTTTTTTTTTTAAAAGGGACGAATTGAACAAAGAAATGAAGCCCGCTAAAAGACTTTTTAAGGTATGCAGGGACGTATGCAGTTGATGGGCTGGAGGAGCTGTACTCTCCCGCTCCCCAAATTAAGATTTTTTTATTTTTACAAGAAAATTCAAAATATTTAAAAATGTAATTATTGAAAAAAAATTTCAAAAAATTAATATTTCAATTTTTGTATCAAAAAATTTAATATTTGAACATTTTTATCAAAAAATTTGATGATTTGTGAATAGCTGTGGATTCTTGAATTTAATATTTAATTTTTTTTTATCTGAAATTTTTTGAAAAAAAATTTAATTTTTTTTATTTGAAATTTTTTGTAAAAAAATTTAATTTTTCAAATTTTTTATAGTATATTATATGAAAGGTTTTGCTAATATCTGTAGATTTTTGAAATATTTATCAAAAAAAAAAAAAATATTTGAAATTTTTTGAAAGAAAAATTTAATTTTTCAAATATTTTTTCCATAAAATTTCAATTTTTGGATTTTAAAAAAAATCCAAAAACAAAGTCCTCCTCAAAAATATATATATATATGCATAAATAATCCTATAGACGCCACTGGGTTGAATTGCAAATAAATATGTACATCATAATAATATGATGTATTCCAGACATTTTATATCCATACTCTATGACTCTATATATTCATTTATGCAATCTGTTCTACTTGAAGAAATCTACACTTTGTCATCTTTCTTGCATAAAATGAACATAAATTAAATTTAAACCAACTTTTATTAAATCATCCTGGAATGAAAAAAAAAATGTCATTTTTAATATACAATGTCAAAGAATCTGCATTGATGCAATCACTCGATCAGAGGTGCCAATAGAAGAAAGCTACACTTTAAGATTTATGATCGAAATTTTTCACTTAATATATTCTTGAATTGATTTATTGATTATTTTAGTTATATTTGATTTATTAACGTGTCTGACTTTTTGCATTGGTTTATAGCGGGTGGGGCAAAAGTATTTTGCCATTTTGATTGCCTATAACTTTGTTCAGTGAAAATATGAGTAAGTTTGGTTTTGATAAAAAGTTTATTTCGTCATTACATTTTTTTTTTTTTTCTCGTAATGATTGGAAAATTATATCCGCTAAATGTTGACCGTGATTCGAAAATAGAAAAAAAAATCTTCAATTTCACAGCCAGCCTAAGGATTGTATTACTGAACTCAACTCGTTGATGAGGATGTCTCAGTAGTAATTTATGGACTAATTGAATTTAGTACGGGTACATTTTCAAATCAGTTTTTAAAATTTGCCTTAACTGCGTGCAGAAATGTGTAACTGGAAACACGTCTCGGAATTGATGTTTTGGAGACTCTGCAACACTATCCCCCACCAGAGCCACATTTTCAGCTTTACGAGACGTCCGTTGTCTTCCAGAACAAGGTTTGTCTCTTGTCGTACTGTACTGTCGAAAATTTGCATATAAACGTTAAATAGTGGTTTTGTGAGGGACTGGACGATTAGTATATCAAAATGGTAGCGGGACTTTTTCCCACCCGTTATATTTATCATACCAGGAGTAGTATCCAGCATTACCAGAAGTAATTCGGGGTCGACTTAAGGATTCATTTCTCCCCTATTATTATAGTGGATAACTCCTCAAGAAATCCTCAGTGTTACTCTCCGTTTTTCATGAGCACACTTACACGTAACTACTCAATACAATAACACTCATCAAGTAATATGTGATGTTACATGTTCTCTCCTCAATAATTACTCAAATAATGATAGGAGTTGGATAAAAAATATTAATATGTTGCAATTATTGATGAGTATTTTAGTCTTACGGGTGCTCACTAATAAAAACAAACAAAATGCATCTTAACATAACAGCGTTTATATTCTGTTCAAATCTTAATACATACCGAAAGTGCACATGAATTATGATATACATAAGAAACCAATATCAAAAACAAACTGAAACAGTGATCCCAGTAAAATATACACACACCTCCAATATTTCATTAATACGACCAAAGTTAATAGAAATACAAGGTTATACCATAATACGTGCACGACTAATGTTGACTTCCACCACACTTGTTAATTATGACGTCATATTATATGAGTGGTTGCGTGTTTTGTCTTAATCTATCTTTCTTGTCTAGCAGTCGGTACAATACATCAAATTCCAAATTCTAGCAATAGTGACGTCATACACTATGATTGTCTTTTTTATCAAGTTGACATTTCTTTCTTGTTTTCAGGATAAATATTGAAAGACTTTTTTTATTTTGTTTTAACATAAAGTTTACGGTTTTAACAAAAATTTTCAACTTATTAAACAAAATATATATTATCCGATACCCTTATGTACGATGAGTGGGTCTCTATTCTAAAGCACAAAGATTAGGACAAGTACACCCCCTTAAAACCACTGCTGGGTCTCTCAAACCGTTTTTGCTCATGTAATGGCTATTTAAAAAAGAAAACAAGTTCATTCTTAATGCAAAATTGATACTTTTCCTTACGTTTTTACCATTGCAAATTTATGGAAATCTATGAATTTAAGCCTTAATATATATGAACTCAAATGTGCACTCGGAAGATTGCTAACCTCCACCTGAAATCCTTTTCCCTAACTAATTTGAGTGATGTATTTCAATTTGCTCTAAAGTTTTAGTGGAGTATGCGCTTTTAGTGTTTTGTGTGGCCTTGACATAGACCTCTCAAAATTTAATTCCCTCTTACTTTTATCATATATAATCTTCCTAGTTTTACCAAAATCGGCTCGTAACTTTTATCGTAATCATACTTAATAAATAATAACCATACATGTAAATCCGATGTGTTTTTTAGCTGGCCCGTTAATTTGTAATTGGTAGTATATAGAACGATTTTTTTTCCTTAGCAGTTGTCATTATTATTTCATTCCTGAGTAGTTAATATCCTTTCCCAAATAGATTCAATTACATTCAAAACCTGTTTGAACATTCGTGTGCGCTCAAAAAAGACAGAGCGTAACCCTGAGGATTTGTTGCTCAGATATAATAGTATGTCCTTGTATGTCCTGGATTTTAACCTTTGATAATAACAGACAAACTAAAGGAGGCAATGAAAAAAATACAATACCCATTTTCTTTAGAATTATAAACCATTTAGAAATGTTCCTTGGGATTTATTGGATTTTCCAAAGGTCATTCAAGGTTGATAAATCGATAAACATTCGTCAAATCAAAATAGTGTTACCTAGAACATTCTACGATTATAAAGCCACTAATATTTATGTCTTTATTCTAGTAATTTAAAAATATATATAATTAACAATATAAGTACATGCATAAATCTTATAGAAAATTGACCTATATACCACAAATATCTGTCAAAGACATTTCCTTTTTCCGAAAAAATAGAGAATATAAGATGTATCAATTCGATTAAAAACATTAAAAAAAACAATAAGTGAAGATATTTTTGGTAATGTAGTACTGTTAATACTAATTAGAGAACATAATGGAAGAAATAGAGTAATTTATGACACTTAATAAATAAAGGAAATAAATAGCTCAACTGACATACATTCACAATATTATTTCAAACCAATTTATTGTAGTTGTTGTCTTGCTCCAGATTTTTGGGAAAAAGAAAATTAATGCAGAAATCTGCCCTCCTTGAATAAAATGCAGGTAAGAAAAAATGAAAGATGGAGGTGCTACTTTTATTAATTGTCTTATATATGTATTACAATTGAACTAATTATAGAGATTGTGGTAAAAAAACAACAACTAATCAACCGTCAAATGTATTAATATAATTGTGGTTAAAGAGTTGATTGATTTCCATCCTCTTTTAGCATAATTTGTCTCTAACAATAATTTGTAATGTGTTCATTAAGAGGCTCTCAAAAAATAGGAACACAATTTGGGAAGGTCCGCAGGATTATATATAGGGTTTTTCAATAAGAAGTTTTATATTGATATTAAAAATAAAAAAAAGGGCATCTTTGGAGATAAATGATCGGATGTTTATTTCAATTTAAAGATAAAGTTATATCACTAATAATGGAAAACAATATCCCCCAAAGGGTCCAAAAGGTGAATTATTATCCGCCGCCACCACTTTCTTAAGCATCATAGACTCCTTTCAATGCCTTATAATATATCCCACCCACGGGCTGTACAAAAGAACTGCAGGTTCAAGAGGTGTATCATTAGCCATCACCACCGCTTCCCTGAGCATCAAGAACCTCTTTCAATATCCTATAATACACGTTTTATAATAACCTTGTGTTGTGCAAGTCAATTGCTGGTGGAAAAGATTCGTCACTCCCACTTTCTTCATTGAGTATAAAGGACCCCTTTTAATAGTCTATAATGGACCTCGGCCCACAAGTGGGCAAGTGAACTTGTTCATGGAAATCTCCATCACTCACAATTTCAGGAATCATATGAGAGAACAAATTGAGACATTCTTAGGATGTGGCAACGTGACAAGAAGACGAGTAAGTTGGCTGATGGACAGTGGTTGGCTCAGTATGTCAAGAATCACCGCTTTCACTCTGGTATTGGGAAAACTTAATAGCAAGTAATGTATGACCATCCGATAAAGGTCAGACTTGAGGGCTTACATTTATCCAAAGAGTGTGGTATTACCACGGAGAAGCATCTATTAGAGATGTGCAGAAATATAGACCAGAAAAGGCTCAAATGGAAGAGGATAGAGAGAACATCGGTTGATGATAAGAAACAGGTGTTTTGTTAGCAATTTGTATCCGGAGAACAAGCAAACAGGATGATGCAACTCTCCTCAAGGCAGTTTGAGGAGACTGAGGTTGGACAGTGCGTCAAAGTCAAAGTTCCGACTATCTATCGTGGAAAAACTGATCCCCACTCCGTCTTGGCTGTTTTCATAAATGTAGCAGAGAATGGATATTATGGATTAAATACAAAAAATGATGTCTTAAAACAGCTCAATGTAAGGAAACAGTTGTAGCCTTGCATGGAGTCATTCCTCAGTATTGATGAATTTCCTACAGATTAGGAAGCCACGTTGCAACTGACTGCATCGATTCTGTTGGATGTAAATGAACAAAGCTTTAGGTGGTGTAATTGTACAGGCTGACAACAAATAAGTTCATCCGCAAAAAAAAGGGACACCTTTATAATAGCAAAAGCCATAATAGGACAACATGCTACAAAAGTAGTTTATTTGGTGAATGGGTTTATGTTTAGGATATATTAAGTAAAAATAATAGGTAATATTACTTATGTTAGGTATGTTCAAAAGATGATTTTTTAAAATTATTACATTCCATGTTGAAAAGTATATTTAAGTTAGTTTTTTGTTCATGTTTATTCTGAAGAAATTAATAAAATTTATATAAAATAAACAACCGTGTAGTTCGAATAATAAGATCAACAATTCTAATGTGAATTTTTATTATATCCTTAGTTGTTACTCTAATTATCCTTGTATACCCACATTTTATCATGATCATTCAAATTGCTCACCTATTTAGTTTCAATTTTATTATTAAAAAATACCTAAACTCATTCTCTTATTCGATTTACAGACTGAATATTAAGGGTTTTTCATTAAGAGCGTTTCAACTTTTTTTTAATAAATAAAACAAACGGTTTAAGATTTTGGGAAATTTATTTTTTGAGTACAAATTATAAACATATACATTTATATATGAAATTCGATTTCTCTCGTATGACCAACACGAGCACATTTACAGAAGTCCAATCGCTGAATCCAATTTACCACTACTTTCACCAATAAATTCACCGATATTGCAGCAATTTTGGGTTTTATATTTTCTCAGAGCTCTTCTAACGTCGTCGGCTTATTGGTGCAGACCAATGACTTCACGCGATCCCAAAGAAAATAATCTAAAGGTGTTAAATCGTTTTCAATTTCTCGAAATAACAAGCAACCACTCATACTCTATGATATCACTATTGCTAGAATTTTCAATTTAATGTATCATTCCGACTGTTGGGCAAGAAAACAGACTTGACAAAACATGCAACCACTCATTTACTATGACGTCACAGAGTATGAGCTTGTCACAGGGATTTGGAGTGGAGTCATTTCATATAAATAATTGATACATTCAAATTAATCCTTAAGAGTATTTACAAACTAATTAACTTCTTTTTTTTTTTTGTGGTAGAGAAAATATTTAAAGTATATGGATAGTTATAAGGAACGTTATTCTAGAAATGACACGACAAGAACTTTACTTTTATACTTATTTACCATAGCCCGACCCCACCTGGAAATGATTATTTTGATTACTTTGTATATATGTAATTAAACATGACTTAAAGTTTTTTTATTCGTGAGTTTATCTTGGATATGTTGAATACGTTTGAATGATTTATCTGTCGTAATATGCTGTATATGTGTGTGTCATTTTGGTAAGAATAATAAATATATACATATACAAACATACATGAGAACCAAGAAAATTTTTCACTATTTATTTGGGAAATGATTTAAATGTGGATTTAAAAAAAATATATTTTTTAGTTGTATCCATAAAGTAAGTATTAAATAAAACCATGGTTCCACACAGTTTACGATAGTTGTAACTTGTAATATGTATAATTTTATTTACCTTGTTTGACTGTGTGGCGATATCATAAAAGACAGTTGGGAAACTTTTTCTCAATATTGCAACAGTATGATAAACGTGTCCGTTGATATGAGTACTATAATTTATACTTATTCGAAAAAGTGATAAAGTCATTAGGAGCTCCGATTTTTAAGGTTAACTGAACCTGATAAAAATCGGTTATTTGGTAACACTGATTATAAAGGATACTAAGACGTCGTGACGTGAAAATTAGTATTAAAGAAGAGTGTATAAGTCAGCGTTGTAAAAAATACGGCCCTCGGGCCCACAATGAGCCTCAATCAGGCCTGAAAGATAATTGCAAAGTGAAAAAAATACATAAAAGATACAAAAAAATTATAATTCTTTTTAAATTATTTTCTACAAAATTAATACTTCTGGTGTTCCATTGTATTTTGCAACAGGAGTTGTTATAAGTCCTTGAAAGAGGACCCCGTTATGGAAGTGGTTGTTCGAACTGTAAATTTTATCTGAGCCAGTGGGCTAAAACATCGTCAGCTTGAGACCTTTCTTCGTGGCAGGAACATTACACACAGCCTACCATATCACAGTGAAGTGAGATGGTTAAGCAGAGCCGTTGTGTTGATGCATTTCTATGATCTACGTAAGGAGATTTGTCATTTCGTGGAGAAAACTGGAAAAACGGTTCCGGAATTACAATCCCAGGAATGGCTACAGGATCTTGCATTTTTGGTTGATATTACTGGACACTTGAACCCCCTTAACAATATGTTGAAAGGACGCAAAAAAGTTTTGACACAGTTTTATGACAAAATAAACACATTTAAATTGAAGCTGGCTTTGTGAGAGACACAAATGGAAAGTGGCAACCCTGCTCATTGTCCATACCTGATAAATGTGTGCGAAGAAAGACCTAATACAGAGTTGAAGCAATACAAAGATAAGATTGCAGGATTACAGGCAGATTTTAACAAACGATTTCAGGTATTTGGTCAACTTGAGACAGAATTTTCAGTTTTTAGCTCACCTTTCACAGTTAGAGACATTAATCTTCCGGTCGACATCCAGCTAGGAATAATTGATATGCAGATTTGAAGGACAAATTTAACTCCATTGGTCTGGACACATTTTATCAGTATCTAATACCAGGTTACACAAAATTAACAGCTCTTGCAGCTAAAATTCTATGCATGTTTGGAACATCTTACCTCTGTGAACAAATCTTCTCAGTTATGGGTATCTATCAAACAAAATTGTGTTCTAAGATAACCAATAATCCCTTAAATGACATTATAAAAGTTACAGCCAGTCAGGGCATTATACTTGATGTTGATGCATTCGTTCAGGCAAAAAGATGCCGAGTTTCAGGAGTAAAAACTAGTCCAGAATAAATTCAAGTTTTTAAAATCAAGCCTTGCTATTTGAATTTGCAGATAATGTTAAGATAAAAAGATTGCAGCTCTTTAAGAATGTCTACTTATTGTTTAATTTATTAAAATGTGCAATGTATTGTCCTTATTTTTTCATAATCTTTGTAAAATCTCATATAAAGTGTATTTTTTAATTTTTTACTTTTTAAATTAAAATTTTATGCAATTAAGTGAAATGTATTGTAAAAATGATATTAAATAAAATTTTATTTAAATTAAACAATGTACCTTCTCTTTTTTACATAAGAACAAAGGAAATACATGATGTTTTGGTTATTTAGAGCCATGTATGCTATAATTTTAATAGCTCGCCACTGAACGAACACATAACACTCGAATGTGGCCCAAGATGTGAATTGAGGTTGGCACACCTGGTATAAGTATTCTCGTTGCGAGAATAACAAAAATAAGAAAGGGATTAGCTTGTTAAGAGTATACCTCACCAACTGAAATTGATTATATTGATGATATCAAAATTTCATTTAAAGTTCGGCTACCGCACGATCTAATTGACTGAGCTTGTATATAATATGTTTATGTAAAAATTTAAAGAAATATCAATCATATTTAAAACTTGTTAGACAGTTTTTCATTGATTTAATATTGTATTTGACTTTTTTTAAATCCTCTTTGGTTTTTCATTGAAGTAAAAAACTTATAATGCATTTTTTTCTATTTTATCAAAAAAATCCCAGCTTGCTTTTATGTTATCGCCACACGACATGTTGTTCTGATATGATGTAAGTAAAAATTTGCAAAAGTAGGGATCGAATATAATACCTTGTCTCTGTGGAAAGTCCTAAAGTGAGATCTTCAAAATAATGCCTTTAATCAATATAAAACTCCACTGAAAAAGAATCATTGAATAAAGTGTAATAAAAATCGGTGAAAAAAATGTATTATTTTTTTCCTAAATTGTGAAATGATTTGTGACAAAATATTCTTTCGACATAATCCCTAAATATAAGTAAAAAATATAATGTATTAAGTAAATCCATTATTTGTATATATATTCGAGTAAATTTCTACTCTGACTCCAATAACATTAAAAGCCCATTAAGTTTCACAAGAAATCATGTTTAGTGTTGTGTTGATCCTTATTTAGGACTAAAGACTGGAGGTCCGTCCAGTTCAGTCTCGGCCCGGTTCAGTTCCGTCTTCCTAGATCGGTCTGAGACCACTATGGCATTTGTTGAAACAAACTAATTTGGCTCTTTAATAAAATTTGGCCTGGGCCAATCTCATTTCAAATTGGATCTAAACCGATTTTATTGATGAACTGTTGATGTCATCAAATGTGTTTTTAAATTGTGAGCAGTGGTACAATGACGTCATACAAAGTTCAATGTGTTTCATCATAAGTTGTGATCAAAATTGGATGTATTTTTTAGCTCGTTTGTTTATTTAGAGTTATTATCTGAGGAATGATTTTTCTTTTCCTGAGCTGTTTTCATTATCATTTAACTCATGAGTAGTGAATTCACTATTCTTCTAGATTCAAAACTTGATTGAACATTCGGGTGTACTCATAAAAGACGAAGAGTACCCTTGAGGATCTGTTGCAGTGTTATAATTGTAAATCCTTGTTGTACTCGGAGTAGAATTGAGGATCGACATCGGAGTAATTCTTGCCAATGTCCTTGTTTATTCCCTTCTCCCCTTTCCTCCCTCGTCACAGCTGATATTAAATCATCTAATGAAACATCATGACAGCTAAGCTGTTCTCCTCCTAAACATTCTTCAAATTGTCAGGGTTAACATGTTGATTTTCGGTTTCTTTCTTTTTACATGCCCAAAATACACACGATTTTCAATACTATTCATACATGTACATCT
Source organism: Lepeophtheirus salmonis (assembly GCF_016086655.4). Classification (NCBI taxonomy): domain Eukaryota; kingdom Metazoa; phylum Arthropoda; class Copepoda; order Siphonostomatoida; family Caligidae; genus Lepeophtheirus; species Lepeophtheirus salmonis. Next base: position 8,207,497 of record NC_052143.2, read on the forward strand.
AATATAATTGTTATGCGGAAATTTGGTTCATAGAGTGAGACCAAAAAATTGGTTTATGATTTTAAAAAATTTAAATTTTTTTCCACAAATTAAGAAAAATAGGTCCAAATCGATTTTGTAAAAAAATTCATAATATAATTGGTCTTGGACCTAGTATACAAAATTGTGCCTTTTATGTATGTTTCCGATTTCTAATAAATCATTAAACATATATTCAAAAGATTTTGTATGTTTAAAACTATTATAATCTATTTTTGAGTTTTGTCGTGTATTAAATCCATAAGGAAAATGTTTCAAATTTCGTCAAACTCCTTATAATTTCTCTTAACACAAATAATTTATATAATTAATTTAATGTGCTTTGTCCTCAGGAAGGATGGTTACCAACATACAACCGAGTACAAAATGCATACAAACCTACATATACATGTACATGGGAAATATAACAAAGAGAATTGTCTTATTAAACTATAGTGAAATTGCTTTTCGAGAAATGATAATTATAATTTTTATCACTATAAAGCATAAAGACTATGAATATAAATCAAAAAAGCTGAAAAAGGTATGCCAGACTTTGTATTTGCCAATTCAAAGCTGGAGCTCTGGATCGACCTCCCACCCAAATTGTTGGTATCCCTCGGCCATCTCTAAAGGAAAAGGTCTTTGAACATTACATAGAAAAATAACAGACACTTTGGTCGAACCTTGACTATTGCCATCAAAGCCGTGCGATGCTCCCAAGAGTTGACTTGGGATGTGGAAGCATCTCTTCGATTTTTGGAAGGAAAACTAAACTACTTGCTTCATTTTACCACTGAGCATTGTCTACTACACCGACATTATGCATCATGAAGTTAGCTCACTATGTTTAGGGTGTGGTTTAAGAGATGAAGAATCACGGCATTTGGTTTATGAATGTTCTAAATTCATAATTGAGCGGACACAGCTTTTGGACAATGTTCGACCTTTTCTAGGACATTCCGTTTCCAGCCTATCTAGTTTCTTAATTAATTCGGATGTCGGGGCTGGCTCAACAATGCACCATCTCTAGAACCCGTTGAGGGCGGAATGCAGTAGGATACCTAATCTGGCTAACTATTGCCAAGGCACCACAAGTTTAATTGATTTTTACATGTGCCTTACTGATTGTATGTTTTTATATGATGTGTAGTAATAAATGTTTTAAATAGATAAATATACATTTAATTTTTAATTTTACGACCTCGTTTGGAAAATAAATGGCGCTATCAATGTACAGGGCCCACTGCAGTCGTTTAAGTTTTACTGCCCTAATATCATAATCAAAAGTAATGGTGTGATCGATAAAAATCATTATAAATTTATAAATTACATCATTACTCCTAATTCCATAACTTGATGACTCAACACTTTAAAAAAAAAGATTTATACGTATTTATCTTCAAACAATTAAATTTTTTAATTTTAAATGGTGTGTTATACTTGCCTATAATTGCTTTGGTTTACCTCATATCACCAATAAAAAAAGGCCAATTTTTTCATCTCAAAGACCTCAAAACTCACAATTGGATTGAGTCAGAGACCCAATATTTCATTTGTGAGTAGGACTACTATCAATGATCATATCATATACGTATTTACAGGTGATGGAAGTGAAGGCACTCTAATTAATTATAATTTGCCATAAAATTAGAATGATTAATTAAAGTAGACAAAATAACTAATTAAACATTTAATAGCATTTCACTTGTCCTTATCGCAAGAATTGTAAATTCATTGCTTAAATTGCTGTATCTCATTATGTTTTTATTACAACTTATTTAAATCAGCATAATATAATATATAATGCAGACTTAGATCCCACTCATTGACTTTGAGTAAAAACTCTAATGAAATGTAACTTTTACATGAACACTCAAACTTCCTACCTAGTGCCTATGTAGTCGATAATCGTCAAGGAAAGAACATAGAAAATATATACAAGTCATTCCTCCTATTTTATCACCATTCAATTTTGTATGGCCTCACTTTGATTTGAGTTGTCTGAGGTAAACCTTTTAATCTCACATATTTATTAAAAAGTGTTGCTCGTAAACTCTTTTGTGTCTTATATGTTCAATACAAAAGGTGAAATTTTTTAATCGTTTCTTTAATTGTTTCCTGACTTGTATAATAATAACTATACGTTTATTATATTCGAAGTGTGTTTTATAAATACAAAAAAAATGCCTTCCAACACTCAAAAAGAAGCACACAAAAAATACCAGAGATTTTCTTATGAGACAACATTTTTATAATAACACTTTGATGTAATCTTTTTAAAAACACACAATGTTCCAACCTATGTATGTACATTCATAGGTTGTTATATTCCACAGTTTCACTTTCACAGATATTCGTTGATGTCTTATATTGTCTGTGTTTTCTTGATTGCCTGATAAAAACTAATTAAAACATCCTGAGTCAGTGTTTCTGCACCATGTCTAAAAATACAAATACATCCATAATAAGTATAGTACCAAAAATCCATTATTTTTACAATAGAGGATTTTAGTCATGTGTATCTTGCGTGCAATCAGCTTACACTAGATGGCCTGTGAAGGATAAGATTTCGTACTACATAAACTACTAAGAAAATTTGTGTGTGTTTGACTAAGGTTTGACTAAGTACACGTCAAAATGAACACCAGCAAAGAAATTTTATAGTTTTTCTTCGAATAGGCGAAAACGCAAGCCAAACGCAAACATGCATCATTCTCATTCGTTATATAAAATAAACTTTTATGAAAACATGAATGATTTCCCATAACCCCGATATTACAGTTAATTTTTGCCGAAATTCCAGGATAAAAAAGCATATTGAAACACGATCACTATTATATATGAGAACTCAACGAGACGAAAAATAACTGTAAACATTTATATTTAGGATTAAGAATATGAAAAATGCTACTTGACAAAAAACTTTAAAAAATGGTCCAGTTTTCATTCGAAATACTCATTTTTGCTGTTGTAGTAACGATTCAACAGTTACTAGCTCAAATTTAAAAAAAAAATACATTTTTTACAATGTAGTTTTCAACGAACACAACTGATTCCCTTAGGTTAAAAACTTTTTTATCAACGGAAATGAGCTTTGCTGTACAAACAAAAATGAAAAGTGTTGTTATTTAGAAAATGAAAGTAATAAACAAATTTAAAAGGTTATTAAAACCCTTTATAAGGAGATATATTTATGTATATTTTGAAGGCGTACCCATTAAAGAAATACATTCTATAAATAGTTATATCTTAGTCATCAGAAGTTTAAAATTATACATATATCAGATATGCAAAATATATTTTCAGATAATTATCTTATCCATATTGATTATAATTGATGAAACCTTAGCTCTGAGGCTCTTAATGGCTACTCCCTTGTTTTTTTCGCATGACAAAAAACCCCGTCATAAATAAAATAAATCCATTGATGGCAAGTCTCTTATTTTTCAACTGTCCTGACCCTTTACACCTCATTCACATTTCAATCTTCCTTCAGTTCAGACCTCTGAGTAAATTACAATGGTTCTCAAGAGCCTTTTATTATTACTTTGCCTATCTTTGGTAGTACTAGGACAAGATAATTCTCCATCATCCTTACCCGTCTCACAACGGAATCGATGGACGCCCAAATATACAGCTGTACCTCCAAACACTCCTGGATTGTTTTTTGCTGCAGATGCAGAGTTCTATCCTTCATCCTTTTTACCAGCCATTCGAGCCATTAAAACATATGGTGGATTGGCCACTGCTGGAATGATCGGTGTTTTTCTCGTTGTGTTCATTTTTCAAGTAAGATTTGAAGTCATTTAATTTAGGAAATCAATTTTTGCATGTAATTATTTTAACTCTATTTAGATTTTCACTAGAGCAATATCTGCATCAAAATTAGCCTTCACATCTCGAACCATTGATCCTGAGACTCTGAATGCGATTACGAATATGGCCATCTCTGCTATCGAAAAGTATAATGAATTGGATGGAGACGAATGATGGAAAATAATCAATTTAAAAAAGAGAAAAAAAAGAAAAAAAAACTGGAGCTTTGATTGCGAAGAATAATAATGAAATATAATTTGTTATCCATGCTGAATTTTAATAAAGGATGTATATTTATAACTTTATTGTATGATTTAAATGTGGTTGATTAATGGAGTGGTTCTCTAACTTTTTGAGTGCAACCATAAACATACCTATGTAGCTAGGCAACTTGCGATCAAAAACAAAAAAATTGAAAAATTACATTTTTTGGAAAAAAAAATCCAAAAATGAATTTTCAAATATTATATTTTGTGGAACAAAATCCATAGACATTCACAGAAAGTTAAATTTTTTCTAAAAAAAAGTTAAAAAATCCATAGCTAGTCACAAAAAATTTCAAATGTTATATTTTTGCTCTGCTGCATAAATTTGCCTGAAGGAAAAAAAATTTCTAGTGAAAGGTACAAGTTCCTTAATTTTGGGGGGCTACAGCCCCTCTAGCCCACTCCCTGGGGACACCCCTGATTCATCATTATTTAATTTTTGATGGCGTAATTTAAATTACATTCTTCTTTTTTGGAAATCATGTCACGACCCCCTTTTGGGAACCACTGGATTGATGAATAACAAGTTTCTTAGTGATATTCTTGAGCAGTGCTTTGTTCAAATATCATATAAATTCGATTAGCATGTATTTAGTGGAAAAAGATTTCGATTATACGTACATATATTCTATAAGTTGTAAAAATATAGACTATTAAGTAAAAATAAGACAAAAATAATGATAGTAACAGGCTAAATTGAACAATGTGTCCTTTTCCATGTACTCAATTTTTTTTTAAATCACTGTTTAATTTATTGAACCTTCTATACCAAAAACTTGGAAGGCCTTGAAAAGTTTGAATATTGTACAATTTTTTGTAATTTTTTGAGGGGTCTTTGGGAGACTTGAGTCTCCAAGACCTTACCCCTCACTCTCATCAAGAGTCATAGATAATAAGTAATATTGGATCAAAGGGGCTAATATACTGTAAAAATTATTTTTAGTGAGTGTTTCTTATTAAAAATTATTTTTTTATTTTTCTGCGATAGACAATGGCTAAGGAACTGTCAGATGCTATCATTTTTATTTTACCTATAATTTATTTATAGATTCTATTATTTATCATACAAAAAAATAAAATCATTATGAACAGCATTTATTTTTTGGAAAAATAAAAAGTTCACACAAACAACATTATACCTACAATTACAAAAAGAAAACCCTGGGATCGAAAATATAAATACATATTTTCACAAAAATAAAAGTATCCTTATGTATTTAGTAAATGATTTTGTCTCAGTCAATGAATAGAATTCGACTTGCACCAATCTCTTCAAGGTATAGTTTGAGAAAAAAAAACCATAATCCTCCAATCTGTATTTATCCCTGAGATCCTTCATTCAGATATGCAGATCTTTACGAGCCTTCTAGCCCTTCTCCTTATCTCCACATGTCTTGTATTATGTCAACACGAGAATCAACATAGCAAACAGCAACAACAAAGGTCCATCAATCAAGGTCGGAGTTTCGGGTAAGGACTGAGTCTATTTGATTTTATATTGATCGATATTTGTACAATATATGTATATATTGTATGATTGATTGCCCCACCTACATGTTGACTGATATTTTTAGGAGCTCTGGAGCTTTAGAAATCGTGTCACAGGACTATGCATTGGGTCTAGTCCTAACTTTTTTCCTCGTTTTTGGAACTTTAACTATTGCAAATAGTATTTTTCGTGAGGGGAATTTAGTTAATCAATTAATTAAGCCGGGGATTGATGAACAAGAACGAATTTTAGCATCACTTGAAAAATAACGTTACGAACATACAATTAATTTCAAAAACTTTTTGAAAATGTATTTAAAACCAATTGTTAATTTGTATCGCATCTAATACCCAATTATAATAATAAATAAAATGATGTAATAGTCATCAATTTGAACCAATGTACATATCTATTAATAGTTAATTTAATATTCCAATTTTGCATAGGAGTATTGTCACTTATATTTTGGACTATCTACATGACGAAGGGATATTATCAAATCCAGATCATAATGTTGTCGTGATGACACTCTTCTACACAGGATTTTTAAGCTTCATTAATATAGTCATTCAGATTGTTGAATCTCTCACAAATTTGAAAGGGAGCTCGAAAACATCATATAGAAGTAATTCTTCATCCACCCTGCGCACTTCAAGAATACTTAATTATATACATAATGTGGACTTTGATATCAGTTAGGCCCAAGGCAGTTGTGTCAAAAAGATGTACATAAATTATATATTTTTTCTAGTTTCATAAAACATTATTTAACGCTATTATGTGGAAGTATTATAAGATTATATACGTATATATATTTATAAATATAATTATATTTAATATAATCATTGGTGTTATTTTGTACTTGCAGTCCATAAAACATTTTTATACAATTATATTTGTTGTTATTTGTCGTTGCACATTATTGGACATTATTGGATATTGCACATTGAAGGTTAAAATTGATCCCTTGTGACGTCATGGAGGGTGTTTTTCCATTTTTGAATTATATGTTTATCTTATAATTGCATTACAATGTAAACATCAGAGGCATCTGCAAAAAAAAATTCCATAACATTCCATTTTCGAAATTTTTTCTCAAAAAAAAAAATTTAATTTGAATAGCTATGGATTTTTGAATTTTTTTTGTGAATAACAATGGATATTTGTAATTTATTTTAAAAAATTCTAAAAACCAAGCCCTACCCAAAATATAAACCTGTGGACGCCCCCTCAATTTTAACGTAAAAAAAATTGGGATAGGGGCAAAAATAATTATATATTTTTTATGTGAGTTTTTTATTATTTATTTTAGTAGAAAATAAAATACCCTGTCCTTTTTTTTCAAATGACATTAATATTAGTATAAAAGATACAAATTTTATTTTCTTATATTTTTTTTATAAATCAAATGATATGAATATTTTATTGGTTGAAGGTTCTTTGAGATATAAATATTCCATTTTATGTTTGAAATCACTTTTTTTTAGGAAAAATCAATTCTTTTTATTATTTTGATGCCTTTTTTTACAATTTCTTCTCAGTGTATAATATTTATTTTTTCACAAATAAATTTCCAATCAATAGCGGGTGCGGGCCCCTGAGCAAATACCCCCCTAAACCAACCCTACTGTTAATGGGGACTATGCATGTTTTTGTGGGCAGATTTGGGACTAGGGACATTGTTGGAAAAGCTTATGTTGTCAAATAGAAGTAAATTTTGTGGATACAACAGACATTTACAATTTGAAAAATGACGTTTTAGCTATTTTCAAAGAGCTATTTAGGCTATAAGACCCAATTTTTATGTGAATTAATTAGGATTTCAACATAAAAAAAGAATTAATATAATTGGTGCAACCTAGGAAATATCAATTTCCATCGATTTAGACAAATATTGCAATGGAAAAGAGGAACGAACACCACATTCTCATGGGGTCTCCAGGGGGAAGGTTTGGGGGACTGGAGCCCCCCCCCCAAAAAAAAAAATTAAGGAATTTATTATTCTTAATAGAAAATTTAATATAAATAAAAATAACAATTTTCAAATAATATAATATTTGAAATTTAATTAAATTTTTCAATTTTTTTTACAAAAAAATTAACTCTCTGTGAATAGATATGGATTTTTGAAGAAAAAAAATCTGAACAATTTAATATTTCAAAAATTTTATATTTTATATTTAATTTTAGAAATTTTTTGCAAATAAACTCTGTTTTTTCGGAACAGCACTGAATTTTTGAAATTTTTTGCAAATAAATAAGAATTTTTGAAATTTTTTCCAAAACATTTTATATTTGAAATTTAATTTTAGAAATTTTTCTCCAAAACATTTATATTTGAAATTTAATTTTAGAAATTTTTTCCAAAAAATTTCTTTTTTTTAACAGCTCTGGATTTTTGAAATTATTTTCCAAAAAAATTAATTTTTGTAGAATAGCTTTTTCAAAAAAAATAATTTTTCAACTTTTTTTTCAAAAAAATTTAATATTTGATTTTTTTTTTTTTTTCGCAATGAAGCAAGTTCTCTTTTGGAGCTGCAGTCTTTTAAGTGTAACATATGAGCAGATCTTATATATACTGCTAGATCATTTGGAGAACAACTGGTAAAGATGAATTTTTAAGACACTATTGTGGGAAGGAGGAAGGCAAGGTGTACGCCATTATTACAAAAACACAGCAATTAATATATGCAAAAAGAACTAAGAAGGACTTAAACCTTACAGAAGACATCCCAATTGTTATCTTATATATCAAAGTAATTAAAGATATGGATTGGTTCTTCTGGTAAATGAAGTCAATGCAAATAATGTTATTTAATTTCTAATTGTTCTTCTGGTAAATGAAGTCAATGCAAATAATGTTATTTAATTTCTAATTGTTCTTCTGTTTTGTTTTTTATCTTTATTTTTAGTTTGATAATTTTCTTGTTTTTACCATTGTTGTTTTTTTTTAGTCTTTATTTTTTGTTTGATAATTTCCTTTTTTTAACTTTATTTTTTGTTTTTTTTAAGCTTAAAATTTTTTGTTTTATGCGAAGTACTAAGCCTTTAGTTTATTTTGATTCTGAGTAAAGTTACGCAATGTGGGCAAAAAAAAAATATTTGATTTTTTTTTCCAAAAAACTGTAATTTTTGACTTTTTTTACAAAAAAAAAAATCCAGAAACCAAGAACCCTCACCACCCTCTCCCCCCAAATATAATCATGTGGACGTCCCTGATTATAACATCTCAACGGTCATAAAATCCAATTATTAAAACCTGGATGTTTGTTCCTCAAAGGTCGAATCATTTTTCTTCAATTGATGGAAATTGTTATTTGGTATTTAATGAATACAATATTTTTTTCCGGCACATAAATTGTGTCTAAACCAGGGCTCTTCAAATACATACATTCACATTGACCAAAGTGTCAAATTTGTATTAGGATGTACGTTCTATTTATTTCTTGTTCTGAGGATCACTGGACCGGAAAGAGTTGAAGGCTCTGCTCTAAGCAGTCTACTCTTCATATGTTTGAATAATCTAATACTTGATATATCCTTAAATTTATGTAACATACTATGTACAGAGGAAGAATCAATTAACTCCTTGAGTATATGTATAATATGAACTCATCTCATAGTATTTAATCGTTTTTATTGCTATGTAATCAATAATCGTTGCTAGAATTGATCAATTGAAGCTCCTTCAAAATTTCATAGTCGATACTATTGTAAAGTGTATACTTGCATCATGGGGAGTAGTGCTTACTTAATGTATTTCACTTGAATGTTGCTAATCAATGATAATTTATTGCTTTATTGACCTTATTTTCAAAAATCGTATACGAATTTAAAAGCGGGTTACCAGATCTATCGTGGATGTACACGTGTAAGTAGTTGAAGAGTTGCTCTCACAAAAATATCATTTGTAATACAGTAAGTTTGCCCGGCCTTGCTCGGACATAAAAGAAATTAAAATTAATTATCGATTCTTCAGGTTTTTTTTAAAGGAGATTATAAGTTTAGAGAAGAAAAAATAATCAAGTTGAACTATCGTTAGCTCATAAGTATGTATATCCATAAAATAGAATTTGTATGTGTCCGTGTGTGTGTCCTTTATATGTGCCCACACCGTTGAACCTAGGAGTCTGAAATTTTGCATGGGTGCCTCTTTGGAACCTGGTCAAGCTTCGGGGGGGGTTGCTTATGCCATACCCAAAACATAAAAACCGTTTTTTGGAGCTCAAGAGTAGACTAGATAGGTTACAAATCAGAAAGTGATTGACATCTCAAAAAACAACAATAAAAATAACTATATTTTGTAAAGTTATTCAGAATCAAAAACATTATGGGCAAAATAAAAAAGTAATCGGTGAAAATAGCAATTTCGTTTTTTTAGGTGTATAATTAATTGTCTTCGTAAATAAAATAAAATTTGTAGAAATTTGTCTGGAAATTGGTTTGTATATTTGACTCATAAAAATTGATGTTTATCTGAAATATCTCTCATTTTCTGAATAATTTTTTCCTTTTTTTCTATTTTTTGTCTCTTTTTTATTATCACACGTGAATTTTCAATTTTTAAAAAGAAATATCACAAAACGATGCATTTTGTATATTAATTTTGAAACTCAATCTCAACTCTTTAATATTTTCAATTTCCGGAACATTTTATTAAATAATTTTTATAATATTTACAAAAATGAAACAGTTATCGTAGGTTATTTTTTAGACGAAAAAAAATTATAGAAAAATGATATTTAAGGGCCGCCATAGCCTTGAAAGCCATAAAAATGTCATCAGAACCATATGTTGATATAATTTCAGCAAAAACCATTCATGATTCCCGGACAAATACACCCACACACCGCCGACATTCACATTTAATATATAGATACATACACTTAGACGTGTACACGCACGATGGTTGTGGTAGCCCGGATTTAAAAGTTATGAATAGTCATGTAATTGTATAAGAAACCATCATATATGAACATTACAAATACCAAAAATCTTACAGCAGGCGTGCACGGAAGTCTAAAATTGTTTTGGGGATCCCCGTAGAAATGTTTATTATTTTAGTTGGGGATATCAATTTGTTGTCGTTTATATTTAATAAGTTCTTAATCTTTCATCAAGTTTTTGTTGTTGTTTTTTTTGCTTCGTTTAAAACCATTAGCTGGAAAATAAGTCATCCCAAGATAGCCTTTAAAATCACAGTTAAAATGTAATGGATCAAATAAAATTATTATGGTTTTTAAATCAGTTGTTTATCTAGTGTTTTGTATAGTTTTTAAAAAAAATTGTTTATGCGGCATACATCAATTTTAACCCGACATTAGCACCTTTAATCTTTACTACTGCACAATGAGAAATACTTGGTCTTAATATATAAATTCTCCTTTTTTTTCTTTTTCTTTTTTTTCAATAACTATCATAAATTGACTGGAGAGCGTGGGAGGATATTCATTTACTCGAATATCATATTTTCTTATTAAATTGCAGTTATTTAAAAATATCAGCTTTTGGAAATTATACTTTACTCTGTAATTTGTGAAAATTTCATTCAATTATCTTGATGTTTAAGAAAGTTGGGTTGTTTTATTGAAATATCATATTTTATTAGATCACAGATTTTGGTGTACTTTATAACATAAACAGTACAAAAAAAGGGCGTGAAATTTCGATGATAAATTGGTCATAACTTCCTTAATATTGAAGATAGAGACATGATTTTCGTATCAAAATGTTTATTTTTACCATTATCTATTAGATAAAAGAGGTTTAAAAGGATCAAATAGAATTTGAAATTTTTTGTAACGTACCTTCATCAAATTAAAAGAAGAAGCTTAATGACTGAGTAAGTATTGTAAATTTACCATGCAATGTTATCGTGATAATACTCCCTAGTAACATATATATATCTATCAGTTTTTCTCTTTTTTACTTGGTCCTTTCTAATACAGCTGAGAAAAGAAGTGAAAGTTATTACGCGCATGGACATTCATAGCGAATGGATTTAATTCCGAAATAGTGCCTGATAGTTTCCATACTTTGATACTTTCTAAAGTGCAACGATTCTCAGTGCCATGGTTCAAAACTAAAATGTGCTTTTCATCAAGCAGTGACAACAACAACAACAGTGGTGAAGAACAAATTCTTCAATGTGAGTCTCCATCTCATATTACTCTCCATATTTATTTCCTTACTTTTTGCAGAGCAGTGAGCAGAAGTAGCTAGCCAGCTCGCCTTTGTTTCTCTTGCTTCTTCTTCGATGTTGTCCCTCGCTCCTTCTACTCAATACACTGTCTATTAGTTACTACAACGACTACATACTGTTTTATCATTATGAACAGCAGTTTTTCAAAAAAAAACTTATTTAAAATAACAAAAATGTATAAATATAACTCAAAATATTTTGCTAGAAAAGTTTAATACTAAATAAAGGAGCATAGCCTTTACAACTAAATCGCTTCTTTTGGACATCCCCTTCGACGTCATTGCCGTTTGACGTTTACCCATCTGTACATATACATACATAGAATTAAAGAACTATAAACAAAATGCCTCTTCCATACGACATCAAGGATGTGATTGAGGAGCAAATACCCTTCAGTCAAACCATGAATCTGAGAAAAAAGGCACATTGGACCCTCTTGTGAACTCTTTTTTCGTTCAGATCCTATTAAAATCATTCGTGGTCAAGGTAGTTACGAATTCAATTAATTATGTTACTAACTAATTCTGAATAATTACATATTATATAAATATTCCTCACTCATATTTGTCAGTAAGAACATTTAGTTCCGAGGTACCTACTATTTTAAACTAATGGAAACTATTATGCCCATTTATCAATGCAAGATATTATACTTAACCATAAAATTTGACTCAATCGTTTGACTCTTATAAAAAAGAGACATTATTACTTACATCACAGAAATCCCTCTGTGACCACTAATTGTATTCAAACTACGTGAATCATTCATTAGTCTTTAATCACTTTTATTTTAGAGTTAATCAGCTTACATTGTTTGCAATTTGATCTTTTAGTTGAATACATGTTCAAGGTATATATTTTTACATGATATCAAGCCGTCAAACGATATTCTCCAATCTATTTGTAAAGTAATCTTTGAAAACTAGTTAAAAAAAATATGTAAATATCTTTTCCTGGGGTAATGAGTTTTTCAATTAAATTTTCAAAGCTCAAATGAAATTTATGGTTCTGTTCTTGATTAATAGTACTCACTACTATATCTATTTTTTATATTCAATTTGCTAGAATGTTGCAGTAGTCGAATACGTATCGACCCCACTATGACTATGAATATACATATAAACAATTTTTCAAGATTATGCTCAAAATTATCTAGATTTTCTTTTTGATCCATTTTATTCTTAAATTTTATTTGACAAATTAATTAATTATATGCATTAATTTATTTATAAATCAATGTCTATTAATTAAAAAAATAAAAAGTTTATTTTAAAGAATTATGTTTAATGACATCGACACTGCTTGAATCAATATGTCTATAATCACACCCTTTTTCAAATTTTGATATATTTATTAATATATAAACATATCATATTTTTGTAGATCAACTCATTAATTAATTCCAATTAAATTAATTTGTTCATAGGTCAATATTTATACAGTGAACGGAATGAAGAATTTTTAGACTCTATCAATAATGTTTGCCATGTCGGGCATTGTCATCCAGATGTGGTTCGAGCAGGTCAAAATCAAATGGCCATACTCAATACTAATTCCAGGTATAAGGGTCTCTTATGCATTTATTGTGTAGTGATAACTATCTGGGCTAATACTCATCTATGTAATATTATTTCACCTCTAGATTTCTGCATGATAATTTAGTTCTATATGCGAAGAAACTAACCAGCAAATTCCCTGAGAAATTAGAGATTGTTTTCTTTGTTAATTCAGGGTCTGAGGCCAATGACCTGGCACTACGCCTATCTAAGTATTTATTTGAGTACATCAACAGTTTTCTTTTTATTTGCTCTTAATATATATTATAGATCACATACACAATCTGAGGAAGTGATTGCCCTGGAACATGCTTATCATGGAAATGTCCGCTCTTTGATAGAAATATCCCCGTACAAATTTGCTAAAGGATATACTCCTCCTAGTACGGTTCACATTGTTCCTGTACCAGATACATATAGAGGCAAATACAGGAATGACAAATACACGGAGGAAGAGTGTGCAAATCACTATGCAAATGAGATCAAAACTGTAATTGATAGCCTTGAGAATGAAGGAAAAAAGTTAGGGTGTTTTATCGCTGAGAGTCTTCAAAGTTGCGGAGGTAACAAAACTCAAAATATTTTCCATTCTAAATTATTCTATTGAATTGTATTATTTCATAGGTCAAGTGATTTATCCCCAAGGATATTTGAGAAAGGTTTATGACCATGTCCATGAAAATGGTGGGGTTGTTATTGCTGATGAAGTTCAGGTTGGGTTTGGACGTGTAGGTTCTTCTTGGTGGGCATTTGAAACTCAGGGCTCTGACCTTGTTCCTGATATAGTAACTCTTGGAAAACCCATGGGAAATGGACATCCTGTTGCAGCTGTCGTTACCACGAAAGAAATTGCTGATTCGTTTTGTTCAAGAGAGAAAGAATACTTCAATACATTCGGTGGTAATCCCGTGAGTTGTGCCATCAGTAATGCCGTCCTTGATGTTATTGAGAAAGAAAATGTAAATATTAAACATTGTTATGTATACATTTAATCTTAATTAATCATTTACTTACATATTTCAATTTATGATTCATAGATTAGTCTAGCCAATGATTAATTAATTATATTGTTATCAGTTATGCAAATTATATCACAATTTATTAATGACGAATCAATCATTTTCAGCTAATGAAGAAAGCACAAGAGAATGGAGATCATCTCATAACAGAATTCAAAAAACTTTCTCAAAAGTATGACATTATTGGAGATGTGCGTGGTTGGGGAATGTTTGTGGGAGTAGACTTAGTGAAGGATCGAACAACGAGAGAGGCACATACGAGTCCTGCAAAATTTATGGTCCAGAGACTTAGAGAAGAAAAAATACTAGCTCAATACGATGGCCCTTATTGTAACGTTTTGAAATTTAAGCCACCACTAGCTTTTACCAAGGAGAATTGTGATCGGTAAGATTCATAAAAATGATGTTTGTTTTGTTTGAAACCATTTATCATTATAATTATACCTATATATTTCAGATTAATTCAAACAATGGATCGTATTTTTGAGAAATGTTGGAAATAAATTTTGAAGATTGAACGATGATGGAAAGCCATTAGCATTTTATATTAAAAACAGGAGATTTATTGGCTGTATCAGCCACTTATTATTTTAATACACTATTTTTTTAAAAAGAAGATGAATTATGATATTTTTGTATTCTGACTTTGTCACTAATTGATTTTCGAAAGTTGTATCATTTGGAACTTACATTCTTATCTAGATATGATTGTATACATTCAAATGATTTACTTTTTTTTAAATCTTAGAAGTAGGCTTAATGCTATCTTTATTAGAAAGAAACACTAAGTACTAAAAATATATATTCATTAAAAATTGTACATTTATCGATATTTTAAGAATATTGATTTTTAAATTAAATCATTTTGCAAAATGGAGTTATTACTGTCTAGATATAGCATCAATTATTTATCTATAACAGAACTAGTGCCGTTTGATAAATTGTTACTATAATCATTAAAATAAATTGCCATTGGAGCAGGTACTTGCCGTGTTATTTCGTCATAAAAATATAACGTTACTTTCTAAAAATTTGTATCTAGCCATTGTTTTTTATAAATGAAGTAATCGAATTTGTGAACAAGCCTCCCTCCATCAAAAATCCTGAAGAAACATCTGTAATTACATGACCACTTTTGTCGAAAAGTTGTATTAAAATCCCTATATCAATTTTGATACCAAAACCGGTACTAAAATTAGACATACGAAGTGTGTTCAAAAAGTAAGATTCCTTTTAAAATTTCTTGGGGAACGTACATTTTGTGTGTTCACTTTTTTTATGTTAGTACACTCGCCACGAACATATATTTACTGTTTCAGCTATATAATATGTTTAGTTTGTTCGTGAATAGCATTACAGTTAGAAGTGGGTTTTTTTTTCGCAAGGTTGTGCCGGTTCTATCTGTCTCAGTTCTTTCATTTCAACGCTTTCGGTCTTGGATCAGCTTTATCAGTCTCGGTTCCCATCTTCAGTCTCGTTTCTTTTTTATACAGGCTCAGTTAAGTAACAGACACTTTAAACAAGGGGTATTGCTAGAAAATTCTGTCCCAGGAAATGCTATTTGCTACAAATAGGACAGCAGCTACCTTATAGTTTTACGTTGAGTACGTAATGCCCCAAATCTCCCTAAAACCAAGGTTGGTTAATACAATGGTTTTCAAAGTGAGTGTCATTTTGGGAGTCTATGGGAGGGGGGAGTTGCAGGAAGATTGAGAATTGAGGATTGCTTTCAGTCTACACATACATAGTACAAGTACACATGAGCCTTGGCATACTAAAGTTTGGGAAACTCTTGCTTAAGAAATATTATAGTTATCATTTTTAGGGCCCCCGACAAGCTTAGAAGCGGACTTGGATCCATAATCTACCCCACACCTTCCCTCTTTTATTTATAGCGCCTGCTGCCTAAAACCACTTTACCAGATCCATAAGAAGTCCTTAGCCATTTGAAACTCAGATACAACTGTATCACCCTGGTGTCGTAAACAAATCATGGGAAAACGTTGCAATTGCACATAAGAAACTCATAAAATTGACTTGTTGATTAAAGCTAATGCATTTTTTATAATGATTATGTATAAATATGTATTTTCGTTATGTATTCTATACAAGAACAAAAGCACAAGAACCGAGACCGATAAGCAATATATTGCGGTCTCGTTTCCGGTCTGATTTGGACTAGGTTGGTTCCGGTTGTAGTGGTTCAAGAATCAGAACAGCTTGAACTTATAGAACCGCTAGACTGATAAGGGTACAACCTTTATTTTGCGTGTTCGGGGATTTTTTGCTATCTCCATTGGGCTCTTCTGTTTAGACCATTGGACTTTTGTTTCGATATCCCAAGATTTGTCACCAGTTATAACCCTTTGCAACAAATAAGGATCATCATTAACATCTGTCAACAGTTCATGAGCGATGCTCATACGACGATTCTTTTGGTCAAAATTAAGTCGTTTCGGAACCAAACTTCACTGACACTCACCTCATGCACAAACGTTCGTATGACACAAGCCAACCAGTAACCTCTATGATCGTAATTTTCTTCCCTCCTTCAACGTTATCATCTGTTATTTTTCAACAGCAAAAAATTGAGGAACACGCGAAATACTTGTAATCGTTATGCCTATCTCATACAAGCTAAACATATTATATAGCTGAAAAAAGTAAATATATGTTCTTGGCTCACATACTTTTTGAACACACCTCGCATATAATTGTTTTTCTTAGCTGTAGATAGAGGCTCTTGCTTCTTAATATTACACGGCGTGACCTCACCAACATATTACCGTATTTTGTTATCAGCTGTAGATGTTTCTGCTTCTTTGCCTCTGATCAGTGTTCTCAACCTTGATTGGTACGTAGAGTTGTATAAAATATAATCTGCCAGTAACTAAAAATAAAAGAAACCGAAATTTAACATTGTTAGGCTAACATTCCAAGAATGTTTTTGAGGAGAGCAGCTTAGCTTCCATAATAGTTTAATATATTAGCTCTGAGAGAAAGGAAATAAACACAAATTCAACTCAGTATCTGGCAACACTACTCTGATTTCAATAGGGTCTTACAATTTTAACTCTCCAACGTATTATGATAGTTACTCTCCGTATTTTACGAGCACAAACACTAGTGGTTACTTTAAATTAAGATACCTTCTCTTCAAGAAATAAAAAATAACGATAACAGCTTTACAAAGAGAAAAAAACACTACAGATTAACAACTAGAAAAAAAATGCACGCATTAAGGTCATATTTTATGCAGTTATATTAATTGCTTGAATTTGAATGATCTCTGGTGAAATTATAAACAATTCTCAACAATTATTAATTTAGTAATTCCATAGTTGAAAAAAATGATTTTCTCATTCTTTTTAGTGGAAAGGCTGCAATATAGAATAATGGTAAAGATTTAATTTTTGCTCTGAAGAATGGTTTTTTGAGCTTGAAATAAATATTGATAGGTAAAATGTATTATATATACATTAGATGTGGTAAAAAAAAAATTGAGAGAAGTAGGCAAACTATTTTTTTTTTTTTTGAGTTTATGTTGGGTTATTTTTACTCTTTACAAGAAATTACGTCAACAATAAGGTCGATAATGATTTGTAACAAGTAAAAAATATACTTGACTGAAAAAAATCGGGTAAACAGCATTGATAGTAAGGTTAATAAAAATGTATTTATATTAACTTTGATTGAAAGAAAATATTTTATTAAATAATATTATATTTATCTTTAATATCCTAAAAATATTTATAATGTATCCTTTGATCAGTATTACAATCTTTCCAATGGAAGTTTTTTCGATTATTAATTTGCCAAACTTATGTTCTTTTCTGTAATTTTTTTTTTTTTTTTTTTTTCATGAATACAGACAACATCTTCCAAGCGATTATGCTTACTTCGTTACGTAAACTATGACCAAATCTGCATTCTTCTTTGATATTATATATATTCAGTCTTCTACCGTTATTTGCTAAATAGGTAGTGGCAGCAACAGATAAGGATTGATTTCCTTCTTATTCTATAATCAATTTTTGGCAAATAAGGTTCATCCAAATCTCTTCACGTCTACAAATAAAACTACTATATATAAGATTGCTGATGATGCAAAGTAGCTATCCACATCTATTACATATTTTAAGGAGTTCCACATTAAATATTTCTTATTATTTCAGGAATAAATCTAATTGGCCCTAACTTTTTTATCTTTATCTAGTAAAGTTTTTATATTTTGAAATTCATATTTTAGTAATCACGGGTATGTTAAAAGATAACTGTTTCATATACATTTTTAAAGAAAATAAATTATTTATTATTTATTGAATAACATTCAATTGAAAAAACATGAAACTTTAGAAGTATTAATCTTAATCAATAAGTTATAATGACTTTATATTTGAAAGGACAAATAATAACTAATTAGTGTTGGGAAAATTATACAAATGAAGTGCATATTCTAATCATGAAAATACAACTTGGAAAAGTCTAAAGGTCAATTCAAGAGCGAAAAAAAAATAATTTAATTTAATTTATTTCATAGATAAAAAAAAATACTATAATATAATTGTTTGGGCATAATAGATGTGTTACTGGAGTCTTTGAAATTTATTCTTAATAAATGGTTGTCCTTCCTTATATGAATAAAATCAAATTAGAGTAAAAAGATTATTAATCTTAGTCTGTGACTACTATTGTATAATATGTAGGCATAAACATTTATTATTTAGGAGTAGTTGTCTTAATTAGTTATATAAAGAGTATAACAATTAATTAATTAATACCAAAGTAACGATTTGTTAAAAATATTAAAAGGTTGCGTTACTTGAATTTGTTTAGCATATTTAAAGTTCCGATATTTACTTTAAAGTAAATCCAGTTACTTTTATTTACGGAAGATTTTCTCGCATGTATGTAGGTCAATCTTTAAATTATATTTGTAATATAATTGCTATTTTTTAACATACCAATGATTTTTTAACATTAATTTAACAATTAATATCTATTATAGATAATTGTCAAAAAAGTTAGGGCCGATTAGACTTACTCTTCAAATACTAAGAAATATCTAACACTGAACTCCATAAAAAGTGTAATAGATGTGGGTGGCCAATTTGCATCATCAGAAATGTTAAAATTACTAATATTCTACAAGTTTGTGCTGTTATCGGTATAGCAGTTCAAGCGGTTCTGGTTCTTGAACCGCTAGAACCGGAACCAACAAAGTCGAACCGAGACCGCAATATATTGCTTATTGGTCCCGGTTCTTGTGCTTTTGTTCCTATATAGAATATATAAAGAAAATACAATATATTATTAAAAATTAATCAATAAGACAATTTCTGTAATAAAGTTGTATATGAATTCTAAATTGCTAAGGGATCTTATGGATCTGTAATAGTATATAAGTCCACTTATTTCGGTCTGGAGTGGACATCATTTTGACGCACCAGACGGTGTAAATAAAAGAGGGAAGGGATGGGGTAGATTATGGATCCATGTCAACTACTAAGCTTGTAGGGGGCCTATAATATAATAACTATAATATTTCTTACGCCAGGTTTCCCCAAAACTTGACTATGTCAAGGCCACCTACACTAATATATTTTTAGCTGAGACCCCCTTTCTACGAAAAATGTTTAATATGTATACATATATATACTGAAAGCAATTCTCAACACTCCATATTTCTGCGCCCACCCTCTAGCCTCCCCTCGCCGCCCCCTTGGAAAATCATTGTCTTAAGCAACCTTAGTTTCCCTGGTGGAACTTGTTGAACTACGTACTCTCCGTATAAGGTAGCTGATGCCCTAGTAGTATCTAATATCTTTTTCGGTGCACAACTTTTCTAGCGACGCCAAATGTTTTAAGTTCCTGCTACCGAACTGAGCCTGTACAAAAAAAAAAATGGAGACTGAAGACTGGAACCAACCCTGATAAAGCTGAACTGATTCGATAAAGCAGGTCACATACCGTTGAAATGAAAGAACCAGGACGGATAGAACCGCTGAACCTGAACCGAGCACAACCTTGCAAATATAATTCAAAAATTACCTCAAATGTTTGAGGTGAGGTATGAGAAGAGTTAGAACTGCAAGGAAAGATATTTCATTTATGACCATTTGAATATATCTGGATCTATCCATCGTTCATAGAATTTCATATTTTTCCGTTTGGATAATTTGTCCACTCCCCTTCTGATCTTAAATTTCATGTATCTAATCAACTTGAAGTTAAATAGAAATAATTGTTCATTGTGCAGATGCCCCTTAACACCGAAGTATGGGATTGTAACTTCTGACCTCGTGATCCCTATGGTCAAGAATACATAAATTACTCCAGATCTTTTACGGAATCTTCTTATACTTCTAAAAGAACTAGGAACTTCCATAAAATCCTCTGATAATTATTGATATTTCATATTGCAATCTTTTAATATATACAAAATTTGATATTTTAATAAATGTTTTGAAATAAAAAAGACTCGAAATACCTAGAAGCAATCATTATTATCACTGTTATTCACTAAAATATTTCAATAACAAAGGCACATTTTTTTATGGTCTTCAAGTTTAGGTGTTAAAAATTGTATCAATCTATACTGATTGATACGAGTTATGTAAGTTACACCTTCAGTCATAATTTTATAAATATTGTTGCTGTAAAACAGAAAGAAATCATTTTGAAATGTGTTTTCCTGTTACTGTAATTATAATTAACGAGACTGACATCTTATTACTAGACATGGATAAGGATTGAAAGTCTAGACAAGTAAACTACTAAATATATTATACAAAACTATTGCATAGAATATGAGTCGACATTTTTGTAAGGAAAAAAAGAGTGAGAGAAGAAGACGGAAGTTGGATATATGGTACCACCTAATTAAGAACCTCCCTAAAATCAGCTGCATATTATATGATTCTTGAGGTATAAAATGTTTCCCCTTCTTCACCTTAACCATTAATTAAGACAATAAACACGTGATACTCATTTGCCTCATTAACTGATTCACAATAACAAATAGAACAATAACGAACAACCAGTACATTCTAATCACATTCCCCTTTTATGTCATCATCACAAACAAACCCCTCAAGTTTACAGTTCCTGATCTTTCTCTTATGTCTCACAATCGGTTGATTCTGTTTACTTCTTCGCTTTGATCCATTCGTTCATTCTTCCTTCCCCTTATGTCCTTTACATGACGAAGAACTCCATCAATATCGACGCTAAAGTAGTATTAACTTTTGTGACTGTACCTTCTTTCCATTTCTCTGTGTATCTTGCTTTAGGTGGTTTTGCCCACACTTTAACACCACAACGAAAATCAGAATCATCTGATTTTCATCCTCCTTCTCCTCTGTTAATTCCATAACAGGGTTTCTCTGGACGTCCTTAAACATCTATTCAGACAGGATCAACTCATTTACACTTCTGGAACACCTTTTATAACAGTAAACACATTGAATAATTCAGTTTTATGTACGAGCAGAGGAGACTTTAATTGTTCTGTGGTTTCTTTCGACTATCCCATTTCCTGAGAGTCAATAAGCGCATCTGAACTTAAGACATCTGTCGAGGGAAGATGTAAAGTTTTTAGATCTAAATGTCCTCCCATTATCAAAAAGGATTTATCTTGGTGGTCTCATTTGAGTGTATATTTCTCCGATCTTCTGACACTCCTCATCTTCCGTATCACTGTTAACAACTCTGCAAACCTACTAGGACTAAAGTAAGGTACTTGTCTTCACCAACATGAGTGACGTCAATAGCCAATCTATACCAATTTGGTTCTACGGACAACAAGCCTTCGCCATACCTTTTTGGTGTTGGGCCAATAGATTTACATTTGTCATATTCTCTTATCGTTTTCTCAACCAATCCTCTTTTTACTCTTACAATGTATGTTTCGCAAAATACAGTGTGCTATTTATCCCACGATGATGTATCGCATGACCTCTCTATACCAATTCCTCCAAGTCCTTCTCATAACCGCCACAACTATCCATCACTGTCCTGTATATAGTCGCAGAGGAAGTCTTAATGATTTTTATTTTTTTCTCCCCCACATAATTATAAAAATAAGATTGCAACAAGTAATATCCCAATATGATACAAATCAAAAAGAAAAATATCTTAAATCCATCTGTTGGAACTTACATTCATTTTAAATATTTAACATTTTCTTATATGTATGTATGTAAATAAATAATTAGAAAATAAAACAGAATATTCGTAATTTGGATCAAATCTAATTTAAATGTGTCTTAAATTAAATAGAATATTTACAGTGGCTATAACGAGTAACTTTGAAATATTTTTTTTAATATCATGAATATTTGTTGTAATTATTTCGAAAAAGTATCGTAACATAGAATCAGAACAATTTAAAGCGCAATACCGTTAAGAGAAATATATTGCGCTTATTATATAATTTTTGACAGGCTGGAATCTTTCCATGTTGTTGCTCCCAACCATACATACCACAATTAAGCAAATTGGATAATTACATGAAGTGTAGAATAAATTTTTATAGAGCCTTTTCTGTAGTCTTTAATTATGTATTTACATTTATTTATTATTCTTGATGGAATTACACATTGACAAAAGAATTTACATTAATATTAGTTTTACAGATTAATTAAGTTTTTTTCATTCTAAATAGTAAATTACATGGAATAAATATATAGAGTTGTAATATTCATGTACTTTGATAAATATTAGTGATGGGTCTATTCATAAAAAAAAATCCTGATGCGATTCTAATAAAAAAATCCCAATTCTGATTCCGATTCTTTAATATGTTAAATAATAGTTTAAAAAATACCATATTGCTATAAATTTCTAAGAATTACAATTGATAAAATAAATCGCCTTCCTTTATTTAAGTAGGTTACAAAGTCTGAGAAAAGTCAAAATATAAATTTGAAAAAGGGCTCTTAAGCTGTATATAGAGTGTATCTTCCCATAAATACCTTAATTATTGAAATCCATTTCCTATTCACTGAAAAATTCGGAGATTCGTGGTCGAAAGTTTAATCCGTCATCTCCTTGAATCCCACGTTCTAAGAACTGGTTTCTTAAGACTGGCGTATTCAATATGACGCACGGAGATTGTTAATTATTATCTAGCTCAAATAATGTATTTTTAGATTTAGGACGGTCGTAGTTTGAATCATGGAACCTACACTTTCCTAGATTTAAATTATAAGAGGTTCAGTGACATTCAGTGTTCATGGAATGAGCATAACACAAATATGACACTCCTATCATAATTTCTTCATCTCATAAAAACTGATGGTGTCTTTCAATTCATATATTTTTTCAGTAACGAATATAAACGTTTACTAAAATCTACCATCACCACTTTCTCTTTCTAATTATTCTTTCTTTTTTTTTCTCTCTCCCTCTCTCTACACCAAGAACTTTTTTCTCCTAGACTAAACTAGATATTAATCCTATAGCAACCTCATATATTAAAACACATCATAAAAATGCGTGTTATTGAGATCGACGAGTCCAAGTTCGGAAAGACGAAGTATCATAGAGGTAGGCACAAAGTGGAGCACTGAGTTATTGGAGGGGTTGATAGAGACAGTGGGGATTGTTTCATGGTTGAGGTTGAAGAACGAACAGCGGCTACTTAGTTGCCACTCATCGCAAAGTACGTCGAACTCGGAACTACTGTCATATCCGACGATTGGGCATCCTATAGAAGAGTACATCCCTTAGGTATGCAACACTTTACTGTGGTGCGTAAGATAAATTATGTGGACCTCTTGACTAGAGCTCATACTCTGACAATTGAGTCTTTGGTGAGTCGAGTCAAGGGCATGATGCGTAAGCTAGGTGTTTTCAACACTTCAAGAGATCTCCTTCCCACCTATCTCCTAGAGTATATGTGGCGAAAGAAATTCTCAAAGGATAAGTTTTTGATCAGATTTTGGATCATATTATCATTGAGCTACATCCACTTTAAGTGTCTGTACGAGTAAAATGATCGAAGAGAAAACACAGATTATTAACCGTTGCTCCTCTGAACCTCTGATAATCAGACGAAAAAAGTAAGGAATTGAATGCTGGATAATTAAAAGATAAGAATAAATCATGTTATTGCTTTACTAGGATTATATATTTTTTTATCTTAATAGGTGAAGTATATTGAATGTTTATCGGAAGTGTACTTAAGGATACTATAGAAAAAATCTGCTTGTTACTATGGATATATATTTTAAACGTCTATCTTACTTTACTTATAAAATTTAAATATTATGATAAAATAAAGCTTTAATATATATATCAAAAATTGTTATTTTATTTATATCAAGGTGGTGGAAGTGGTCGTTAAAAAATATCTTGGGTTTATATTGAAAACATATAAATTAATATAATTCATTCTTAGCTACTTCATTGATTCATACTCATTCAAATTCAAATTAGAAAAATAACAATTTGTAGTATCTAATTCATTAATTTCCTACATCTATACTTTTCTATTTTACAGCATATTTAATATCGAGTTGAGTCTAGGGGAAAAAAGTTATTGGTATAGAAAGAGAGAAAAAAAGGAAGAATAATTAGAAGGAGAAAGGGACGATGGTAGATTTTAGTAAAC
Organism: Lepeophtheirus salmonis; assembly: GCF_016086655.4. NCBI lineage: Eukaryota > Metazoa > Arthropoda > Copepoda > Siphonostomatoida > Caligidae > Lepeophtheirus > Lepeophtheirus salmonis. The sequence continues at coordinate 8,232,481 of NC_052143.2, forward strand.
GTGCCCTATACAAGTTCAGTTAATTTGATCGTTCTGTATTTGAACTTTAAATTGAATTTTGAAATCATCAATATAATCAATTTCAGTTGGTGATGCTTGTTATTTACCCAATAATCCCTTTCTTCTTTTCGTTATTCTTCCAACGTGAATACTTATACTTATCTCCTCTTCTGTAGAAATAATTTACACATCATGACGCCTCGGTATCTTTTATGATCAGACTTACCTAATAACTGATTTTTATAAGGTTCAGTTGACCTTAAAAACTGCAACTCCTAAGGACTTAATCACTTTTTTGAATTAATATAAATTATTGTAAAACGGATACATTTATCATACTGTAGCAATATTGAGGAAAAAATATCCCATCTTGCTTTTATGTTACCGCCACACAAATTGTAAATTTTACAGAGAAAGGAAGTCAGTCTTGGAAGATTTACATTTTATAATGGGCTTCATAAAGAAAAACAGACAATCCTAAGTAATAAATAATAATACATAAGAATTGGAAATTAAACATTATTTTCCGGATGCCGATTCCAGAAAAAACTCCCGATTCCGATTAATCGTCACATCACTAATAAATATCACTGAGGACAATGATTACAAATGAAGTTAAATATTCAAATGTCATTGTATTAGAAAAATACAATTAAACATTTGTTGAAGGATAAGTCACTTGTTATGATTCCCATAGTTTGGTTTGAGATCCATAAGAGGTATAAATTCACAGTCGTAGATACATGTACAACTCCAAGGATTCAAGTCCCTTGAGTCACTACTCTATGCTGCCTGTTTTGTACTCACTGAATAAGAAAGAAGGTTCATGAAGAGACAAAAAACATCGTTCTCATCTCTCTATTCCAATTCTAGGTTGTTCCAACTGTACTAAGCTTTACAGTTTCCCTTGCATACGTAACTCATTTCTTCGTACTCTCTTCTACGACCCGACCTTTAAGTGCCTCTCCAAATGATCTTAGTGATTTGCTTCACCACATCCAATCGCCTCTTCTTCCGACACATCCTGGCTCATAACGACGTAGAAGTCACTGCTCTTCCATAATATGATATTATACTTGTTCGTCCATCCATGAGTCTTTTCCAAGGTAAATAATAATCATGATTAAAGTATAATAATAATTGATAACAGATAATTAAGTGATTAGCACTTCTTCCATTGGAGTTCATATTGAATTTATTCATTTTTCTTTTTTCGTATATTTATTATTAATTAATATTACATATTTTGTCTCTGGTTCGAACTCATTAGTGTAAGTAGGTTACAAATATCAAAAATAACTTAATCAAGGACTTAAAGTAGGTTTCTGCGATGTATATTGAGTGTAGAATTTCATTGATACCAAAATGACTTCTATTTGTTGAATAAAAACTGAATTATTACACTTTTTCTTACCTGAAAATTGAATTTTCTCCTCATACCTCCTCAAAAAATGACGACATTTGTTCTTTTGAATTTTCATATTTATATAGGTAGACGTTCTTGGCTTAGATTTCAGAGTCGAAAGACTGAAGAGTTCATTACCGACTGAGCTTCATATTGTATTAAAGCAACCGAAAACCTTAAACAACATTTTCCAATGATGTTGCATGTCACTTGTCTAGCTTATGGTCTGAACAGAATAGCAACGCTCCGTCCTGATTATTTCGAAAATACAAATACTCTCATCTCTTAAGTGAAGAAAGTCTTTTTTTTAATTCAAGTGATAGAAAACGTAAATTTACTGCTTTATACCATTTTCCCTCTCCCACCAGCACCTATCCTCAGGCGTTAGGGATCTTCGCTTAAAGCAGTGGAATACTATGCCAAGCACTTCCATTCAGTCAAACAGTATATTAATGGTATTGATGAAAATAATGATGTAATAAAAAAAGTAGAAGGTGTTTTGAAGAATAAGCCCCTTTTGTCAGAAATAGTGTTTATTCAAAAAAAAAATTGAATCTAATACAAGTAGCCATTAAAACATTGGAAAAGAGATTTCCGCTACTCACAAGTGTAACTATCGTTGAAAATCTATGCCAAGATATTACACTTGAACCTTTGAAAACTAAATGTCTGGAGGTGATAGAGAAAAAAAAGGATACAACGAATTGAGAGAATTGGCACATGAAAACATCAACCACGATAGCATTTTTTTTAAATACAAAAACACTCCTATTGTTAACTGTGAGAGAGTTTTCAGTGTGATGTCAGACATAGATATACCGAAAAGGTCCTGTTTGACGGAGGGTCATATCAAGGATATTATGATAGTGAAATGGAACGTTGATTCATGAAGATAGGTAAATGTTATCATAAATCATACAAGTATTATTATTATTATTATTTACTTAGTTTTTATCTAATTAATTTATTATATATTTAAGTAGTTCAATTTCATAGTGGAATCGTTGTAAAATGATAGATTAAAATGTAATAGGTATGTATTATTTAAAATTAAAGTAACAATTTTTTATTATTTATTAATATTATTATTTTTAGAAATTATGAAATCATTCAACTATCCTCATAACCTTATTATCATATTCTTGACGTGAATCTTCGTCAGACGGGAATTTTTTGGTACATTTCACGTTGGAAACCCTCTCGGAATGAAATTTAACGATAGAAGTGTTTTTGTATGTTAAAAACTCTATATCATGATTGATAGTTTATGGTGGCAATTTTCTAAATTTGATGTATCCCTATCATCACCAGACATAAGTTTTGCAAGGTTCAAGCTTAATATCTTGGTATAGATTTTCTACGATAATTACAGTTGGGAGTAGCCATAAATTATCTTTCAAAGCTTTATTGGTTGCCTGGATTGGATTTAAATTGTGTTGAATAAACATTATTTCATACAAAAGTGGATCATTCTTCAAAACATCTTTTGTTTTATAGATTTCATCATAGTTTCTATACATAACATTCATATACTCTTTAACTGAATTGAAGTGCTTGGCGTAGTAGTCAATTGTTCACCTAAATTAAAAAAAAATATATTTTCACTTCAGAGATGATAGTGCTTGTATTTTAAAAGAATCAGGTCAGAGCGTTGCAATTCTGTTCAGTCCATGAGCAAGACAAGTGATATGCAACATAATTGGAAAATGTTGTTTAAGGTTTTCGGTTGCTTTAATACAATATGAAGCTCCGTTGGTAATAAAAACCTTCAGTCTTTCTCCTCTGAAATCAGAGACAAGAACGTTGCTGATACTTTTTGCAGCGACACTTGTAGTCATTGGATACCTTCCAAATTAATGAGGTAAGGACAACCCAAAAATTAACTATATAAAGGACCAACCAACACTGTAGTCATGGACCCCTGTCGAGTGTAAGTAGTTTCGTCCAATGCAAGAAATATATCCTTCCCCTCAAGTTTTTTAAAATCTTGGTAAACACTATTTTACTTTTAGACTCCATTGACTTGGTGATGGAGAAGCGAGGGGGAATAATTACTTTTCCAGTGTAAATTTCCATAAATTTAACAAAATTTGATGATTAATGATATGGAGTGGAATATTGTAGGAGACATGCTTCTTGGTTATATCTTATGTAAAATTGGAATGTTCATAGTTGGAAGTAATTATATGACTTGTATACAGTTTCAAACTCCTTTTGTGAGTTTGGGTTTTACTTTGTTGTTCTACTCTGAACATCTTCTAGACTATAGTTCCATAATTACAAAGATGGCATGCCAAAAATCCTTGTCGTAACTCCATATATTTTTACATAAATTATCAGCAATCAAATAATATTTATCAATTAATTTACCTTTATAGTATTAATGCCATTATATCATAACATTTTTATTTTATTTTAGCATGCGCAAAGGAAGATTACAAACTATCAAATTAACATAAAATCTATTTTTAACTAGTACAGTAAACAATTTCATTTATGTTTATATGAAACTCAAGTAAATATGTGACATGAATAAAATTTCAATAAAGTTGTTATAATTTTGTTTGTGTCAACGATGACAATGGAAATTATTGATGGTGTATTTCATAATATTGAAGCCAATTCTTGGCAATAACAATTTTGCGATTAAGAAGAACTAAATTATGAATGGTATCAACGCAAATTATGTAACAAAAACGTGTCGATGACGTAGTATTCGATAGATAAACTGTAAACAGTAGTTTCTTGTGCATAAAATCAACTCTCTCCATACCTTTGTTCAGAGCATTACCATTATACATGAATTACTACATATATGGATGAGTGGAAATTTTATAAGTCAACAAAATCTCAGAAACTCGCCTTTTTCTATTAATAATAACGAAGGAAAAATATGTTCACTCTTTAGTAGTCCTATATAAATACATTGAATGATGACATAAATAAATAGTTGTATTTGAATTTTTAAACAGGGAGTGAGCTACAAGTCTTACATTGGAATATTTTGGATTTAAAAAATTAATGTAAATATTTATAAACAAAATCCGTATAAATCTTCTAAATTAATTTTATACTAAATTTTATAACAGAATTTTTTATTAAAAAAATAAATGCCATCCACATAAATCTTGTAAAATTGGAAAAGTTACTTGAAAAGGTGTTAAAGAGCATAATAAGGTTTTTTTCATCGATTTCCTAGCAAAAATGGAGAGCTTTGAAAGTAGTAATTTATGTATGGTTTATTATAATAATATTAAAAATTAAATTATTAAAAAAAACTTTATTATACAATAACTATCAAACACAGCCAACAAGAAATTTTAACAATATATTTCTGTTTTAAAATTTTTATTATAAAAGTATACAAAATAATCATCACTATATTATACACAAATTTCCTTATTTGGTTTAGGTTTTGCGGTTTAAAATCAAATAATTAGAGACTATTTAGAACAGACTATGTAAATAGTAGGTTTATAGTTGAATTAATATAATATTAACGTTTTTAAAATGACAATAGATTCGTTTAATTGGACTCTATCCCGTTGTTCCGATCGACCCAACTAAATTTGTGATTTAGAAAACACCATTTTGCAAGTTTAATAATGCCTATGTCAGTCGGTCGATTTTTTTTTAAATTTTGCTACTTAATAGACAAAAGCCTAAAGTATTCATAATCATATCCGTATTTTACCGGAAACTTCAGGAAGTTTACCATAAGTAACTTCTTTTAAAAGACGAATTATAAAAAAGTCGATTTTAAATGTATTAGAGCTATTAAAAGGAAAATGAAATTACACAGAATTGTAAATCGGTTCATTAAGAATAGTTAGCTGAAGAAAAGAAAGAAAAACAATTAAAATTCGCGGAGTTATTAGCAATAGAAAAAGTGTATATGTTAATTTTTTTTTTTTTTTTTTAAACCAAGAAAAACCTTTAAAAGTAGGTATGACAATTTAATTGTGATGCCCTCTATGTTTGTAACCTGCCTAATAAGTGAGAATATTATTTACATGAAATCAAGGATGGCATTTCTTCTGGCCAGCAGGACTTTTCCAGGGTGCATAAACCCACTGCATTTTTTTAAATCCAATAACTAAGCCCACCAATATATTCCTGCGGGCGTCCCTGTATTATAAATATAATTTATTTTTTCAGGTACCTCGAATGGCCGCACCTCATCTTTGTCCATTATTAACATTTATTTTCTGCAATAAGAATTAGAAACTATTTGTTAAAGACAAAAGGATAATTACTACTAAATACATACCCACATTACTGGTAGGTAGGTTTTACATTCATTAGAGATGGAAATTCTTAGCAAAGAAAATAAATTCAATTACAGATGTCCTCCTATTATACATAAATGGATACATATATTATCAAATTGCAAAATGAACATTTTGAACTTGGTTAATATATTTACAAATAATTATAGGATTATATAAAAAAAAATCAAAAACATAGTTAACTGTGCTTTTCTCTTGACCTACTCTTCTTAAATGGGAATTCATTTGTCATGAAAGGCCCAAACCATTTTCTCTAGGCAACAACTGTTCTCCATAATTAAATCTATGCAGAGTAAATGAGTAATATTAACAAAATATTTTATATTATAAAACATATGGATAAAATCTTGAGGAGTACGAATTTCTTTAGTGAATGTTTCTATGTCGGTCAGACAGAATGAAAATCACAAACTTTGTATGTGTATTAACATTTATTAAACAATATATACATACATAGCTACTCCATATGAAACTTTGTTAATATGCTCTTAATTATAAAAATATTTGCATATAATAATCAAATTTAACAGTTGTTTATTAGTGTTGAGACTCGTTACAGCACTTAATTTATTTTTCAGTTCGGTCTTGAGTGATTTTTTCTGGAGCGACTTTTCGGTCGAGACCGCAGTCTCACACCGTGTCCCGATTTTTTTCCGGTATCACTTTATGGACGACTTTTTTGTTGCTTCAAATAATATGAGAGGCCATTTTTTTTTTTAATGAACAGTCAAACTCAAATCTCAAGAGTACACGATATGTTCTAGAACAAATACTCTATACATATAAGAGACGACGGAATCAAAATTATTCTCTGTTTAAACTTCGTATGATGTCATTGTACTTATCATATCATGTGATATGTAATTTATCTGTAAAATCGATTTTTTTTGGGACTAAACTAGACCGAACTTTTCCTTTGACCCGATCTAGACCGAACTTTTATTTGAGACCGGTCCTAACTTAGCTTATTGTTGCACCGAATTAGACCGAAATCCACCACTATTGTTTATATTCAATATTGTATTGTTTTTTCGTATAAATATACAACTTATATTACCATCCACATTTAGCATAGTCATCAACAGTGCTGGAAATACTACTTTACCAATATCAATAAAATAAAATATGTTTATATGATTTTTTTTTTAATTATGTGCACAGGGGCGTCCACAGAGATTGGGCTGGAGGGGTTGTAGCCCCCTGTGAAATAAATGAATTTTTGTTTCTAACTAGACTATCTTATTATTCAAATTCTTTGCAAAAATTTAATTTTTCTAATTTCTTTCCAAAGATTTAATTTTCTGTGAGTATCTATGAATTTTTGAAATGTTTCAAAAATAAATTTAATATTTGAAATTAAATTTTTTATGAACAACTGTGAATTTTTTTCCAAAAAAAAATTATTCTTTTAGGAATAGCTTTGTATTTTTGAAAAAAATACCAAAAAATTTAATATGGAAATTTTTCATAACAGCTGTGGGTTTTTGAAATTTTCTTCGAAAAAAAAGCCCCTCCTCCCCAAATATAATTTTACGGACACCCCTGGTATCCACACTTTATAGTATATCTTAAATATGAGCTAAAGGCTCATTTTGAACTCGGCCAGGTAGCGTTCTAAGTCCTCTCTAGCTCATAATAAGATGATTTTTCTCAAGCTGAAACAATTATTCTTTCATCCTTGAGTGGAAAACAACTAAGTTTTGAGCAAGGTACATAGAAATACAAGGTTGTGCCATCATATAATTGGACTTTCCATAATTTTCAATTTGATATATTCTACAGACTTCTGGGCAAGACAGACAGATTTTGACGTCATAGACTATAACAACGGTATATTAGCAGTAACTGCAGGATATACTCTTTGAAGTCACTATTGAAAAGCGCGGTGGAAGTGAGACGTAAAGTTTGTCTCTTAATCGACTGACTAATTACTCTGGGCACTACCAGGATACTACCACTAGCAAGTTTAATAGAAATAAAAGCTTAGACCATCATGTAATCGAGCATGCTAGAATTTTTTGGGTATCCTGTAAAAGTTGGACCACACGTCATACTTTCTCTTTCTATCCCCAAATTGGAGACAACAACAGGGGATAATTGAAATTCAACTCTCGCAACCTTTTAATAATAAGGAAATAAATTTGGTACGGCAAGCGTAGGGACGCGAAGGGAAGAATATAATTGGCTGAGGATGGAAGACGCGAAGTGAAGCGGAAGGATCTCGACTTTTCCAAGTTGTTCGGTTAATTAGCACTTTAAAGGGTCTCTGGTAAGTAGATGGAAGGTCTCATTGTGAGGAAGAAGCTCTGAGTTTGGCTCTTGTGGAGTATTCGGAGGAGGGGGGAGTTCTCTCGGAGTCCATACGTCGACTGAGAGAGGAGGCCGGATGAGTTCGTATCTAATTATGTAAGGTATTACGACTTTTTCTTATATACCATGATCATGACAGTAGAATTACCAAAATAACAAGTTCCGGATTTTAATATCACCATTCACTGTAATATGATTGATGGCCTCCTTCATAAACCAATTTTGCAGATGAGCTTCTGCTTCTTCATTCGAGAAGACAAATTATAGTAATCGGAGCAAAAAAATCGCGCCTTTGCTAAGGTGAGAGACGTGCCATACTCAATATTCCATCATCAGACGAAATCCAATCGCATAACATCACTTAACATGTTTGTAAAGGAGGTAAATAAAATTGATTGATTTTTGGGGAAGTGGGCCACTCCTGGAGGTACTGCAATACCAGGCCGACCCGTGATGGAGCCAATGCAAGCATCAGAACATCCATCCCCTTACAGAAATAAGATTAATATCGAAGAGGACACATGGTCCTCGTATCAGATATTAAGCTGATAAGAACAGATACTACACTTTGATCTTAGCCAAAAGGCCGAGAAGCGATACTGTTAAAAGGTGGAAAGAAAGTATTTATAATAAAAAACTTTCAGAACAACTTTGATTGGAAGCTTTTAAAAGAAGAATTATGCATAATTTTGCAAAAGCTATCAGGTGAACGACCGCCATAACGGGCAAATAAAAAGCGAAGGAAATTTATGTTCCCCTCATAGTACTAAATTGCTAATTTTTCATATAGATTATACTATGATTGAATGGCAAAAACACGTTTACGACGCTTACAGTGCCATCTAACGAAGCGAATAGTCAACATATTATATACACATTTGAAAAACATTGAACAAATGAGGCAAAAAAAAAGGGATGGCTCACTTTCGCTGAGGAATGACACTTGTTTTCGGATGAGTAGTAATTACGATTTACTTGGAATATCTTGAAGATTCTACGAACAAACGAGAGATTTGCATTCATAGTCACTATATTTAATTTGTTTCTTGTATGAGATTACAATATTGATGGTATGTTTTGTCAAATCGCATTGAGATTGGACCTACGCGGTCTAAATAAGGAAAAATTCAAAATTAATGGGGATAATTACTTCCCCCTCTCAATTAGATAATTGATACCAACATTTTGGGCTATTCTTTCTGGTAGAAGGAGTGCATTCCCGTTAAACGTCCGAATTTTCACTAGAAATTTATGGTGTTAATTCAAAAGTTCTGAAGTTAACAGAAAGGAAAAAGAGACAAAATAATGATGAATCCCCTTCTTTTCCATGATTTTGAGCACCACATAATTGACCTTCTATTGGCAAAACGTCTCCTCAGGACCATAGGTTTTAGAAAACAAAATGATTTCAGGGGTATCTTTGAACAGCAGAGCCTCTTTCAGCCATAGAGGATCTAATCATAGTCCCGGGGAATTATTTAAGGAAATCTTTTCCAGAGACAATTGTAATCATACGCCTCGTCCTTGGAGCCGCCAGAGCTCGAGGAGGTGCTTTGACGACCCAAACTTAGTGCTTCCAGAATCAAACTCCCATCACCAATCTCTTTACTATCCCTAGCACTCTTAAGAGCTTGAATAATGCTTTGTCCACGTCCTTAGCCCGCACTAATCTTTCTTAATTATTTAAAAAAACACTTAATAACAAAGGATATTCTTTATACAGAAATAATATATATTTGGTCAAAGTACGCGAGTATATCAACTCGAGTTGTCGTATGTAGGTCTCCATGAGTCAAACTGTTTTTGCTCCTAAATCCTTAATAAATAATCATCCCACAAGTCACGCCCTTACACGTTTGCTTTACATTATATTAAACCGGTTGATTCCACAAAAGACTTGGGGCTACGGAAAATACAATATCAACTGAATTATTCCAATCTGTACTGTTCCTACTAGCTACCATATGTTGTTCTTTTTCAAATTTTTCCTTTCCTTTTTTGACTATTGAGGTTGAGAATGGATAAGAATACTAGTCGTGCCTGAAAACAAAATGTTCTCGTGTCACAGCCCAAGTTAACATATTTTCTAAAGGTTGAATAAACTTATATGAATATTTTTAACAGAGAAATATAGTAATTCGCTGGATATTATGAACATCTAAAATATTCGAATACCTAATATAATTTACAAAGGCTTAGAATATTCTATGTACAAATAAGTAAAAAGACAAACATTGATTATATGACTATAGTAATCGTGTTTAAGTATAAAATGCTGATAGATTATCTTATTAGCCTTTTTAGATGAGTGACGTGATCATGGAAACATGAATTAATTATCCAATAATTACAAATAGTATTTTTTTATTTTTGCTGTTCCATCCCAAAAGATGAACGTAGCACATTATGTGATTTTACATCAATCGGAATTAGATGTAAGAAAAATCTTTTTTATTGAAATACTTAATAGGGTATCTTTAATTCTACATATAATGGCATGTTTGATCAAGAAGCAAAACGAAAAATATAGTCCTTCGGCTTCTCAAATAATTAATTTTACACAACTCATCTGCATTTTTTGCATCAAGCTTCATAATAGCAATCATTAACTGATTACCAAGTTTTTCTATGACTTCATCTACTACATTCATGTTTTTAGAAAATTTCATACGATGTATGTATCAACTATTTTGGCGATTTTTTAAAATTTTTCTCAGTGTAATGTAAATGCATTATGTCCTCAGCGAACGCACTTCAAAAAATAATCAATGACATACATCCAAGCTTGTAATTCATTAAATATAAAACTCATTGAAATAATTGATTTGAGATCATGAAAATATATTAATTAGAATTATTGTTTTGCTAATTTTTTCAGATCTGAATGAAAATAATCAATTATAACGTATGATTTTTTTAGTGGGAATTTTGATGTTCAATTTTGTTACTTGAACATGTGGATTTCATTACTGAAGACCTACAAATGACATATTTTGAATTTTGCAAATTCATTTATATAATGTATATAATTTATTTTATAAGTATGAAAGTGATATCATTTCATCTATAAATAAAATATTCAGCAATTCATACATATAATGAAAATGCGTGGAAGAAAAAATCCATAAAACTGCTCATTTCAATATTAATAATGTAATTAATAAGAGTCCAGAGTTTTCATAGATATAATGGATTATATATATATATATAGAATTTGTCTCTCAAAAAATTGAGATTAACAGGTGCATTTGCAGGGGGTGGGCGAGAGGGGCTGTAGACCCCTCAAATTGAGATTTTTTTAAATTATAAAATAATTTTTTGGGCAGGTTGAAAAATTTTTACGCGGAAATAGGGCTCCAAATTTGTTTTTAAGATTTATTTTCTTAAAAAAAGGTGATTGGGGCAAATTATGTAGCAGGGCAAAAATTTAATTTTTTTTTTTTTTTTAAATTCCAAAAAAGTTCGAATATTAAATTTTTTTTTCAAAAATCCAAATCAGTTGACAAAACAATAAATTTTTGAAAAAAAATTCCATACATTAAATTTGAAATATCAATTTTTTGGAAAAATATTTCAAATTTTTAATTTTTTGAAGAAAAATTTGAAAAGTTGAATTTATGAAAAAAAAATGATTTTGAAAAAAAAAATTAAAATATTAAATTAAATTTCAAACATTAAATTCTTTGAAAATTAATTTAGATATTAAATTTTCTAGTAAAAAGCAAAAATTCTTTAATTTGAGGGGGCTACAGGCCCTCCAGCTCACGCCTCTGTTTAGTCCCCCTTTATAAGATGACATCGTTTTGCACTCCCCACATTTCCATTTCGTATTTAATCGTGAAACTGTTTGTTGTTTTAACCAAGAGTATGTGGAATTGATAAAATTAATGTTGGTACCTCCCTAGTATAGAGATGTATACATCCAATATGTAAGCTAATTTTAAAAGGAGACTGCAGCCAAGAAATATACCATATTCATTGTACATACCTAAATTTTAAAATTCCACAGCTGTTAAAAAAAAAGTAATTTTATGGAAAAAAATTCATAAATCCATAGCTATTCTTCAAAAATTAATTGATTAAAAAGTATTGTATTTTTGGTGGAAAAAAATTAAAATTCTTAGCTGTTGGCAGAAAATATATTTTTAAGGAAAAAAATTTCAAAAATTCATATCTATACAAAGAAAATTAATTTTTTTTTAAAATACAATTCAAATATTAAATTTTCTAGTTAAAATCCTTTATTTGGTGGGGGGGGGGTCTACAGCCCCTCCCCTGCGGACGCCCCTGCAATGCATTTAATTTTATCCACACACTGAATAATATTATATACTTTCCATTGAATTGATAATGCTTATTTATAAACGTTTACACGCAACGTTCCTCCTACACGCTTCTATTATTTATTTTTTAACATTTAGTGACAACTGAGAAAAATAGTGAGAAGATGGATATGTGAGGATCTGTAAGATGAAACAAATTCTTCCTCCAAGACCCTTTCCCCTTAAATTTGTATAGGAGTTCGAACTTAAATATTCACATCCAAAGAAGTTGATAATGAACTCTTGCTACGTTATGATGGATTGTATGTATGTAGTTGAGCTATTACGTCATAAAGAAGTGATTAAGTAACCATGTATGTTTAATATTGTACATAGTACAATATATGTGATACATACAGAATGAGAACTCCGTGATAATGATGACAAATTATAATTACCAATAACTCAACTGATATCGGCCATGTTGATATACATATATGTAAACCTGAAAACCTAATTATAACAAAATTTACACTCAACGTTATCCCCCACCCCACGCCCACATAAAACACGGTTTTACTTCACTAATACAAAAATCTGGTCATTTTCCTACTGATTCTCTTTATCAATGTTCTTAATCTTGATTGGTTGAATTTGAATGCATGTACAATTTACAACAATTAATTAATGAATAATAGTCCATAGACTCCATAGTTTTAAAGATGAATTGACGAACTAACAACTGATTTCGGGACTTCTTTATGTTCTTTAGTGCATAAAAGTTTGTGAGGTAGAATATAGGTATTTACCAGAAAAATATTTACGCTGTAGTTTTTTATCAGCTGCCGATTTTTCTACAACTAATATATTCCAATATATGTTATAAGAACCGTGATATATTCTGATTTATCTCCCTTATTTTTGATCAGAACATTGATTGGTTGAACTCTCGTTAGCTCATGATAAGCTCTGAATAATTTACTGTTATCAAATGAAAAGTTGTACAATAGTTGGAAATAATTGGCTTACTACCCATTCAGGGCTCTCAAGTTATGAAATATGTTTGGCTTGAGATGTCTAATCTTATAAATGAGGTCATTAGTCAAATGACGTCACTTAGCCAAATTCTCCAGTTTTTAAATATCTTTTGATAAATGCAGAATAACCGAGATAATGCACGCAAATAGAAATATTTGTTTACTTAAGATTAAACATTCAACTGCACTTGTGGATTGTTTTGAGACTTTTAGGAAAAAGATGAGCGGCATGGATTTGAAACAATGTGGTATGATTTGATTGATAATGTCGGCGTTATAAATGCTATGAGTTGCGTGTGATTGCTTGGGAAAGCGTGAGTTTCACATCAATTGCATGAGACTTCAGAGCCCTACAATTGATTCTGGGGTTTTTTCCTTCGTTTTTTTAAGATACAAGGTTCATTGAAATTGTTCGTAGCCTCTCATTAGCCTCTTTGTATTCAAAAGGCCGCGAAAAGAGAGAGGATGGGGGAAATTATTTATTTTCCCGGTTTTTGTGTGTTATGAAAGGAACTAGGAATAGGACTCGGATCATAATACCTATAATAAAAATGAACAAGCAAGTATGTTATTGTATATGGTTATAAAATAGGAACTCCTAGTTATGTACTTATACACATAGATTTATTACCACTTTTGATTTTTAGAAAATATCAGCGTTTTATTTACAAATTCACCTGAAATGGGTGGCGATTATGTGTTTACTATTATAGCTGCTTGTACATAAATCATAATACATGTAACATAGCGAGTTATGCCTGGTTCTACGTCTCCAACCTTAGTCAACCAAAATAAAATATACTTAAAATCACGAATAAAGAAAGTAAATATATATTATTGTTATTATACTCGTCATATCTTTATAGATCTATAGGAATTGGAGTGGAACATGGAGCCAAAAGGTTCATATCATCATTTTGTCACCGCTTATGATTTCTATACAACATAAATAGTATATTTCTTTTTTAATAAAATATTATGTAGGAATATTGATCAAGAGAATTTGTCATATGAGTAAAAACACAGTTGTTTATAGAGTTTTGATGGACAATCCAGGGATATATGTACTATAGTTTAATATAATATTTATTTGTACACATTTTATGATCCTATAGGCTATAGTTACTCCCATATTCTTGAATGCAGAATAATTTCTCTTCATTGCTCACTCTCTCTCTCTCTCTCTTCTCCTTTTCCCTCTTTATTTCATGTTGTTGAAGGCGTTCAACGCACCCATTGGAGGAAGGTGTCATTCCTCGTCACAAGAACAACAGCAACATTTTTTGCGCACGCCCTGGCGCAGACTCATACAAATATATGAAAAAAAGAAGTAAAGACCTCATCTTTAAAAGTCCTTAATATAAGTCCATACCGGTATTACAAATTCATTTTTTAGTGCTAATCATATATCCATGTAGAGCTATCCTCTGGTCCATCCGTTGTATTCATCGTGAAATTGTGTGTGATTCAGAAGAGGGTTCCAAGAAGAGGTAAACCATAGTGTTGTTGAGGGTTGATGTCGTTCACTCACGTGACTTTCCTCTTCTCTTATTGAATTTGAGTCCAAGTATGACGTCATCTCTTCACTCTTTTTAGCGCTTAAACTTAAGATCTGTGTTTCTGAATAGTACATAACTAATTATAATTGAGCAACGCTAGAGTCAAATGTTTTTCTGGGTCAATTACTGAATGATTAACATTTGAGTGCTATTTGTGTGTCAATATTATTTTTGCTTCTTTGGCCTCTGAGTGAGTTGCCTGATTAACTTAATTGTTTTTAATTAACAAGTGTTTTAGCTAAGTCAGTGGATAGTAGTTGGATTATATTGGATGGAACGCATCTTGTGGGAGTTTGTTGTGTGTTGCTCTCTACAGACTACATATCATATGTGTATGTAATATCAAATATCTATGCTATACCTTAGCGATGTATCTCTATGTCGAGTCACGATTTCATTAGCGATATCTTACTTAATCAAATATTTTAAAGAACCCTATTTTGAACGTGGCCAGAAACATAGATCCATATCGATAGCACAAATTCGTGCAAAGAGTCCAGAACGAGTCATGTAAATATTATAGTTTGATTGACATTCTGCATTGCCGTCGAATAATTATCATCCCAATAAGTACTTTGCTTAAAAAATATTACAGGATACAACTTTGAAATTAGAGTCATTGAGTTAGTTTTTGTTCCTTTATAAATATTCTGTATTTTTAATTTTAATTAAAATATATTCCAAGGAGTGTGAATTAATAAATAATATGTAATTCAATGATTTAATATGTATACAGGATTTCGTTATTAACCGCCTCCCTCTCATGTATATGTATCTAATTGAGGTTATATTAGTAACTAAATATTTTGATTTCTTTTCCAGTCTCTTGGAAGTGAATTGGCAAAAATGTTTAACTTTATCAAACGTGAAAAATCGGACAAGGAAGAAAAAGAACGGAAGAAAAAGGAACGAAAAGAACGAAAAAAGAATTCTAGAGAAAATTTGACTGTTGAGGATTTAAACCGATTGGAAGAAGTTCGTCGAAGTCTAAATATTACATCAAAGCCCAAAGGAATCCTTAAAAGTAGTTACAATCAAAGTAGAAAAAGTCAACCTGAGCTTGATGATCCCGAGATTCTTCTTAAAAATACAAGGCAAAATGAATACGTTAATGTATTTAATACAAGTCGAACTTCTGTACCCAAGACCTCTCTCTCGTCTTCTACAGTAACCACCTGCAAATCTCCAGTCTTCTCAACATCATCCTCCAACAATGAAGAAGATCGAGATTTTCCTTTTGATATGGTTCCAGCAACAACAAAAGTTAGAGCCTATGAGGATCATCTTTCTCCAGTCACACCAGAAAAGATCACACCGGCTCTTATAGGCATGTGTAACGGAGAAGGATTAGGAAACCCCAAGGTTCAGGGTACAGGAGGATTTTATGTGTCAGACTCTGCATCCCTATCCTTACCCAAAATAATTAGAGAAGAAATTAAAGTTCGAATAGTGGATGCTAAAGAATATAATTTGAATTCTGATAATTTTGATGTAGAAGGTCCAGAATTTTTTGATGGTGATAGAGTAGTGTCTGTTAATGGGGAGTCTGTTGTTAAAAACTCAACCAAGGTATTAGAGCTTATAAATCATGAATCAAGACATCCGGAGCATTCACTTAAGTTTGAGGTAATTGTTTGTCGTGAATGAAATATTTATTCTAAATAAGAAATGTATCCATGATCATTAATTTGTTGATTTGTTAAAGTCATGTTCACAAATGTCATCCGTCATTCTCATCCATGATCGACTGTTTTTTATGTATTAGCCGAAAAGATATTCATAGTACTTACTTTAACTTACTTCTTAAATATCAAGTTGATGCAAAGGTTAATTATTTTGTTATTGATTGAAATTAGGTTAATTATATATAAACCTTCTTTCAAACAACTAAATGACATTTAATTCCAATCAAAACTCATTGAAGAAATAAGACATTTTGATTTAGACTGCATGCTAAAGTACATCCATTTTGTACAGTTCATATTATATTTAAATCTTTGTAATATGTGTGGGATGTAGTATAATATTTTTAAATTTATTAACTAGCAGTGTTCTATATGTATGTATTTAGATTGTAGACACTATCCCCAATTGCAAATTCTTACTTTCCAAGACATAATTAATCAAATGTATCATCTATGATACATTTTTTATTTTTTGAAATCTGTTATAATAATTATCAATGGAATTCATATCAAATTCTATTTAAAAAAAAAAAAAAAACATTTC
Organism: Lepeophtheirus salmonis; assembly: GCF_016086655.4. Lineage (NCBI taxonomy): Eukaryota > Metazoa > Arthropoda > Copepoda > Siphonostomatoida > Caligidae > Lepeophtheirus > Lepeophtheirus salmonis. The sequence goes on from NC_052143.2 coordinate 8,249,572, forward strand.
AATTATTCAAGTACTTTTTTCTGATGATTAGTCAAATTTTAGAAAGAAAAAAAAACATTAAAAAATATTTAAAGTTTCGTATTTAATAAAAATAATAATATATTATTAACTTCCGTTGAATAATTTGTAGCGCTATTATTAATATTTTAATATTAATCGTAATGTTGTTCAGATGTGGAATGAATAAATTAATTATATTTCCTCTCTTCTGTTTTAAAGGTGAAGTCAAGAGAGGAACTGTCGGAAATTATTAAGTACTTGGGTCATCCGGACTCTGTCTCTGACTTGATACCACGGACTTCTTCCATTCGCTTCAAATTAAAAAAGGTAAGACATTGTTTTTTCTTAGTCCTCTTCCTGGAAATTATTATTAGATATGTTTAACGAGTGAAACATCAATGTTTAATAAATCTGGATTTTTAATACCTTGATGATAACGTATCATCAATCGTCCTTCAATATGTTGCTTCGGCACGATCAGTGTTGTATTTTGTATAAATGTATTCAATACTCTTATCAATACATGATAGTGTATGGAATAACTGATTATAATTAGTTATTCTAAAATGTTCACCTTATTGTTAAATATTTCATCGAATAGACGTAAATACAATTTCAAAGTAAGTTATTTTTCACTAGCAGTAATTATTAATAGTCTTTCGCTTTTTGTCTTCAACAAATCCAAAATTGAGTCGAGGAGTATAATGAAATTCGTTTTTCTTGTTCCTAAGAGCCCTTGAACTCAAGAAGATATAGTATTAAACAAATAATAATTTGCTTAACACTGTAGGACTGCATTTTCTTCACTTTTTAATTAAAGTTTTATATTTTGATGGATAAGATTACATTATTGTAGAAGGTTTCTAAATTCCCTTAGTCATTTCATGGGTAAAAAAGTCATCTAATCTTTGCATGCTAAAGGCATATTTTTCTATATGTATGTGTACTAATGAACGAATCGTATTCTTTTAAGAAGCGTTAAACTATTATGTTTTGTAAAGAGATACAAAAGAGACTCATTACTCATTGGTATGATGAATGACTCACCATTTTATCATGTGTGTATGGATATTTAAATATCAAATTGATATACTCAATATCCTTTGACTTCGTAATAAGAGAAAGTTTGTTCTATAATGATGAGGAGAAAAAACGAGGATGTGGACGGATTCTTATTTATATGAAAAGTTTCACCTGTTTAAACGAAAGACTCTGGTTCTAGTTGTTCATTTGTGTGGTGTTTTTTTTTTTTTCCTACAGAAATCCCAGTATTTTCTCTTCTCAAATGTGATCCCCATAATTGAAGAAGTGAAAGTGTAATTTATAAAGAGGCATTTAGCTAATATGGGTTTTGTTTGTTTATTGATATGGGTTTATACATATGTACTATTATATTATTCAGAAGTCGGATTATGTAAGACAGAGGTTGATAATACTTTAAGTGATGAATGGCAGAATGTATAGAGAACTAACTACATATAGACTTATTAAGACAAAAAAGAAAATATTTTTGGCAATGCACAATGAAATGATGCGTAGACAGGGTGGGTTATGCTTGAGATATTTGATATGCATACATACATAGAGAATCAAAAGGGGGTTTCTAACTAATTGAGTAATAAAAATATGAAAAAAAATAATTATATAAATTCTGAAAGGAAGGCAGAGTGAGAAATGTATGAAATCACAGAAGACGGGTCAATAGAAATACATTGATGAGGATAATGGCAGTGCTAAAGAAAACGTTTGGTTTAATATTTGATCCAGAATCAGTTACACCAATGGATCTCTTATGTAAAGCATTATTTAGTACACGAAGTAATGGATATTTTAATCCCTTATGACTTTTGCAATTTCCTCTAAAGTCGTCAGTATCTATAGACCATGTCATAACACCTGCCAAGTTGTTATCATGTGCATATTCTGCTTTAACTCTAAGGGACTTTTCATCATCATAGCTGACCCACTTTTCTTTTTTAAACATGTAGGGAGCTTTGTAATATTCATCCCAAACTATTTCCCATGGTTCTTCTTCTTCATCTAATTCTTCGCAAATTTCATTGTAGCCCATAAACCCATCTTCACGAGTGTAAGGTCCATTAAATGATGTGGCTTTAGTTTTGCTACCAATTCCGTGGTCATGAGGATTGAGAAGAGCGAAGGCTCTACCATAAAACGGCACTCCGAGAACAGTTTTCTTTCGATCACCACCTTTCTTGATAAGGTAGTTAATTGTGTAGTCCACATTAAGGACTCTGTCCTGTGGAGTTTCATCTGGTCTTCCGTAGAGGGGGGCATTGTGCCCTGCTTTACGATCCCATTTGCCGTGGTAATCGTAGCACATGACATGCACATAATCTAAATATTTATACATGTAAGGAATGTCATAAGCCTTATCGATGGTGGAGGGGGCTGCTCCAATGGCTGCAGTTAATAGGAAGTTATGTTTCTTGAAAGCAACGTGAAGTTCTTGGATGAGAAGGATAAAATTCTTTTTATCATCTGGAACACCACCTCGTTTAGCTGCAAAAAACCGATTTAATACAATTACTTCATGATTCTAATTTCAAGAACATAAATGAGAAAATATAGAGAACTGTTTTTTTCATACCAGGGTATTCCCAGTCAATATCCAAACCGTCGAAGTTATACTTGTTTAAGAAATTAACAACACTTTCAACAAATAAGGCTCTTTTTTCCGCATCTCTAGCCATTGCTGAATATTTTTTAGAACCTTCGTTCCATCCTCCAATAGCAATAGATACTTTGAGATCTGGTCGTGAGTATTTTAAGTCTGTGACTTTTCTGTAGCCTGCAAGACCATAGTTTTCCTCCAAATCCATCCAAGGATCTAATGACTTTATCTTCGACTCAGTTTCATCCAAGCCAGCAAAGCTATAAATAAGATGTGTACAGAGACTTGCATCAATGTCCTCTGGTTTAAAAGCTCCATCCTTTGGTCTATAGTTGGACCATGTGCCCCAGTAACATACCACAACTTTATTGTGTCCATCGACGTTAAATTGTTTTTCCTCCATTTCCCTCTCTGTTCTTACGAATGCAACAGAGGAAAGTAAAAGAAGGAAATTAACTGCTCTACCTCCAACAGACATTGTTTGTAGCGCTAATTCAGTAGTAGTTTAAAGGCGATCTCTTTACAGTTATCTCTCTCGGTGTTTTAGTTGTATCTGTCCTGTCCTTTAGCTCTATATATGATATTTGAAGTAATTGAATAAAAATTTAGAATAACAATATTTCCACCATTTCAATATCACTTCTCACTGTTGAATTGGAACTAGGGGAGGAGATCACAATTTTTTGAAAATAAGACTTTTTCCAAGCGCGCTCGCTTCTTCAGGTAACGTCGGTTTGCAGCTTCTTCCTATAAGCACTGGAACAGCCCCAATATTTCCAGTTAGCTTCACACCAGCAGGGCAACACCATAGCCATCGCTGCTGCCTCCTTGGATCATATAATATTATCTATATCATTTATCCATGATCATAGTATAAATATATATATTATACAACAAGTTTATTATATTGGCATTACCTCCAAATTTGGTTCATGAGGTTACATACACATAATAAAATATATCCTTGGATATTTTCTCAATAAATGGTTTCTTCACATGATGAAGTAACACTTGAATTCTTACTATAAATGGAGAAATTTTTTAGTTTGCTGTAGTATAATGAAAAATACATATTATGATACGTGAATGAGAAAGATTTCACTTCTTCCTTCCTATTCAGGAATTGAAGAAGAAGATGTGTTAGAGGTCACGAATGTACCATGTGCATATATTTCTTAGGGGTTCTTTAGTCTTAGAAGAGATAACAATGCAAAATGAACATGTATCCTGCCATTGAATCTGTTTTGTTGCTATCTCTCTCTCTCTCTCTCGACCTTTCATTCTCCTCATTTATCTAATATAATTCTATAAACGCTTCAATTCACATTTCCTCCTCCTTGTCTCTTTCCCGTCTCGATTCTAATTTCATTTTCGCCTAACATTTGAAAGCAATAGAAATTTATGCACCCATGTTCTCCTACCCTATCGTGTCAAGCCTACCCAATAGATAAGCATCGCTATATTATAATAAGTTATACTTTGTTGTTAGCCAAGGAATTGTACTTCACCATAAAGAAAACGTTACAGAAATCAAATAAAGGGAGAAAAGAGTTATTATCCCATTTTCAAAGGGTTAACGAACTTTTTCCCCTGTATCCTTAACTGTACTCTATCTATGTAGGTTCATCATTATACCTACATATATATGCAATTCTGATTTAAGTCAACATATTATTTTAAAAAATCCTTACCTCTCTCAAAGCCGCTAGATGCAAGCAACAAAGACGTTTCTGACCATCACATCACAACTACACGACTACTAATTTCTCTGTCTAAAAGTAGAATATAAATATGTATATGCATTAAGCTTAGAGTTTTGTTTTACTTGATTTTTTCCCATGTTGCCGTTCTTTTGCGGGAGGAAATCGTTGTTATATTTTTTTATTATCTTAAGTCTGTCGTGGCTTTAATATGATTTGTTCTTAAAGTTTTACTGTTGTTAATTTAATTATTCTTTATTCTGCTACTAAAAAAGAGTTGAATCCGTCAGAATAAGACGACAACGCCCGTATTGTGTGGAGAGGAATAAATAATATCTATCATATGTTATGTAGAAGATAATAAGTATTTACGGTATACTATATATTTTGTCTCCGAGGTTTGATAATTCTGACTACCTATGAGGAACAGTGCCTTGGTTAAAGAGATAGAGAGAAAGGGCTCATTAATTACTTTTAATGAGGTATGAAAATGAAGCTTCCTTCGTGGGTTGTTGCCCTTGTTAATCAAGTAATGATTCGCAACAAAGAAATTATATTATTATTCATAGACATACACGACGATGTTATGATTATTTTATAGAGGTATATGTATGTTGTGTGGGGGACTTGCCTAATAATCTATTGATGCTATCTGCAGGAAGTGAAAAGTAAAAAAACACTTTAAAAGATTTGTCGTCATGTATAACTAGCATTATTATAATTACCCATGATTCCAATATGTGTTCAATGTTCAAATTTAAAATCCTGAAATTAATATTTATATAACTCATTCACGGCGTTCGTTTTTCCGAGGAAATTTCAATGGTTTTGTATTTTATCTTATACAGTTTTGTCAGCTAAATATGATGATTACACTTTGATAAACATAGATTTTAGGGTTGCTATGATATTGAATAATCTAAACAGGTTTCGGATTTAAAATCCCCACCCTGTAGACATTTACATTGTAAATATGAGTTTGACTCTTATCCCCATATCCTTTAGATTTGATGCAAATATGTATGTACATTATATTAATTCCACACACTCCTTCTACTTACACTTCCTTGATTTTTTTATTTAAGAAGGTATATTTATTTTTAGAGTATTGACGTTATAAATTTGTTTGTTTCTCAGCTCTACATTTACTACAAATTAACATATCTATAACGCCATCAAAGTTCATATTATTAAAATAATATTCTAGTAAATTATTCAACCATCAATTTATTCCTTCATATTCCATTATATCAAATATCTATGACTCATATTAACCTATATGTTTGTATTTTTAGCTATTTGGAGTAATTGTCCCATTATTATGTCCTTCTCTACATCAAATTTTAATTCCCTCATGAATTGAATTTTTTCCCTACAGTAGTATCCTGTATCTATGTTATATTTATTTATGCATGTACATTGTACAAGTATCCCTAAGAGCCTTGAATGTCAAATATACATACCGGGTGCGTAGTTGAAATCTAGACACTTATAAAAGAGAGAAATAAGAAAAACTCATTCCTCTCATAACCTGACAAACTCTGTGTATTGACACCCCCCTCCAAAAAATTATCACAATCAATTCAAAAATAGTCTCACAAAGAGACAAAAGAATGGAGATTGCTGCTCTACTTTGTGCGGAGCACACTAACAGATATCCGGAACTTGACTTAAGCAAGTATGCAAACTAATTACAACGCCAAATAGGTCATTAAGGACGGTATTGGCATCGAGACGAGCTTCAACAAGTCGGTGTACCGGTACAAACAGAAAAGGTCACACAGTCCTTTTTGGAGACAAACATTCAATTCTGGCCGAAAATATGGCCACCATACTCTCCAGAGGCTCGACTTTTCCTTCTAACCGCATGTCGAGACCAAGGCCGGTTGAGCAAGGGCACCGAATCGTTAAGCTCTCGAGGCTTAAGTTGATGAGCATTGGAACTCCATGAGCCCCAATTTCATTATTACAACCTGTATGAGCTTTTGGCAGCGCATTAAGGCCACTATCAAAGTCGATGGAAGCTACATTCAAGATTAGAAATGGCAACACATTTGTGGACATGTGCACAAAGTTTAGTTAATGTTACTCCTCTAGTTTCTGAAATTAAACCTCTTCAAATTACAGATTCAGAATATCTCATTTTCAATTACGCATCCGGTAATTGTTCTGTCAGTTTTTTTCTATCGATGTAGAAAGAAAGTCAGAAAGCGTGGGCCTTATGTCGTGTGCTGTGTTTGTATGAAGATATGTTAGCTACCTTTGATTTATTATTTATTTAGAAATCTGGTTGTGCTCAGTTTTTGTTTTTGGGTGAAGATTTCTTTGTATGTCTTGTTGTTTTCCATATTGGGGCTTTTAAAATGCATTTGTAAAGAATGATTTCTCTTTGATGATGATTTGACACTGTTACTCTATGACCTTAAAATATAAATACATTGGTATATATTATGTACTATGTAGGTATATTTTAACCAATGGGAAATAATCCTTCCTCATTCTACATATTATTTTCCTATCCCTTGATGAGGATTATTACATATCATTCTTCATATCTTCAGTATTAATATATATATATATATATATGGTACTTTTACTCTCAAAGTTCAAGGCAGGATAATTATTATCATCAAATATTGCATTGTTATTTACTATAGTTTGTTTTCAGCTATTTATTTTTTTTAGCTTGTAATATATTAATAAGGAGTAGTTGTAATACATACAGGAACGTCCACAGAAGGGGTTCTATCACGCCCCAAATCAAGGAATTTTCAAAATTATGGATATGAAAACAAAAAATTTTTGATGTTGTAGAAAAAAGTATCAATAGAAACGTTTAAAAAATAAATAAATAGGAATTCTTTTCTGAAAAGAAGGTAATTCCATGAAATTATGCTCGTGAGGAAAAATTTAAAATTTTTGAAAAAAAAATTTAATAACCAAACGCTGACATATATTATCATAATTTCTTATTATTGTTCTTTATTCCCCTACGAAGCGATGAGTGAGTTGAAAAGAAACTACATACTTTAGTATATACACACAGTATATTTGAATTTTTATTTTTATAAATATTGTGTACTAATATAAGAACGTTTAATAACTCATTTTGATGTGCATCAATTTCTCAAAATAATTTAATGGATAATTCAAGTTGATATCTTTTTGGTGATATTCATAGCACTCAACAAGTTTTTCTTCTTCTTGTCTTTCGTCTTTGTGTGACGGTTCTATGTTCAATTTCCAAGGTCATATTTTTTGCTTGTGTTGTTCCTACCAACCATCATACCATGTACTACGTTCGTTAACTCTATACCTAGGTAGATATGTTAACAAAGTAAGAAAAAAGAACGAAATATATATAAGAAGGGCGGAGGGTGAGTGTTTCTTGGATTCACGCGGTGGTTATATGCTTACTTAACGACTTGATTTGAAATGCATTTCTCCAATATGTAAGCCATTATAAATACGTATAATCCATTTTCTAACTTTTGATCCTCTTTTTGTGGTATTAAAGCATTTGGCTTATGATTATCATGCTCCATTATACCCTTGTACAACATATTATCAGGATTTTGCTATTATATTGTGAATGATGTGAATCCGCCTTTATCCCATCTATCAGAGTTGATGCTTGTATTTTTGCTGCTGCTGCTGCGGCTAGGTAGTACAGAAACACACGTGTCCAGTGTTCACCTACATGTTATGTACCACCTATATGAGTAATTTTACTCCTATAGATGACTTATTCAATTATTTCAGTTAATGTAAAAATTACTCATGAAATTTTTTTTTGATCCGTAAATTTCTGGCAACAAGTCTTTCCGAATATGCTTCGCCCCCCCATCCCCCCCATCTTTTTCTTTTCAGGGTCTTTTGGTTTCTGTAACTGCATTATCTTGATGTTCATATAATTTATTTTTGTAAAGCTAAATGTGATATTTTGATCAGAATATTTGTACATACATAATCATGGTATATTTAATTCTTATGAAACCCTTTGTGGAAATATCTCATTTTAAATATCCGGATCGTCTTTTATGATATGTAGATTGTAAGGGTATCGTAATATATTTATTCTATTTACATTTGTATAAATAACAAGCATTTACAATTACTTTTCATTGTCACATTGCTCAATTGCTCTTCGCCAAGGAAAAGGTCCATTACTGCTTTAAATCTACAAGTATGAGTATATACACGAGTACTGTAATAGAAGAGCCGTCCAGAGGATGATTAGTAGGTATCTACTAGTGTTAAGTATTGTTATGGATATCCTAGACCGCTATGATTTTTGTTGGACCGAATTAATTATACTTTGTAGACGGGTCTAAAAGAAAAATTCGGTCTAGTTCGGTTCCAAAAAAATCGGTGTTATTTAAAATTTGTCTGTAGTTTTCCGATTGTGAATTGCTTAAGCAGAGATGGCTTCGAAGAATTTTCACCATCCTGTCGTCCCACTTGCAATATGGAGCTCCAAATTCGAGCATCTCTTCCTTTGGCATCCTTTGGTTCTGGCCCTTGGAGAGCAGAGAAGTCCAACTAATCCCATCTGAATGTATTTAGAATGATCATAGGCAATTGTTTAATTAAAATCATATTTAAATTTCGAATTGTTATATATTTTAGTTTTATGGTTATAATTTCCTATTGTAATATATGGATGAAGGGATGGATAGATTCTGAATTAATTTCAAAGTTATACAGATATTTATAATCTATGTATGATATTTATTTTTAATATAATGAAAAAAAATATACATATAATATATAAGACAGAAAAATATCCGTATAAGAAAAATCACATAAAATCTCGCCGAAAAGGAAATTCGATGCCAAAAAAAAGTTGTATCTACATAATATTTTATTTTGGCATGATTTTCTTTCCTCTTCTTTATTATTTGGATTGGAAAAGGAAACTAATTTAAACACATTTATATATATTTGTGTATGTAAATGTAATTTCCTCATGTATTTTTAAGGTGAAAGTTATGTATGGATGAACTTATTACAAAGTCGTAATTCTATTATAATCACACCACCACGAGAAAGAAATAACTTTTTTTTCTTTGCTCTTAATTAAGTCAGGTTATGTGTAGAAGAAGGGCTCTGTTTTTATATATATTATAAAGTTCATGTATGTTTTCTGACTATAACTATAACTTTAAAGCTGCTTGATTCCTATTCAATGTATCTATTTCATTAGACGTAAAGGGAATATTTGTCTGATGAGAATTATGAGAGGTTGCATCATGTCACATTAGGATATCTTGTTTACTGTTTTGCCAGCCAATATAACAGTATCACTTATCAGTGGAAAATGATTACGTTATGTGGTACAAACATGAAGGTGTGTATGTTCGGTGATTGGATGTAGATACGGGAACACACTTTACCTGCTATTCTTCTTTCCTATCCTTGCATTTACGAGCCATATCCACCCATTGGCTCTGATCATAATTACATATACATACATACTTATTTTTGTCATTGCGAACCATTTAAATGGGCGGGCCATGTATTACAATGGTGGAATCACTGGCATTCCCTTTCTTTTACCTTCATTTGATTTAAATCCACATTTTGGTCGCTTATTTACTCGTATAAAGGGGGAACGATTGAATCAATTTTTGCACAGATTGATGAAAGGACAAAGTATACTATTTCATCAATGATAAAAATGATGTGCAGTACACCTGACTTCATCCATTATGTGGCTATATAGCTTTTGAAATGAAAAAAATGTCTTATTAGAAGTTGGATGAAGGATTGAGGTATTGAAAAAATACAATACATAGCTACGCGGTATATGTCTATTATATTTTGCAATTTAAATTTAAACCCGTTTATGTACTGCAGTGTTCTCAATCATTTTACAGGGCGTACCGACTGAGAAGTTATCAAGATTTTCACTTCTAAAATTGTACAATTTTTATCTTCTCATTTTAAAAGTATATTTCTAATTTGAGCAAATTGCTACAAAGTGCTTCCTATACTCAATATTTTCATACATGAAATAACTGTTTTAAATTCCTTTTGAGCGGCTATCAAATCAATACTAAATAAATATTAATATGAAATTTTCTGTAAGTTCTACGCTTTAGTATTATTAATTCAATCAATCCACCCTCGTGTTGTAACACTTGCTACAAAGGGGACTGTTGCAACAAGTGCAGCATCTAACATGTTTTTAGCCATATCAGGGCCCTGAATAGTTGATTGAGGGGTAATTGCACCGACCTACACTATGATGATAAATATAACTAAATGTAATTTGTGAAAAAACTATTGACTGATATAATATTTAAATAGATTCAAACAATAGTAGACATATATAGGACGTAGGTGTGTCGTGTTAAAATTTGACGAGTCTAAGTCGAACCAGCTCAGAGTAATTGAGCCGAAAACAGAAAGTGTTTCAACTAATACCCAATAATCTGTGAATTCTTTAGATCAACAGTTGGTAAAGTTAATAAATATCGTATATATACCTTCTTGCATATTGATAATTATTTAAATAAATTAGTGAAATGACAAATTCGTTTCATAAAAAGGCTTAATTCACTAAGTATACAAAGTAAAAATAAAAGAGTCCTTATTGATATATATTTTATAAATTACTCAAGGATTTTGTGTATATGCATTTGATTTCAAGCACCTAGTATGTATGTAATGTATATTTAGATATAATCTTTATTTATGTGTGTGCATGTGTTTAGTGTTCACACGAATAATTGAGTCATATGTTCTTAGAACTGATTGGAACGATGGCGATCTGAATTGATTAAATTTAGTTTATGTCATCATCGATTCCGCGAAGTGGTAAGTAGAAAATTAGTCCACCCAAAGTCTTTTTTTTTTCAGTTTTCCAAGTTCAAATCGTAATAAATAATATTAATATTTAAAGGGTTCTAAAACTGATGTTCGAACATATTTGAGTTGTGGGGGAGTACATTTAAAAAAGATTGTCCAAAGAATATGTTTTTTATCAAATAAAATGAAAAAGACCAAAAAATATATCATACTTTTTTTTAAAATACTATCCAAAATGTTACATAAAACATGGGCTGTAAAGTCCTGGGCTTAATTCGCTTTATGGAGCCGAGTCCCCAAAACACTTTTCAATCCATTTCTTAGCTTCAACTGTATTTTTTAATCCATCAAGAAACTGTTTCAAATTATATATAGTGATATACGTAGTTGGTGATTCTTCTGTCTGCTTTCACTTTTCTTTCATTTTATATTAATCAAACAATGTTTGTCTGTCTGGATGTTTGAAAAGCCGTTATTTCAACAAAGTATTCAACTAGAAATACATACAAAAACCTAAATTAAATTTACATTTATAATTATTTTTTATTGAAACTTTACGATCTGTTAGAATTAAATCCGCACTCTACTTTTTATTATTAATTTTTCTCTAATTTTGAATTGTCGAGGACTTATTTGGGACCTCCAACTTATTTTTCTTGAGCCCATAAAAAAGTGGAAAATTCGACATAAATATCGATACATATTTCTTCAAATTTTCTGTAAACGTTTTGTATAAGTTGCATTTACTTATATAAATTATAGTTTGTAAAAACAAATTGTATAAGTCAAAATTTCTACGTCTCATAACACCTTATTTAATTGCAATATCAATAATTTTAATTAACGGCTATGAATTGATGCCATCACTTTAACTTGTGCAATTTACTTATAGCGTTATACAGAGGTTATATAATGGCCTGGAAATGATTTTTGTTTTTAATGTGATTCAGATGATATTTTTAGATTGGAATAGTTTAAATATAGATTTAAAAAACACATGGCATATCAATCTTTATTCACTCTCTCAACCTTTTCCTCAAAAATAAACACGACCATATCTAATTCTTGTTCAACTAATCGACGTTTGAAACACTAATAAGAATGAAAAGTGGTAAAAAGTTAACAGTTTACTTCAAAAACATTTTAACTTTTGAAGATTTGGGTATCCCTTGTGGGGGAAAAAAATTGTTTTTTTCTTATAAATATTATATTGTGGTATTTGACATATTACAGGGTGTGCAAGCTATCTGTGCTACAAAAAGGATTTAAAAAAATGTAATTTCTTTTGAACAAGTTATGAAATTTAAAAAAAAAAAATAGATTCTGAAAGGCTGATGAATATCTAATTAATTTTATTTAATAAAATCACCTCCAACCTCCATTATAATCTCTATATGAATCCAAAAGCGCGAGCGGGCCTTCGCCACTTGGTCCCTTGGCAAAACCTGGAATTCCTTTTTTATCCGTAATATAAATTCGTCGTTTGTGTTTCAGGGGATTCGGTTAGTCTGTCATTCGATCGTACCACACCCACACACAAAAAAAATCGGATTCAGATCCGGCGAGATGAAGTTGTCAAAATTGTATTGGAACCATTTGGAACTTTTTGTCGAGGTGTGACAAGGAGGCGAGTCCTGCTGCCACATGTAAGGCCTCCCATTGGCGACCATGTCGATCCAGGGACTTTTTTCTCTAGCTCGTCCAATTATTGTGAGGGTTCTTTCTTCTGATACGGCTTCCAAGGAGGACTTTGTGTCTTTTCCAAATATTTGGGACTACGAATTTGTCAATTGATTCTATTTTTTTCCATCTGGAGCAGGTTTAATCAATCCACATAACAAAAAAAAGATAGTTTACTAAGTTCCCGAGTTCTTCCAAGAGAGTGCGCTGAATTAGTGGTATAGATGGCTTGTGCACCCTGTATATATTATATTTTAATTAATATCACTTTAAAATGTGATTATCTGAATGAGGCCCTGTCACTAAAAAATTAACTCATTCTTGGCTTAAGCAAAAGCCAATGCCCAAAGATTGTTTCAACAATGTATGTATGTTGTTTACTACGATTAGACGCAATTAATGTTTTAATTCATATGATATTTTATTTTAATACTTAAATAATAGACATAATAGGTGTAATAAGTATTTATATAGAATCTTAAAAGGAAGTGACTTATTGAACCTTAACGAATGGTAAATAGATATTTTGATTAAATTTTAACACCAATACCCTTGATCTTATATATCCGGAGAAGGATATTTATTATTAGACCTGTGCTTTTAAGTATGTATATAAAATATACATTCATATACAAATCGATGCGAAAACTTTTCTTAATATTTAAGAGTGAGGAATGATGAACCTTACAAATGCAGACTTTTTTGTCTTTATTCCCACTTTTTTTATTAAAGTATGACACTTAAATCTACTTTTATAAGGTCATGTTCATTATATTTGGCTTGACTTACTGTCCCACACATGTGTAATGTTAGAAACATCCGAAGGCTTTAGACTCCTCCTAAATTGCGAACTTTTGCATCGGTCGCGTTTAATTTAATATATATATATATATATTATTTGGCATGTTAAGGAGAAGGCCTGCAGTGTCCGTCATCCAAACACCAATACCCTCAAAGCCACTGTAAGCTAGCACAGCATGCCATAACAAAGACCTTTTGCCACTAAAGGTGGCTGCATTAATGATTTAGAGATGTAACCATTTATACTATTAATTTTGCTGAGATTCTATTGTTAATTAATAAATTATATCTTCCGGAAGTTTAAAATTCAAAGTGTTCAGATTTTAATGGACAACTCGTTAGAAGAAAATCCATTTTTTTTTTGTTGGTTGTTAAATAGAGGTCGCGCTATGTATATTGTATTATACATGCCTTTTATATTATATCTTTAATATATTGCTCTAATTGGTGATATGTTTTAAATATAGATGGCGTCTTTCTATATAGTAGTTCCATCTAACTTTGAAAATATAATATATGATCATTAAGTACCTACGTAGTAGGTATTTAATGATCATATATTCTCGAAGAAACGATTCAACCATGTACATTGCACAGTGTAGTTACATACATCACATATTATTGTCGTTATGTTACCGGATATCCGCAGTGTGCGTTGTAGTAGTTCTTTTATCTAATGTTTGGTCAATATCCAGTTTATAAATATGCAGTATGCGTGGTTGAAATTGCCTTTTCAAAACGCATTGGAGGTAGGGGATGTAAAATAAACAAGACAAAAATGTATCAATAAGGAAATATGTTTTACAATTTAGTAAAGTAAAATAATACAACTTTCAAATATATATGTTGTGTAAAATTTGCGATTTCTATACAAATTATAATTTTTACATTTCATTGCGTTTTATTTAGCTATATTATTAGTCATTTTAAGTAAATCTATTTTTTGATGTTATTATTTCATCTTAATATATTAAAATCACGCATTTATTATCTTACTAGAGGTAATACCCGGTGTAATTAAGCGTTGGCTAAAAGACAAAGTTTGTTTTAATAATATAAATGATAACTCCGCAACAAATCATCAGTGTTACTCTCAGTTTTTTCATGAACACACTCATACGTAACTGCTCAACACTTATATCAATTGATATGCCGTGTTCTCTCTTCAAGAATAAAAGAACAATAATAAGAGTTTGAGGAAAAAAAATCGATATGTGATGCCTGAGTACTTAAGTCTCTAGAGCGCTCACTGACTGTGATTTACCTCGCTGCTAAATCACATTAGCCATTAAATTTCACATTCAGTATTTTTTATAAAACAAAAACAGTTCCCTCTATATACACGTTTGATGTTCTATGCTCAATATTTCATTGATACGACTTCATTGCTATTTCTTAGATCAAAAATATGTAGATGATGCACATCAGGGATCGCTATATACAGTGCATCCTGTATACATGCTCGATGCTTCATGATAATCCTACTATATATATATTAATAGGACTACATTGTTATATCTAAGATCAAAATATGTATATGACATACATCAGGGAGTACTATATACAGTACATCCTGTATACACCGCTTGATGCTGCATGCTAAATGACTGCAAGATTTACGTTGACATCATTGTTATGTCATAGATAAAAATACCTTCATTTGGATCAAAGATACAAACTGATAAACTTTGCTTAATTAGTATAGATTTATATTAAGTGTTTAACAAGTATTACAACTGTGGACATTTGAACTTTGTGATGTACCACAAAACTCTCATCAATAAATAACTTTCATCAAAATAGTCGAAAAGGACATCATTAATATATCGACCATCCATGAAATTAGGCCTATCGCGATATGCAATAAATCAATTGTTTGTTGGTTAAATTAAAATGAGCGAGAATTTTTTGCAGTCTGCAATAAATTCCATCCTTACCGTTCAAAGTAAATGCACATCAAAAGTTTTTGACCCTCTCGGCGAATTGGTGTTTTTTTTTTCTCAACTGAATTTTTCAAGGCAGCGTGCAGGATTTGGCATTCAGTTGGTGATGGTTATTATTAGGTTGGTTGAAGGATTAATAAATTTAAGATTTGAATGAGATTATTAACTTGATTTGATGTAGCTTTTTCTCCTGATTTCAGTGATGCCAGTGTTTTAAATATTTATTCGGTAGGAACGGATAGTACTTGCATTATTATGTCGTTATCATTATATAAGTTCAAAATGATGTGAAAATGGCAATATAATCGCTTATTGCAATAATTAATGGGGTAATTAATCGCACAAAAAAATGTGTTATCGTGACAGGCTTTCATGAAATATTCAATTATTGCGTTATCCTTATCCCAAGACTTATTCTAAATTATTGCTTATACAAATTGTGTACTGCATAATATATAAGTTGAGATAAACATTCTCTAATAATACATAATAAAGTTAGTTTTATATATTATTTGCAGTTTATGCCATTTCTACTGCAATAATTAAATTATAGTTTTCTTTCTTCAAAATGAAATTTTTGATTTTAAGAGTTATAGTATCTATTGTAGTATATTAATAGACATTATAGCCTGTTTTTCATTTTTCCAATGACGTTGAGAGTTTGTTAGAGTAATTCTACTTGAGATTTTTTAAGCATACTTATTAATTATATGTATACTTAATCTTTGGATAAATTATCCGTGTGAAAAACTCATGAGAAGTTTGCCATTTCCTCATGATTATTTCTTTTGGATAACTAACTTCCTGTTTCTTAAAAAAATATGCAACTATATATGTACTTTGCACATATTTCTGCTAAAAATGTATAATCTATATTGTTGACTTTTCTATTTTTAAGTATGAGATAAACATATTTTTCTATATTTAGACATTTTTGTGTACCTTAAAATAATTTATGGGGTTCTAAAATACCTATCTATTGGTTAATGCTATATGAAGCTCTATAATCACACTTTGAACTTTTATCTTATTTTTCTTTAATGTTTAATGTATTTGTAATATTGTTTTTTCAGGTAAGCAAACTTTTTGATCCAACTATTTTAATATCCTTTTTAGTTGTGAACATTTATTTTTTGGCTATGTGAGTATTCCTTGATTTTTAAGACATTTTAAATATTTTATTGAACAACATAATTGTCTCATAAATATGTACTTCCTTTTGATATTTTAGTATGTGGGAAGATAATTCCATCCCTTAAATTTAAGTTAATATCTAATTATATAATTAATGAAGATTTGAGTAAAGTATTATGTATCTATGATACATCTATTTGATTGAGTATGCAGTTCGTATTGACTGTTAATCAATAATTATTTAAGTAACTTGCATCAAAAGAGATGTAATTCACATGCAATTTTCTTTTTAAAGTATTAAGAATAATCATTCATGCAAGGATGATTAATTATACATAAATGGTACTAAACCTAAGTTGGTTCTATTAGTATTAAAACATATTTTTAATACGTTTCACTATTCCCATGGAATATATTCAGAGAGGTTGTGTTGATTTCAAATGTGCTTTATTTCCGATAGTTTATAATAAATTTCTTCAATTATAGAGCATTATTATAATTTATATTTATTCAGTATGTTTATGTACGTATCGTTGAATTCAATATTGCTCAAGATTGTATGATTTTCAGTTATGTTTAAAATGATTTTTTCTCTCTTGAATAATTACTTGATATTAATTCCTAATTTGTTTTTGAGCAAGCACTCTTGCAAAATAATATTTGATGGAATCATACGTAGTTATTTTTATACTCACTAATAGTGATAATTTATCATTTGTTTGATAAAAATAAAATGATGGAATAAGAAGTTGACTTTTTTAAATTAGTGATTTGTATGTATATGATAAATATGCGATTGATATCCTGTTTCTTGTTTCGTATTTTAGAGGATGAAAAGTGAATATATATGAATCTCATATTTTTCAGGAGGAGGAGGAGGAAGTCAGGAATTTTTTCCTTCATTATTTCTCACGATAAAACTTTTCTACATACAATAACCTTTTGCAGCAGGAGTATGTTGTATGTAGACACAGGTAACAATACTGTGTCATTCGACTCAAAAAGTCTCCCCCCTCAACCCCTCTTTGATGGTAATTAATCTTATTTCTCTTTGTAAGAATAATACCTGTTTTTATTATTGATGATGGGGAAATGGGTAGGTGAACAGAGAAAGGTGAAGTTTCTGTTTTGCTAAAATGATGGTCATTTTTTCCTTCATCTTATTATTACTCTGAAGTAAGACATTTATATATGGATGATACTATCTATCCCTCAAACAACTATGCTCTACTTTGATTCGTTATATAATAAATAGCCACTGCCTACCTACAACAATTTCCCCTATTTCTATAATACTTTTAAGTATTATAAAAAGTTTTGACCTCACATTAACAATGCCTCTGACATTTTCTTGAGGTTTTCTTTGGAGGAAAGGCTGACTGGCTGGCGTGAATGCGTTCATGTTCATACTATAATAAGGTAGTACTAGTGGGGGGTGCTGTTTTAGTGGTAGATGAGGGAGCAGCTACGGAATGGTAACGAAAGACGTCGACTGATAGGAAGGTAAAAAGTTCTCACTGACGCGTTTTTATTTTATAACGATTTTTCCCCCTTCGTCATTTTTTTTTTTTTTGTTTTGTTATTATTCTGTATTTTAAATAAAAAATGTTTTAAAGTAGTTAGGAACTTGTTGGAGTGAGGATGTCGTCCTATTGTTATCATTTTAAACTTCGTTTGCCCTCTCCTGCACCTGGGGATAAAACCGTGAGATTTAAGATTCAAGTTCCTTTCAAATGCAAACGCTTTACTCCCAATAAATTTGGCTACTCCAACATGAATGGAAAAACTAATTTCCTATCCAAGGCTCTTGGGTTCCTCAAGCATAAAAGGTACGAATCCTTTTGAGAGTGGGAACTTTGAATCAATCTCCTTTGTGGACCTCGATCTCATCATCTACACCACCATTATGTATAAAGTCGTGTTTGGATTGTAAATACTACTGCTACGTTATAACTTATAAGTTATATATATATATATATATACTTCAGGAAGCATCAAGAAAAAAATCTTTAATATATCTGTGATATAAAAATCCTGCTTGTTCGTTTTGTGTATGAGATAAGGTTATTATAACTTCTTGTCTCATTGGAAAAATCATTCCCATCCATTTTTATTGTACTATAATATTATTACTTTTGTGCAATTGCTTTTTGTTTCTGTTTTTTTTACTCTTTACATTACAAAACAAAAGAAATTTCAAGTGTCTATCTGAATATCATTTTCTACCTTTACCTCATTTGTTCCAATAAATAAAGAATTGCAACAAATATCCAAGGATGTAAATCTTAAACTGTATCTTAATTATTTTTTAATATTAGGGAATTTATTTCTCTATTCATGGTTACATATTGAAAATGAGCTTTTACATTCAGCATTGCATGCAATATTAATTGATTCACATACAATTGATAGTTTTTTTGGTTAATTTTTTCAAAATAAGGAAAAGTCAGTTTAATTCCTTGGCCGTTTCAATTAAGCTTTAGAGGGGTTTGTATTGTACATTTTATCTAAGTAGATATATATATAAGAACATTGAACCCCTTCTTCAAATGTACAGTTATTCAGGAGAAATTCTATTTACCACAATTCAATCATTAATTATATATCTAATTGATGGTAATGTTAAGCGGTGTGGTAGTAGTTTTTCCATATACAACATCAGTCCTAACTCCTTGGTATCTAGATTGACGAGTGTTATTTGACTTCAACAGGATTGTTTATATTTTATTTTTTCCTGTCTCTCTTATTATCTGATAAATTTGCAAGATCCAGTTATTATGATTGGTTATATGATATCAATAATCATTTTGATTACTAACTATTAATTGATGCTCTCATTTCATTCTGTTTCATTGAATCTACTTGTTAATCATGTATTTAACAGTAAAATGTGTAGATGTGGGCTTTGAAATTAATATGTACTGTATAATCTATTAATATCTAATTTTTTATATATATATAAAAAGTCATAAATTACATCATTAATCGATCCATAGAACATTTAATTTTTGCGAGATTCTATTTACTCTAAATTCTTCATATCCTTTTTTGGTTGCAACTTGCTTGCACAAGTTACAACTCCTACACGATATAAATATATAGTGATATACATAAATGTTCAACTTATTTCTAAATAAAATTAATTTCAAATTAATCACCTGATACATTTTCAATTTTAATCAATAAATGAGCAAATTATTCCTTTTATCAAAAGTCTACATATGTTCAAGAACTTTAATTTTATTCTGTATATATTAATATAGTGAAAAGTAAGGAGGATTTAAAAAAAAAAAAAAAACACTTGTGGATTCATCTTTTATTCTTCCATCTGCTTTAAATATCTATGGCTTTTATATGTATATATATATATGGAAAGAAGATAATAATTAATATTTATGATGTCGAAACTGGACAAATAATCATATATGTAATGTTTCTTCGATTTTCCTTCCTTCCCGGTGAAATATCCTCAAGTCAAGGTTTCCATTTATATATACATATGAAATATTATTTATTTATTCTCCACGCTATGTTGTATATATATATGTACATTGATAATTATTAGAAGAATAAACTAAATAGCTAATATGTAATGCATATTAGCCATAAACATAATAAAATGATGCACTTTTGTAGCTACAAATGAATACAATCATAGATGATACATTCGCTCTTGTGTATCCACAATAGAAGTGATTGTTTATAGTCCTCACGATTTGACATTGGAATGGAAGGGCTTAAAGTAATATACTTATACATTGTTTGTATATTGTATATGGGTAGATGGATGAATGTACATATTTATTTCTGTTAGGATACATTCTGTATTTTAAGCGAATGAGAGATGCTTCTTTGAACGAAGTAGGGGATGTATGTTGTAAGTTTGGTATTCTCATTTGCCTCAATGCCATTACAAAAGATTTTGTATGGGTAATAGTATCCTAGTTGTTTATTAATATACCTATGACGTTGAGTACATGGAGTAGTTCTAATTCGTTCCGGAACGGAAGTTAATTTCATAGATAGGTAATAGGTACATATTTTCCCTATCGAATCCCTTAATTAAATATAGGTCCATGGTCACAGTCTCTCCCTCTCTGAGAGAAAAGGAGAAAGAGTCACATACTTATCATAAATATAGTAATGATTTCTTTGGTATTTATTTTGACCATGATTCTATTGATATTTTGTCCTCGAAAGCATATTTTGAAAACTTATGCTCGTTCTTCAATTGTATATAATACTTATATTCATTTATTGTTCTATTTCATTCTCATGATAATTTTATTGACTCTCTCAGCCTTTCCTCCTCTAAAAAATTATATTTGCAATTTAGAAGCCGGTCAGCAGTATTATATATATATATATAAATAATTTAGGGTAAGGGGCTCCAGCCCATCCTGGGGAAATACTCTAATTAACCAATGCAGTCATTCTGCCCAACAGTTATTCATTCTTGGAACTGTTTTTGTATTTAATAAAGTTAAAATTTTTGGGCCGGGCCTGAATTTGACAAAATATTCCCATTTTTTAGTTTCCCTCAAAGTGAGGGATTTTGGGTGATGAAGAAAATAATTTCTTTATTGGGGGGAGGGGGATACAGCCTCTGGCGACGCCCCTGAGCAAGTGACAGTGATAAGAATTATGAGTAGACAAATCAACGGCTGGTGAAAAAAATATAGTAAATTTTCAGTACAATTGGATAATACTGTAATTCTCATACTCCCTGGCTAGTTATTACATAGTTGCTCGTATTTATACGTTTTCCAAACTCATTAGTCAAAATATTTTCAGAAGATTGTACTCAAAAAAAAAAATTGAACACTAAATAAAATTATGTTTGTGATAATTTTATTTAGTGTTCAATTCTTTTTTGAGTACAATCTTCTGAAAATATTTGTTTATAATTGTTCCTTCAATATTTATCCTTCAAAATTTTATGTAGGCTAAAAAAAAGTTTTCCTTCCATATCTGAAAAAAAGAAAGAAAGAGTTCATTATATCATATACTCGTATGTAATCATCTATATCTAAATATAATTGATTCATTAGAATGAATGAATGATGTATGTATTATGATATGGACATTTTACAGCTTTTGCAATAGAAATGGAGGAAAAAGACGAACGGAAAAACGGGCCGAACAACCCACTTATCAAAAATAGGAAAATTGAGCTTTTTCCTTTCATTCAAGTGACCTATTCATTATATAAATATATATTAGTATTACATACCTATATTTTTTTTTGTATTTACGTCCAAGGGAATCAAACTATTACGTTCGATTATAAAATACAGGTTTGCAATTGTGTATATGTATATAAAGACTGGTATGTATATATACATACCGGGGGGTACTTGAAACTTAAACACTGTTTATATTGATTTAAGAGGTTCTGTGTGAGGAAATTAGAACTGTCTAATGGTTTAGGTAGCCATTTATCTCTAGCACCTGCTGCTTTTTGAATTTATATAAATCAGACGGTAAATGTCATCACAACGAGATTAAAAGCTTAGGGCTTCAAGTCTTCTTCGTGCGGGTCACACTCCAACAACAGAGTAGCCAGGATGGTGGGAATGGCTCTTAAGACCATCTACAATGTTAAGAAGAGGCTAGACCACAGCGAGACCATAGAGAGGAACGAGGGCTCCGGAGAAAGTCCATCATTAATACGGATGCTATCAAGGACGCCGTTGATCCAGTCGCCGTAGGTCTCGTGGATGCCATGTACATTAATGTTTTCAAAGCCGACATGCTCCTCTGGGTCTAGGCAAATTTCCCCAACGGCAGCGTTGTCTTTCAGTAAGACACGCTCACAATGGAAAAATTACTCATAACTTTTTAGCTAACAAATTTGCTTTCTGGGACAGGAGAATGTGTCCACTATAGAGTCTGGATGTCAATCCCCTCGACTTTTCTTTCTAGCTGCACATCGAGAGAAGGGCATTTAGCATCCGTCACCCGAACGTTGAAGCCATGAAGACCTCCGTCGACAGGAGTGGGCTACCACGGACCTTAACTTAATTTGCAATACTTGCAACTCTTTTCAAAAGAGCTTGTCACCATCTGTGAGGCCAATAGCGGGCGAATAGAATAAATATACTTGACATTGGTTATATATCAGAAAAAGATAAATAAAGATTTTTGTTAAATGTATAATTAAAGAATGGAAGGCTATTTGCTTTTTCTTTCCAAGTGTGTAAGTTTCAAGTTTCCACCCGGTAGTATGGTCGTTCTTTGTTCGGATGTTTGTGAATAATAGATTATAATTATGCCTTGATCATCCTTATCTATATTTATTTCCTTTAGCTAAATACTTTTCAAGTTTTAAACCTTATGTAACAAATGTAGATAGTGGATTGGACTTTAAAACAAGTACACAAAGAAGTTGCTTTAATATATGTAATTGTTCATTGTTTGAGTTTGTAAGGGAAATTATTACTTTGTAATAATAATGAATTTGGTAGGGTAAAAAACTGCATATCCAGATGATCGTTTTTATGGGATTATTGGGGTTTTGTATGGTTTAGAAGGTATAAAGGCATTATTTATACATGCCCATTGAAGGCTTATATCCCAAGTACATATTATGTTTGTAGTATTTCTTAATCTTCTTTCAATGTATTTTGATATGTATACATATTTGTCATTGCTTAAATATTTGGATCAAATATAAATACCTGCCTATGATAAATAAAAAAGAAACCAAAGATATTTGCATATGTAAAAGAATAACTATCAATTAGAAAGATTTAATCATTTGCTACAGTGGTCTAACAATAAGTAGGAGTGAATGTTAAGGATGAGGTATATTCTAATATGTTGCCTTAATAATGATAATTTATGACGGCTGGACAGCTGGATAGCAGCCCTTGTTTCCAACTCTTTTTAGCTCTTTCTTCATAATACTAATAAACAACCTTGCTAATGTATGCATTATCGGGTGCGTAGTTGAAATCTGGACAATAAGAAAGAAAACATATGAGGAGAATGAATAATTCATCCCATTAGCTAACAAACTGTATATCTAGACACAATTCTCAAAAAAAAATAACATTATCAATTCAAAAATGGCCTCACAAAGAGACAAAAAAAAATTGAGATTATTACTGCTCTACTTCGCCCGGAACACACTAACAGAGATCCAAAACTTGACGTAGGTAGACTATTTATAACGTCAAGAAAGCGATAAGTGATGGTATTGGCATCGAGAGGCAGCTCGCGCCCTGACTTTTACAAAGCTCCCAGTATCAATGACGAGTTTGGGGTTTGTTGCATCCAATGGACTGGCGATACCGTAATCAGGTTCAACGCTACTAACTACGTCAATATGTTGAAAACTAAGTTGATTCTCTCGATCAGGGATGGGAATATGATGCCTTAATCAGGTGGGACACCAGTTCACACAGCAAAGCATACACAGTCCTTTTTATAAACCAATATTCCTTTCTGGCCAGATCCTAACCTGCTCAACTTTTCGCTCTGACCGCATGTCGAGGCCAGGGCCTGCTGGACAAAAGCACTTAATCTTTAAGCTTCTGTTGATGAGCATTTGAATTCCATGAGCCCCATTTCATTATTACAACCTGTAGGAGCTTTCGGCAGCGTATTGTGACCCTATCAAAGTCGATGGAGGCTACATTCAAGATTAGAAATGGCGACACATGTCCTAAAATCTCTAGAAAGTTAACTAAATGTTGTGCATCTAGTTTCCTAAATTAAACCAGTTAAAATTCCAGATTCAGAATACCTAATTTTCAATTACGCACCCGGTATATAATGAATGCAATAGCCGAGTTCATTTATATAATATCTTCATGTTTATTACCTTATGTCTTTGAAATGTCCAGGTGTAAGAAAATACACATCATAATAATTAATTTGTTGTAGATCCTTTCATTACTTCTAATATATAATTGAATAGTTAATTATTTATTCAATTATTTGATAAAAAAGGCGTAGCAATGTGTTCATATTATTATTTACGTAGGCACAGAGTAAAATATCGCTTAATTTCTTATTTGGTAATACTTTATGTAAAAAATGGTCTTCGATTTTCAAATAGGTATTTTTTCATTGTACAGTAGTGAGTATTGTCCTGTATTTGGAGAAAAAGTATTTTTTTGACTAAATTTTAGTATTGGTGCACTTTAGTTTCAAAAATATAAAGTCACTGAGAAACATTCTAAGTATGCATTTATTGCTTCAAATAACGTCAAATTTGTTATCTTTTTTTTCCAATAAATTACTTAGCATAAAATCAATCTTAAAAAATTAATTCATCGCTTATGAATAGTAAGTAATTTAACGGCTCATTTATTCTAAAAATATCTTAATAGAAAATTCATCAAACTTACACATATTGATCCAAAAATAACTTACAAGTGAATTTTCCTCCTTTGAATTTCACTCTAATTGCTCATAATACCCATTCAACCTATTTACAAACTTGGTTTCCATAGTTTTACATTGTAT
This sequence comes from Lepeophtheirus salmonis, assembly GCF_016086655.4. Lineage (NCBI taxonomy): Eukaryota > Metazoa > Arthropoda > Copepoda > Siphonostomatoida > Caligidae > Lepeophtheirus > Lepeophtheirus salmonis. The sequence goes on from NC_052143.2 coordinate 8,274,753, forward strand.
ATATATATGTATAGTTTAAATATAATGATGCACCTAAATTTATCAATTAACTAAATTGTTTTATAGTTAACATTTTTTTTAAACCAAGGTGTTGCCTTAATTCGAATTTGGCTGTATAGGTGTGTACCTTAGGACAGTGGTTCCTTATTATTTTTTTGAGTTCGACCCTTAAAATATTTGACTAGACAATGTGCGTGATGAATTTAAAATTTAGAGTGTATTTTATGCAAATAGATGATTTTAATTCTAAATATACTGAAAAATATTAAAAAAGAAATATAAAGTACAATCAAGAAATAATCGAATATACTGTCAAAATAAAATCAGCAATATACAAGTATTTACCACTTTGAATAATTTCTATACTATCAATTCTCTTTTTGCGGTAAATAAAGTCAAAATTGAGACAGGCTTTGGATGTACAAATAGATTAATAAAGAAATCAAGGTCTTAATGTAACGGATGTGTACTTTGCATTGAGCAAAGCAGGTTCCTTCTGGGTTTAATCTTGGACACAGTAACTCAAAGATTATTCTCTACGCGTAGCCACGATCTGTATGTATTTTTTATTTAAGTTATTACGAAAAAGGTCTTCTCACATAAATAAGTTGTGACAAATAGTATAAGTAAATTGATTGCTACTTTAGCCAGCAGTGTGTACTCATTCATCGTAGAAATCCAGAATTATTCAAGTGTTTTTGAATGAAAATCTGTTGTTGTGTTAGGTCAATGGAAGTTCGATACACGCGTCTTCAATATCAGAAGATAGATGATTAGCTTTGGAGGTAAAAGAGGCGTATCCAATTATGTTTTTGTGGTTTTGTCTTCTACGAAATACTTTTTAAAATGATCCAAAAAAGACTTACAAAAAAATATGTACATTCACCAATATTTCAGTTTTGAACCCACAATTTAATCTTTTTTTTTTTAAATCATCTTGTAACCCCTTCTTTTGTGAGCAGGTATTCAAAGAAAATGAATTTATAAGCAGCAAGGTACACTTTTCAGACATTATTTGTATAATTATAACAAGCACATGTGCCAAATTCCCATCTCATAACCCTTCTACGTATTGATGAACCTTTATTTAATATTATAATAATTTAAATACTAAATACTTTTAATACAGTGCTTATATCTCATGAACGTGTTAGTTTAGCAAACTAAAATTTGGTGCATGTTCTTTTCTCATAAGTGAGAGCCTCTATACAAAAAAACCATCAAATTATGTTAATGTCTAGTAACATTTTGTCTTTACTATCTTGTAGTTCAACAAAATAATCTGAAGGAAAAAGCTTCGATCTTTCAGCTTCAAATTTGTTATGGAAATTTCTAAAAGAAATACCTAAATGCAATAGCAAAATTATTGCTCCCTTAGTGTTGTTTTGAAATTAACGATATGACAATATAAATGGCATCAAACTGTTCACTGTAATATTTTCAATTTTTCAAAAGAACTTTCAGTTTAAAAATGCAGTGCTCTAAATTCATTTTTATTTCGTTAAATACTGATCCTATATATATTTTTATTAGTTAAAATATAGATTATTGTTTCTAGTCTATAATACATACAAGATTTAGATAGATATTTTAATATTTAGTTGTTGAATTGTATTTCAGCTATTTAACGCAATACAAAATAAGGCCGTCATTTCATCTGGACTGCCTGTATTGCTCTTCTAGTTATTTATATATTTTTGAATGGACATTATTGACGCCATTAGCATTTATATACATATTTGATGATGTCGTCAGGGAATACCACTGATTAAGTCGTTTCCGAACAAAAAAAAATCGTTAGGACTGGTTATTAGTTATTACTTTTACTTTGGCTTGCGAACGGAACGCAAAATTGAAGGGCATTCCATGGTACTCATTGATCCCAATTTTCAGGCCTTTTGGGAACCAATACGGGGACATCCTCTTCCTGTCAGATGAAACGATTCCCAGCATCACTGCAGAGGCTGGGAACCTCATGGACCACGTAGGCGAGGTAGCGGTCGTTCCTGGAGTTTCTAGACTAGTCCAGAGTCCATTTTCCTTGTCTTGTTGCTGTGCTGGTTGCAAATCAAATCGACTATACTTTACCTTTTGGCCTCCATCTCGACAATGAATGAACCGACTTTTGTCAGTTGTAGCTCATTTGAACACTAATATTCGCCGAATAATTGTGTTGTTACAAATTGTTGAAACCTAGTTCTATGCGGCTTCCCTGACATTATCAAAGTAGAAGTCGGGATTTGCTGTCGTACAGTGTATAGGATTATAATTGGACTACGGATTAGAACGGAAATAATGACTAAACGCTTAACGAAGAAATTTTTTTTTTGAACGGAACACTAGCATTTATTAACATGCGCGAATTGAAATTGCAAAGTCATTAATGTGGGCCCTCCTGTTCTACTGCCCATACCGAGTATGCAGATATAAATATGACTAATTAATATTAGTAATAAAATTAAACTACTGTTGAATTAATGATGTAAATACATATACCTACTAAGTGCTGATGGGGCTGCCAATTATTGCCTACACATTTATTAACGAGTGTAAATATGTAAGAGATTTTGACAGAGGGAGTAACTAATGATCCTTGTCAATTAATAATGATGCAACTCAAAGTATGAAAACAAAATAATGATTGTCATTTCATTTGTAATTTTGTTTCTCTGTGTGCCAATCTTGATTAATTGTATGTTTGTAACATTCCATTCAATGCGTAAAAACGATACAGTGATTAGGAGTATATATCATATAATTCAGCTCCCCATGTAGATTATGTCCATTCCCACAAAGAACGACTACTGATTTAATACTCGTCTTTCTTTTTGTCTACTTCATCCAAAGAATTCACATTATAATACGTATAAAACCCCATCTCCCAAATAATAATTATGATGCTCCTCGCTTAAAATTTTAATTTCCATATTATTAAAATAATAATAACAGTTTAATTGTTTAGTGTGTATGAAGGGTTGTTACTTAGAACAAAACAAAAAATTTGGAACAACATCAACTTGTTGTTTTGTAATTGAAATCAAATTACTTCCTCTTAATCCCTCTCACGACTTTCCTCCACTCTACCAATTGATTCGAAAAGTCAGGGTCAAGTAATGCGTCTTGTATATTTGATTAAGGCAATTATTTACTGGGATTGTGTTTAAGTGTCATGGAGTACATTCAAACCGGCTTTTATAGAGGGCGTTTGTATCGTTGATTCATGCGTCCTCTATTTGTAAATTTGTACACTTAACTTCTTTTTTTTTTTCACGGAACCATTTCATGGTAAGATTTTCACTCAACCCCTCTTTTATAGTAGTACCTATGTATGTTGAGAGAGTTTAATTATAGGAAGGGTGAATTAATTTAAATAACTAAGGTACCTTAGGTTGTTTTTGTTTGTTTTTTCTCTTTCTCTCTCTGTACACTACAGCCTACCTTTAAATTAAGTTATTCCCCTCATACATATAAGTATGAGGGGATATTGCTGTTACTGAAAGATGTTTATTAAAATTAAATTTATTGATGGATTTCTCATGTTCTTCTCTTTGTTCTCCTTCACCCCATTAATTCTAAAGGGAGTTTCCTCTTTATTATTTCATACATTAATGCCTTTCCATTATTTCAACAAGTAATTGTTAGTTGAGAAGCTGAGCATCTGGTAGTGTGATATATTTAGAGCATTTTCTTTGTCAACTCAGTATGGTTGATGTCATTTAGACAAAACCATAATCTATGTTGAATCTTATTTATATTTTCAATATTGAAATTATAATATCAAATATTTTGTGTAATTGATGTATTTTCAATATAAAGTTTGTATTAATATTAATGTATTCAAAGGAAAATCTAGTGTTAAGCTAATGAAGGTACATTGCCATTGAATTTAAATAAATAAATATTTATTTATTTCAAACCTACACTATATTCATATAGTGACTATTCCCCCATTGTAAAAGTATGTAAATTGTATAGTTATATGATGATTCCGAACGCCGAAGATCTAAAAAGGGACACGTAGTTACGAATAGGAACGAAGAAAAAGTCTTACATATTTGGAAATTATAGGTTATATTAGTATTATTATTATTATAGAACATTGCACAAAGGACTAAAGATCATGGTAAAAGAAAGTCGAAGGAAAAGAAAGAAAAAATATACATACATATATGCATGATACTCCCAGATTTCCTTAAGACATGGAAATAAATCATATACAAACATAAAATATTTTTAAAAAATCATTCGCACACACCAATCTATGGTATTATATACCTACTACATAGGTATATTATGAAATAGTAAATTTTTTTTTTTTAAATATTGTGTGTGTTTTTTTGGTCATTCTGAATTAAAAGAAAAAATGTCGTTGTTCACTTGACTGTCCCGTTTTTGAGTTAATATATTTTTCTCCCTCTCCACGAAGACCTTTTCTGCTGGAGACAAAAAAATATCACTTTGGCCATTTGGTGATTTGAGGTTTCCCTGTTTTATTAACCATACCACAAGATAATGATCCTCCTTTTTGTTCAACAACTATCACTTCAACTAGGGTTAAATTTTGATAAAACAGGGGAAACTGCAAATCATGGAGTATATTTTTAGGGCCCTTAAATGATGGGGGGGGGGAACTGTTTAGTATGGTGTGAGAGGCCTAAAAATGGTCAATTTTGACCTATGTTTTTGAAACAAAAATGGCCTGTATCACCGTTAAAAAAGCCTGAGAGCCCTCAAAATTGGCTAAAGTAAGTTTTTTATTGTCTTCAGGAAAAAAGTTTTTTTGTGTTTTTTTTTTAGTTTCTCATTTCCCATCTTTAGCAATATCCAATTTTAGTGAAACCAATTTTTAAATTGGTTTGCTGGATCCCATCGATAAATAATAAATCAAATTTAAGGACATAATTAATTTACATCATAAGAATTAATTAATAAAGTCAACTTTAAGCTAGTCTGACGTACATACATTTGAGAAAGATCCAAAATTTATAATATATTTTGCATACGTTGGAAGGTAAAAATATGATAATATATTCATTTGTTGGTTTGTTACTTATTATCGGTGCTTTATTGAACATCATTTTTTGTCGATATACATCATTTGTACAGTAGAATAAATGTTTAAAACTGCATATATCTCAAGTGAATTTTCCCTAATTTATATTCAATTTTTCAACTATTAATTGTCAAATATTGAATTTTTTTTGGAAAAAAATTCAATAATTGAATATTGAATTTTTGGGATATTTTTTTAAAAATCCATAGCTATTCACAAAAAGTTATTTTTTTATTCATTTACAATTTCAAATATTACATTTTTTGCTCTGCACTATAATTTTCCCGAATGACGAAAAAAAAAGCCTAGAAAAAAGCAAAAAATCCTGAATTGGCTTCAGCCCGCCCAGCCCACCACCGGCTGACGACCCTAATGTTATGGACATATTGCAATGTATGTAGAAGTTTGTACAAGTAAGTTATTAAAGTTGCAATTTCTTCGTTAAAATGCATTATTTAATTACAACATTGGTCCTTCGAATTACTCCACTATTTATTGATACTCTCATTTCCTTTTGATCTATTAAAATTACATGGTTATTATATATTTATGAGTACTATAACTGTTTGGACTTTATATGTAATGTGCCACATATATTTATATTTTAGTAATTTGTATTACAATATTAACATATCGATCATCTATGAAACATCTCATTTAAAATTATTCATCTGATTTTGAGTTGCAACTTGTACAATTTGCTTCTAAAAAGTGATAACTTGTAGACAACATATACATATATTATAATAAGACTCCACCTTTTTTGACATGATGATGATGATATTTTGCTCTTTTGGTATATGTATGCGTGTAATATGTAGATCCTTCTTTACTAACGACATTACATATCTTTAAAAAATATCTAAAGAAAATAATTAATCATTTGGATGGTGATAAGTGATAAGGAAAGGAGGAACATGACTTGATGATTATGAATATATACCGTTTATTATATGTGTAATATTTACATTGAACACCATCATCACCCTCACACTTTAGGGCATTCAAATTTCAAATATCCTGGTCATTATGTTTTTGAGTTGTTATGTATGCATTTAGAGGTAAATGATAGCGGAAATACGTTTCTAGATATTCATATATACATATACTTTAGACTATACAAAAATAACAAAATTTTGGAATTTGCTGGCTATTTATTATTTTATTCTTGTAAACAAGAAAATAACCTTATATCGCCCAAGAAACAGTCTTTGATACACGCGTTTTGATTTGAAAATCTGTAAAATATCATACATTTTTTCATGTAATTCCTTTAAAATTATCAAATTGAATAGTTTTCTGGATTTTTATACAATTATATATTGTAGATTATATCTACAATATTTCAGCCATATTTGAGCAGCATTCCTCTAATTTGCCTCACATTATTAGTTTGTTTTTTTTGTCCTAAAAATGTCAAAATAAAATAAAATCAAAATTTATGCGTCTAATACGAGGTACACCAAAATAATATTTATTTACTGGGGACATCATTAGGACTAAAATATTCATAATATGAGGTAAATTAGGGCATTGTTAACAGATCTAGATCTAATCTCCAGTACTTAACTTATTAAAAATCCTTATAATGGAGTAGCTAAAAAATTATTTTTTCGATAATCTAAAGTTTTAAAATCAAAAATCGTCTGAACTTGAGTCATTTCGGTACAGTTTAATATATATAGTTATACACATTTGAAATGTTTATTCAATGCAATTTTCTCATAATGAGAACCTTTTCCCACCGTTCATTTTCAGTAGCTACTGATTACCTACTACTTACTCAACTCAATCTATGATCATCCCCTGTGTGGAATGTGCATACCTACCTATTATTGCTCATAACTCTTGTTAATTGCCTGTTTTATATTTTGTATGAGTGCATTTATGTATTTGTGTGAGAGGCGACCTCTCTTTGAATTTCACTTCAATCGGTAGGTATGTAGGAACATATTTTCTACCTATATATGTATTAGTACTGAGACTCGGCCTATTACCAAATTGTATGTCTAATGTGACATCTTGACCGATTTTTCGCTTTCAATTTATGGACAGATTTTTTTGTGTCTCGCATTATGAGAAACCGATTTTTTTTTTTAAATCAACTGTCATTGGTGTTTTCATTATATTAAACAAAGATCTTACATAGAGGCTGGGGATTTTAAATACGGAACAAGTTTAGACCGTAATATCTTTGCAGCCCTAACATCGATGCGTAAGATAGTGTGTTAATTCAAATGAACCCGACAAAACTGTATAAGAAAAATTACAAAATTATTTAGATGTGCTCCGAATACGAACGGCATTCTGCCATTATTGTGTGCTTACGTGCTGGGCGCACGCCCAAGTACGCCAATAACTCCATATATAGTGATGCTAGAGAGCTTAAATTGGTGTTAACAGATTTGGTGTCATGTTGAATTTTGAAATGGTACGGTTTTTCAAAATTGAGTAATTGGAATCGGATTTATTCTTGAAAATCCAACATTTTTAAGGCCTTTACTTTCTGGCCAAAGGAAATGTGGCCTACTAGCTCGCCGGATCTACCCTCCTTGGGTTACTATAAGTAGGCTGTTTTGGAGAGAGAATCCAATAAACATGCAAATAACACTGTTGACTCTTTGGTGGCATCCATTATTGAGGTAGTGTCCAACATGGACTAGGAGTTCAGGTTTAGAGCCTGTGGTTGCAGCTGGAGGTGGGTGGTTTGAGCTATTGACTTCACTATAGACCTCCTCATGTTAAAGCAAAATATTTGTGAATTGCTGAAATAATTAACTTCTGTATTATACAAGAGTTAGAACCAAAGGAAGATAAAGTGAGTCAAAGGAAAATACTTTTAATTAGATCATCCATCTCAAGATATGTTCGAATTCGGTGTTTTCCTTTTTTTTAAAAGTATATATATAACTCTCTCACTCTTTAAACTTTGTATGAAGTCATTGTATCGTAATTTGAAAACACATATGACCTCACAAACAATGTATATGTACAATCGGTAAAACCGATTTGTGGAACCGAACTAGATCGAATTGTTTCTAGGACCGATTTTTTCTTTAGTAACGGTTTAGACTTATTTTTCCTTTGTACTGATCTTGACCGAACTTTTTAAAAGGACTTGATTAGTTCAGTCCAACAAAAATCATAACGATCCAGGATTTCTAGACGGAACCCCAACGCTAGAGAGTTGATGTTAAATAAGTAAAATGTTCATCTACATGTTGTGTAGTGCAAAATTTTCTTTGTTCAAGGTTACAAGTTCATCCATGACTTTTTATGCTTAAAGGCCTAATAATCACAATTAGTTTTGCCATACATTCATACGCAAAGACAAATGCATCATGAGCATACTCTATGCACATATATGCGTAAGTAAGTACAAATTGTGAAATTGTTAGATTTACAATCTATGCAAATTACTCTTCCATTCACGAGCATCATCACCAAAGATGCTAGTGCACAATCATCATCTTCATTATTCATGAATGATGACTGTTAATACCTGATGTCGACAGTCCTATTATTACGTCTTATTAAAAGGAGACGAATTCATACTTACTTACTAAATGATGCTCAATGATTATGTATTTGTATATGTGTGTTTGTGTGAATCGTCTATTCATCCATGTATGTAAGTATGTACTTGCCAACTCATTATGGTTGCAAAAAAAATGATGCAAAACAAAGGAGGATGATTACTCAATTCATCCATTTTGAATAAAGGATTTACGAATGACTTGAATGAAGATTTTTTAACTATTGCTAACATGTATGGACTAATGCAAAGATCGACGGTCGTTAAAATTAGCCACTAGCCAACGGGGCTATTCAATTTTCTTTTACTAGCCGAGATTACCACTAATGCCAAGGTAGTCTCAAAAGTTTCCTCCTCTAATAAAGATACAATACATTTTTCAACATAGTCTCGCTGTAACTCTACACACACTTCTCCAAGCGATATTTTATCTCTGCAACCCGTCCAAATACTACTCGGCGTTTTTCTTTATGAGTTGGATTGAGTTGGACGCATCAAATTTTAAAGCAACAAGCCTTTATATGTCTGGTATTGTTTGAATCTATTTAAAGGTTACACTTTCTTCAAAAAATATTTAATGACAGCTCGAACCTCGATTTTGTTCATTTTGACAAACTCACTCACATCAACTCACTCAAACCACTATAACATAGCAACTGTGAGTAACCGTCAACAGATGTGAGATAGATATGACTAGATTTTATTAATGAATGCAGGCATCTTCACGTTGAGGTCAAAAACTTTTCATACCACCTTCGTATTGGATCACTTTTAGACTAGTATAGAGGTACTTTTGTATAAAAATATGTAAAGTTTGAGAGTATAAAAAGAAAGTAATATATTTTCTGGGAAACATAATTTAATAACTATTGGACGTATGAGAAGTTGACACAAGTAAAACTTATGATTTGAACCCAAAATTACCATTTAATATGCGGTATCACGTAACCAAATGGGTTAGATACAGGTTACCCTGCATTATCCCAACTTGGTTTTTTTTTACTAGCAACGGGCTAATGTGGCTATCCATCCCTTGACAAGTGTTTCTCATATTCAGGCAGACCCCGTAATAAATACTGTGAAATTAAAGTAACTTATTGTATATTTTAAGAAGAAAACACATATTTTAAGCCAGTCTTAACCATAAAATCGTGAACAATCCAAAATTAATTCATGTTTAAAGGTGAAGTTATAATTAAATATTCATTTGTTGGTTTGTTATAAGGGATTTAACTTGTTAGGCATTATTTTTTGGGGGTACAATTAATATAGTATAAATCGTATAAAAATGTATCTTAACCAAATCTTCAATATAAATTCAATTTTTTTGGTTTATGTATTATCTACATATATTATGAAATGATTAAACTGGAGATTTCTAAGCAAAACGGGATTCCTTAAGAGAAACTCTAATATAGATGTACTTTGTATGTGAGAAAAATCTCCTACTCTGCTGTGTTTGGTCGGACCTTTTTCAATTGGATTTGAAATAAACCCTTCATTTCTTGTGGCCTTTTACCTCACAACATATTAAATTCTATGTATGTACATAAATATATGAAATAGCGTGATCCATGCGTTTTATCAACGCCTCAATTTAATAAGCACTTATATAGTCGAGTCTAATTGAGAAACTATAAATGAAATTGCTTTTTGCAAAATATTAATATTTTGATCAAAATTAAATACTGACACCCATTTCATTAGATCATCATGATCACCCAAATAATATGTGATTCTTCTTCATCTGTCAATCATCACATCCTCTTTTGCTCTTTCTTTAATAGTCGTATTAGGGCTTTGAATAAAACATTCATATACATTATACATATGTAATTGATGCCTGAGAAACGTTTTTTGCATTCATGACTATATATATTATTAATATCATTATAAGGTATTCTTCCTTGCCAACTGATAAGAATCATGCAAAATGCTAATTTAGTGGCTTAAATTAAACGTTTATTTATTTTAAAATATATAAATAATGAAGATAATTACACGTTTGACTTCTGCCTTGTCCAGCTTCTGAAATCTGCTATGGATAGTATACATATTTAGTAGTGTTGAGAATCGGTCCGAGACCAGTTTTTCCCCGATTCGGTCTTGAAGGATTTTTTTTAGAGCGATCTGGACCCATATCGCTCTATCTGAAACCGTGAACTAAAATGAGAACATATTAAATTCATTTTTAAGGTCACATATTGTGTTGTGTTTGGTCCAAGCCCACTTATGGGTCCTTAAAAAAAGATAAAATCAATCCCTCAGGAAGTCATTGAGGGTGTTTTCCTTCTTTTTTCTTAATTATTTTAAAATATAATAAAATATATGGTTAAGTAAAAATGATATTTGTTCCTATTATATATTGCATTCAAATTCAAAGGATGGATAGGACCTGTCCGAATGAATAAGGCCCAATACTCATACATGTCAAATTCTTTTCTTATTTATCATTTTGGTTTATGTCAAATTTATTTTCTTTACAAACAACCGCCATTTTTTGTGCAGGCCAAACCGAGTTCATTCGGTCTTATAAAAGCCTCAAACAGAAACGCAACACTAATTACATATAAATAATGATAAATAGAAGAGAGTCGCATCATAGAAGAGAAGACTCTATTCATACGTAATGATTGTTATTCCTTTTTGGCATTTGAAAATAACGATTTATTCACAAAATTACAATTTTTGTGCGTTAAAAATTATATGATGTACTTGTATGTATCAAAATACACGTCTAGAGAGAGCATATTATTTATCATGGAATTATAATCATTGTCATTATTATCTATGAACGCGTGTAGTTGTAGTATTTACATGCATACACACATATTGTTTCAATTTTAACAAAGGATATTGAACTTATATGAACATACATAACATCGTTACTTAAACAACATTTGATTTCATTCTTGAAACACATACTCCAATATGTAGTACCTTGATGAATGGCATTTCTTTCTTTCAATATAATTGATTCATAATGTATATATATAAGTAATATCAACAATTACATCCATACTAATGCTTAAAATTGTACCTAGTACTATGATGTATCTCCATTTTTTTCCCCTATTAAATAATTGTGACTTTGAAGCTATCTATCATCCAGTGGCAGCCTCACCCTGGACCAAATGAGTAATTGTTAATGTCATTATAATAAGACCTGGATAGTAGGAAAGAAAACATGACGTCACTGGGGTAAGAAGTTGGGGTTGTGTCTTGACGAGGGAGAGACACAAACTTATTTATAGTTGGAGAGATCCAGGATGACCGAGAGACATGAGGAGAAGAAATCACGCGGAGGAATAATATAACACTTATTTATAAGTTCATGTGTATTCTAACCATACTCCTCTAATTTATTTACAAAATACGCAACTATTTATTCTACGTAAAATACAGTACTTTAATACATAAAAGAAAATACAAGAAGATAAGAACAAGGGGAAAGGAAATATGAAATACATTACATCACCCCCCAAGCACCAAATCCATGACGGTGCTTACACAGGTTCCGCTCCATGAATAGCAGCTTATAGATCCGCTCCATCCATGCCCAGGCGCGGACAAACCATTCGTTCTTGTAAATCAAATTTTTATCTCCATAGACTATGCAATTTTTTTTTTTTTCAAGTGCCGTGCTCTCAGCACGCGCACCGGAGAAAGGAGAACAATATTCCTCATAGAGGTTTTAAGGACCCGAGCACCCTGCTCGTCCCTGGGAAAAATAACATTCACCCTTATCGAGGTTTTAGAGCCACGAGCACCCTGCTCGTCCCTGGGAGACATCACCTTCACCCTTAACGAGGTTTTAGTTCGTCACATTTATCGGGACATAAAGGACAAACTTCGCAATAAGTGCCGGAGTATTGACCATTTTCATTGCATCTACACTTGCCACAAATACGATGGCCATGACCTGAACATTCTTTATCAATGAACTCTCCATAAGGTGTAACACATTTATCCTTAGATGAACTACATTCACAAGCCGTATAGCCTGTTACATTCCACTCACGCGCACAAATACATTTACCACAGTAACACTCTCCGTGATCGGGACCAGAGCAAAGCAGATAATTATGTCGATCACAACTGAAATTGTCACATTCACAGAAATCACCAAAAAATTTGTTATTTTCATTATCTCTGGAGGAGTGGCACTCGCATTTACCACAAATGCAATCTCCACGATTATTACACAAAATAGAAGTTGTGTTGTCAGGGCGACAGCCGGCTAACAAATCTCCATGGTAAGTAGCGTTATTCCTGTGACACTCACAATGGTGTCCATAATATAAATTTTCTGGGCATTCACAGCGCCCACATTTCAATGTCCCATGCAACAAGTTACATTGTTTAGCATTCTCAATATAACCATGATTTCCTGGTTTCTCACAATTACATTGACACATCATCTCAAGATTTACAATCACAGATTCGTTGATACCGCCTGGATAAATTTCAAAAATCTGATCCCATCCTCGTCGCCAATGTTGTGTCTTGACGAGGGAGAGACACAAACTTATTTATAGTTGGAGAGATCCAGGATGACCGAGAGAAAGAAATCACGTGGAGGAATAATATAACACTTATTTATAAGATCATGTGTATTCTTTATAATACAAAACCATACTCTAATTTATTTACAAAATAACCGACTATTTATACTATGTAAAATACAGTACTTTAATACATAAAAGAAAATACAAGAAGATAAGAACAAGGGGAAAGGAAATATGAAATACATTACAGTTGGGAAATTCGGCATATACAGTCTAATCCGAATAAAGGAAACTACTATTTTTGTGATGTAAAGCTGACTATATCTGGATTTTTTTTATACAAAGTAAATAAGTCATTTTGGAAGTCCCTATTTTGAGGGAACTAGTGTTTGACTAGATAATGTTTTTCACAACAGATTGCCAATGATTTTTGGCTTATTTTTAGCTAAAGAGTTAGGGGGGATACTCATGATATATATCCGTATTGATTGAAAGCAATGTTAAATGAATTTAAAAAGAAACATCGAAGACAAAGTTTACTTTATGCAGATTTTTTACTTTGTGTTTCTACTATGAAAAGTATTTTATGAACATAATTTTTCTTATATCCATATTTCTCTAATTCGGATTTGGGTCGAGTGTATTTATCTTACAAAAGGAATATTTTGGTTAATACATTCCTTACCAATATTTGGCACGATTGTATTTAAAATATATTCCCAACTTCAAAGTGAGGTTGGTGATTATGTTTTTTGAATATTGTTTTTGTTTCTACTGCCCTGACTTATTATATATGTAGACCTTGGTTGTTGTGGCCACCTCCGAGACTAATATTTCAAGGGTTGGCATATTCTCGGAGCTAATATCCAAGAATTTTATAATAAAAAGCATGATTAAAAATAGCTTCGATTTAAAAAAAAAATAATAATAACAAGATTAAAATTGTTCCCATATATTTAAAAAAAATAGAAGGGCGTTAATATTTATCCATAGTCCAGTAGCAGTAGAAGTCGGATGTTACCTATGTTTCTTCCCGCACAGTAGTATACATATCTCGATTTTTTTCTTAGATATAGTCTTGTTAAAAAGTATTGTCATCTTATTATTTTAAGTTTTGGATTTGATAATTTTATATGTATATTATACAAACATGCTAGTGTAAATTATAATTACGTACAGAGAATTACAGGTAGACTATATTAATTAATACAAAATCAGGACAATTAACTTTTAAAAAAAACAAGATGTATTTTTTTAATTAAAATTTCAACGCAAGCATAAACAAGAAGAAGAAGGCTCAGACCAAAATGTTATACGTCTTCCCTTGGACTCAAAGCTGGGATTGTAAAAGGCATGAACAATGTATTGAGTCTTCCAAGGTTCATGCCATGACTCATATCATAATTATCTTCTCCTCACCACAAATAGCCGTAATTAGGAACTCTTAGTATTGAGTATTCATAATCTTATAATCTATGTATTTTTCTTTTTACGACTCATCATCATCCCTTTCTTCTTTGAAATCCTCTACCACTTTGAGCCTCTCATTCCACCACGGCTTCCATCATTTTGATAAAAGTGAGATTGTGAGGAATAATTGAGTTGTTATGAGTAGGTACATATGTACTTCTTCTCTCTCAAATCTTAATCACTACCACCCAGGAATGTATGTACGGGGTGTGGAATTGAAAACTAGACATTTTCAGTCTGGAATTTTAATAAATTTAATTTCAGAAACTAGGGAATCTACATTAACTAAACTTTGTAGAGATGTCCGCAAAGGTCTTGCCATTAAATCTATCTTCAATGTAGCCCCTCTCCTAATTTGATAGTGGCCCCAATGCGCTGCCGAAATCTCTGCTTGTAGATTCAGTTTCTTTGACCGGCAGGACCTGGCTTCGAAATGCGGCCAGAAGGAAAAATTGAGCGAGTATGTAGGCCACATTGGTTTCTTCCGAAATGTAATGTTGATTTCCAGAAAGGACTATAAAAACCATTGTTTTCATGGTCCTTTCACTTCATTTTGGAGCCATGAAATCCCTCAGCTTTGTTAAAATATTGGACAAGTTAGGATGTTTACTGTCTAAATGGCGTTTCATTTTATTTGGCTGACATAATTTTGTTGCAAATGACACATTGTGTTTTTTCAATTCCTGCTTCAACTATGAAAGTCAATCCACACTTTAAATATGCCTCACTATATATTTTTTCCCTAATAAATTGTCTTTCGATTCATCATGGGCAATCTGAAATTTTAGAAGTTGACTTTTTTAATCAGATAATAATGATATGAACACGAGAATATAACACAAGGGCATTTGGTGTCGTGCAAAAACTTTTTAGTCAAGTTTCGAGTCTCTGTTGATGTATGTTTTGAGGGAAGTGGAGCAGCAATCTCGATTCTTTTGTCTCTTTTTGAGGCCATTTTTCGATTCATTGTATTATTATTTTAATTATTTTTAGAGTGGAATGTCAATACACACAGTTTGTCAGGGGATGGTAGGAATTATTCATTCCTACCATGTGTTTTTCCCTCTTATTCCTCTCGTTTTTAAGTGTTCAGATTTCTACAACGCACCCGGTATGTATGTATGTATGTGTTCCGATGGATGGACCTACTACTCACCCAGAAGGAGAGAGAGAGAGAGAGAGGTCAAACATTATTATGTTGGCTTAAAACCGATTTGTTTAGGTGTATCTACATTCTAACATATTATGTAGATATTGATAGATAAAAACGTTGGCTTTTCTATCGTCTATTTGTTGTTCTTTGCTTTGAAGAAGGACTATCTGGTATCTACATAATATCCATCTATCTTGTGGGTTTATGTTATTACTTAACTTATTATGTAATAGAGGCAACAAGAAAACAACCTGTCAATATGAATTAACGCCTTTT
Source organism: Lepeophtheirus salmonis (assembly GCF_016086655.4). NCBI lineage: Eukaryota > Metazoa > Arthropoda > Copepoda > Siphonostomatoida > Caligidae > Lepeophtheirus > Lepeophtheirus salmonis. The sequence goes on from NC_052143.2 coordinate 8,290,748, forward strand.
ACACACACAAAAGTTTGTGTGTGTGTGTTTAGGAGTTATCAATAATTATAATTATTGACTACATTCTTTGATGCATTCAAAGGATGAGGAGAATGAGGGGGTGGGTGAGATGAATGCATTCTACCCAAACACTATCCATCTTGTCTGGAATAAACATTTACATCGATCAAGGACTCTTTGTTTTTATCATGTTTTGTGTATATTTTCCGATATTTGATTATTATACCTAATTTGTATATATAAATATATATATATGGTATGTATGCATGTGTGGAGTGTACATAATTATCACAGAAGAAGACAAATAACCAAGCGCCGCGTCCATTAAGTCCAATTACCTCATAAAAGTGCTTTTAAAGGCATGAAATGAATTTTCCAGAAATAGGTGTGAATCTCTCTCTCTCTCTCTCATATAAAACAACAATGATTTAGCTCCAATCCTTTTAATAATTATAAAAAGGAGAGATGGGATCTTTTAAGAGTAATCCTAATGGAGTAACCAGAGAACTAAAGGCTGAAGAAAAATCAACTACATCACCATCATTCCTGTTTGTCAGGTTAATTATAATATCTGAAACTATATTATATGTAAGGAATTAAGTATGAAACCATCACGGCTACAGTGATGAAGGGCAATAATGAATTTGTTTCTTTCTTTCCATCCATCCTTGGATAGATATATATTTTAAGACTAATAATTACGAACTAAAGCTCTTATGAGTGTGTACTTTTCGTCCTCGTCTTCCTTCTAACGGGTCATTTTTAAGTGTAATTAAAATATTTTTCTTATTTTGGGTCCTTGGGCCCCCATATTTATTATTATTCTGCTGCTTCATGTACATGACTTTTATATTTAATTGAGATGGATACCTTGTTGTTGTGGTTCGAGTTCTCCCAAATAAACGGAACTTTTCTATGTAGGATGCAGCAATACAACATAGTCTGTAGTCTATATATGTATCTTAATTAATCAATCAACTTACACTAAGAGCTAGACTCGCGTTTATTAATAGAACAATGTTTGTCTCTATGTTTGAATGGGGAAAAATTCATTTTGATCGAAGAAATAACAATGTTATCATAGTAATGCAATTTTTAGGGGGGTTTCTTGTACCATCAAGCGTGTCTACAGAGTGCACTGTATATAGCGCTCCCTAATGTATATTGTACATTGATACATATTTTTTATCTAAGAAAATACAATATAGTCGTTTTGCATAGGTAGTACTCTCTGGCTCATGCATCAGCCATTACCTCATATTATTATTTTTTTGAAGCTGTCATGATTATTTTTTTGATTCTTGAGGAGAGAGTATTTATGTATGTATTGATTATGTGCTCATGAATAGCGGTGAGTAACACTGAGGATTTCTTGGGTAGTTATTTTCTATATTTTTAGGCAAAGTTTGTCTTTTCGACGACTCCTAACAACTCTAGGCAATGCGGAGTACTACTGATAGTAATCTCATAGGATTTGAAACAATGTTGTCCTCACAGTTTGTATTATACATACATATAAATTAGTGTTTATTCACATACAGATGAATTAAAGATGATATTGTCATCATCATCATATATGTGGATTTAGTTAATATGTACATAAATTGTCCATTTAGTTCGATTATCTCTTCCTTGTACGTACAAATAAATCATCATTGGCTTGGGATTTGGCAGATACTTGGTTAGAGAGTCTTTTAAACGTTACGTATATGTTTACCATTTAGAGCAGTGCCTGATTTCAATAAAAAAAATATTCCCTCTTCTCTTCTTTTATCTCATAAATTTAATGATCTTTTTTTTAACTATAAAGTAAACGTTTTAACATTAAGAATCACTGATTTAAACGATGTTTTAGATAGAATATATAACTTCAGAATAGGATATTTATTCTCAAGAAACACCTTCATAATTTCGATAAAATGTTCAAAATGAGTAAGCTTTACCTTATCAAGCATCATTTATTTCTTTGATAAAGTTGTTGGTCGTTTTCTAATGCATTACTCTATTTGTTCTACTGCTACAATTACCTGTTAATTACTAGTCTAGGACCATAAGTGGTGGTGGTGGTAGTTGTATGCTTGTTGTAAAGGCAATTCCTTATAAATGGAGATTGGATCATGCTTATAAAACTTCTATTTGAATGATAAAATCCGTCCTTGAAAAGTTAAAATGATGTGTAGATTGAGGGGGGGAGTCATTAAAACTAAAGGACGGAGATATGCAATTTTTGGCACATTTGAAGAAAAAAAATCCCCAAAGTATTGCATATATAATTATTATCGTAATAGTACATACTTTTAATTATTATACATATACTTAACAATATGAATCCTCTTCGAGGCCGTCTAGCCACTGTTCTAAAGATTTATTCAAAAGAGCTGACAAAAAGCTACAGTTTGATGTTTGTTTTTGGTTTTGGTCAATCAAAAATGTCCGATCAAATAGCAAAACGGCAGAGGGTGTGCTATCTTCTTCGAGCACAAGTCGGTCTCCGTCAAGAAGATCTTCCTTCGCAGTGGATACTATTCTGAATAGGATAAATGATAGCTTCTTGGCTGAATCAAGAGGTCAGATCATGGTCCTCAGCGCCGTGGCGTCCGACAGCAGCAAGATGCCTCCCTACTTCTTCAAGGCCAACGAGAACACGGACGTCTAGTACAAGGTCCTTAGGTACCAATTCTTGCCATGGTTGAAGAGCACATTCTCCGGGAGATAACTATATGTTTACCCACGACGGCACCCCGGCACACACCTCCAAAGAGGAACATCATTTCTGAAGGTAAAACATGGCTGGCAGACTTTTGGACTTCGTCCTCACCCGACATGAACCTCTTGGACTTTACACTGTTTAGTGCGTCTTGGAGAGCAAGGTGAACTAGACTTCTCACCCGAATGTTGATGCCCTGAAGGCCTTGATCACAAAGGTGATGAACAACTTGTCCTCTGACTTCATCAAGGCCAGCTGATGTCCCCGTATTGAAGCCATAATTCAGAATAGAGAGTCACATATTGAATAAAAAATGTAGAAAATTGTTGAACTACTCTTGCTTCAAAAAATTTCCATAAAATTGACACAAAATAAAAATATGTAGAAGTGAAAACGGCTTTTAAAATTTTCTAATTTTTGAGTCCTCAACCTGTATACATAGAGTAATACTACAAGTATTGTCTCTTTATTATGATATATACAAGGTTTGTGCGTTTTTGTTGTTTTGAATTGTGATTCGAGTTACCTAGATAAAAAGTATTGATGTACGTATTTATAGTGTACACATAATTTCCGTTGATACTTGTAACCCTCCCTCTGTAATTTCTTTTTCCATAGAAATCAATAAATAAGTTAGTTCCATATCACTCAGGTAGTAGTGTGACCGAATTAATATACTAAATACTTGCATATTATATGTAATAATATAGCTATTGATCATGAGGGTTCAATTGTTTTGGTTGCAAAAAATGATGAAATGATCTACTATTTGTTTCAATTAGAAAATTCTCTCTTTCTCACCAAAGAAAACAACTTGCTTTGTGATCATGTACATTTTGTATATAACATGCATCTACTCTTATAACTTTTCAAATTATATAAGGTGGTAAATGGACTTTACCAAATAAAATGGTGATTTTTGGATTGATGGGTATCAAATGGTGTTGGGGATTTTGCACTACTATATATTTAATTTTATACAGTATGTCTGACTTAACAAAGGCCCAAACTCAAAATGCACAATATCCATAATATATTAAGGGCTATGGATCCGTATTTCTATTGATTAATATTGTTATTATTATTTAACAGGTGTACACATACACACACCAACAATTTATCCGCCCTGACCTTTTTGACAATGTGCTTTGGACGACCCTCGTTTGTTTTAAGAAGGGAGGAGCGCTTTTTTGTGTGTTCAAAGGCTGTTATTTTTTCTTCTTCTTCACAACCCTCGTTTATTTTTTCAATACATATTTCCGTTTAGTTTACTCCGACTGATTCGTGAGAGCGCTCCCTAAACGAAACATATTTAATATTACTACTTGAATACTTGAGAAAAAAAGAAATTAAATAAATCCATCATCACCCAAGGTGCAAGTGTCATTTTCGTGCTAAACATTTGCATACGAACAAAGTAGAAATGCTTTTGTAAGCCCCAATATTACTATTATTATTATGCCTGGAGTTCAAATATTAGGAAGATTTGAAACATCCCTTCGTGGTGGGGATTCTCCCACTATAGATCGAAGGATCCTTCACAAGGGCTGCTGTGGAGACACCCATGGCCATGGTGTTAAAAAAGAAAGGAGATCCATTACTCGAGAATATCCTGGGGGGCTTGAGTCTTCCAGTGATGAGTCCTGGAACAATAATAGACAACCTGATCTCATTCTCTCATCCCATAAGAAAGCCCGCTCACATTCCATGGGATGGAATTCCGGTACGGAGCGACACAGTGGCTCTTCTAGAAGATCCAATTCCACAGCTGCTGTGCTTGTTTCAGAAAGACTTTTCTCTTCTCCAACAAAGGCTACCACAGCTAAAGTTCGTGCCGAAAGGAGTGCTTCGGATGGAAGAGGCATGCAGGCCATTATTGAGAGTTATTCCTCGAACTCTCTCCCAAGAAGAGTCGAAATCACATATGACAACTCTGATGGAACAGAAAAGAGGGATTCTGAGGAGGATGAAGAGGAAGAAGACGAAGAAGAGGAATTTCTTGGGAGCGCTGGGGGTCGATGGAAAAAGAGGAATCTGATTACTCGACGTCAATTCTCTTCTTGTTCACCTCTCAAAGCCTCTCGTCAAGAGTCTCCTTCCCCTTCAAGAAAGGATAATGGTTATATCCGTGGCAGAGGATCGGAGGAAGAAAGAGGTGAATCCTCTTCTACAAACTCTCCTCCATGTACTCCCATCAAACATAATCTCTCCACTCCAAAACTATCAAGAACCAAATCTATTCCAAAAAGTCACGAGTGTCAACGAAAAAATAATGGTTATGCCTTTGGCTCAAGTACGAGTCGTTTTGATAATGAAAGTCATAATAACAGCTTGAAGAAGAAAAGACTCATGGGTGGAGGGGATTACACATCCTCCGAAAGTGGTGGAGGCTACTATTCTAAACACTTGTTTCGAACCCGGAGTGATTCTTCCGGGGTTTCTTCGAGGAATTCAGACTCTAAAAACTCTGTGACTCAGGCCTGGCTCCAATTTAAAGAAGATATTGAGTCTGCCATGAGTAGAAAACCTAGACAATCTGGTGGATTCTATAAGAACCTTGAGGAATTGGTATCATTCAAGAAGAAGGTCTCACGAAATCCCTCTCATTTTAATACTAAAAGCAGTCAGGTAAGAAGGTTCTTGGCCTTTATTAAGTTAGTTAGTTACATATGCATTTCAATCCAAAAATGTTTTGTTACTTGTAATTGCTTACTTTAAAATTCAAAATGCATTTAAAAGAGTTTATGTACATATCTCAGTTTATAATACAATTAGGCATTACAATCATTATCCTATTCTTTTTTCCTTTTTTATCGACTGCTCATGATGATTATAATATGTCTTATTTAGCTACATTCTTCTTCACCTACATACATGAGTTATGTAATATTATTGAGAAAAAATATTTTATTTTTTTGTTTCTAATTAACTTTGTTTTGCTGAATGTGCCTATACCCCCACGAAACACTAGAAGAAGAAACATTAATTTGTGTAGGCACATTGTTATTCGACCCCTTTCAATCTTGATGTCATGGTGTGAAATTGAATTATTATAGAGATGTCATTTAGAACTATGTACGTTCATTGTACAAATGTACAGTTGGAGGGATTTTTTTATTTTCTACTAAAGGATTGATTATACCTATGGTGGGTATCTGTGTGTGCACGGATTTTTAGTGACTTCATGCATAGAAATAAAGAAAAACTGAAAGAAATATTTCCTTTTTTGATGGATGGTCCTTTATTTATATTTAAAAAAATATGTAGAAAAACAATTTTTAATTATACCGATAGGTACCTATGTATGTATAATACATGAATATATTTAAACCTTGTTCTTGTGAAAGTATCTAATCTTAGTTAGACAAATAAGTATGTAAATACTTACACAAAAGCTAGAGTAATTTATTAAGAGCTACTAACCTTCACTTTTCATTTAATAGTTCACTTATTATAATATAATATGCAGAATGAAGATAAACTATTAATATACTATGTATAATAAGCATAATCATATTAATAATTTGAATTGCTGTAAATGTCGAACATTGGCTGGTTGCTCCTAATGTTTTTCTTGCTCTTGTTGAATGCCACTTCCTACATATTACATATGTTTTTAAGTCTTAAAAGTATCCTGTAACATTTATTTACTCTAACAAATACAAATAAATTGTGCTAGGTCATTTCATTCCCAGTAAATGCATCCTCCGACATTTCATTCCCACTTTTAAGATGGATATTTAGTGACCGTCATAGGGTTTTAATCCAGAGATGAACATAAAGTAGGCGAATGTAATTGATCCTGGAAAAGGATGTTAGGGACCCGAATCGTAACTGTGAGAAGAGAAATAAGGGTCATGAAATTGATGTGAAGGAGGATAGACGATCGCAGGGAAGAGTAATTACGTCATTTACTTTTACTTCCCTTGGTCTGAACAATATCCATTCTTATTCATAATTTAAGGACTTATGATGACGTTATTTCTAATCTATAAACACCATATATCCTTCATATCCGTATACCCTCCATCACAAGGCATCAATCATCTACAGTCACTGCATACATAAAAACGACCTACTGGTTTTGACAGTATGACGTCATTTAATATTAAAGTGGGAATTAAATTACTGGTCGCGATATATATATATATATATATATGTTGTGTACAAGCTGTAAGGTCTGTACAAGTTTCCATGTACAGTGCATTATTTAAATTATAACATGGGTCATTCTAATCACCAACTATTAATATAAACTATCATTTCATTTTGATGTATTCAAATTACATGGCTTAATTTATGAGTAATATAACTGAGAGTATTTGAGCTTTATAATGTTCCACAGAATCCTCTCATATTTTAGTAATCTGTATTGAAATAGCCAAAAATTACAGCCTTAATACACTGGTCATCCATAGAATATTCAATTATTGTATTATTCTCATGTCAAGTACTGCAATATTCCTTCATTAAAATTATTTACATATCTCAGTTTATAGATGCAACTTGTACATAATATATATTAAGAATTAATATCTCTATAATATCGATACCGAAGACTCAAACTCGATATTTGAAATAAAACGGGCAGTTGATTTATACAATTATAATTAGTCCATTAACTTTGTAGGTATTTGTAATCACGCTACAACAGGAAGTTCCTCTCCAAATACTTGAGGCTTAAACATTAAGGTAACATTTAAAAGAATAGAAAAGCTTGACATACTTTGGAGTGGCTTTAGATACACTCAAATTCAATAGTATTGAATCTAAAAGGTGTTTTTTAATAGCATTTGGATTATATCTACCTTACAAAATTGAGATTCTATCTATTTGTTAATTCTCTGAGTAGTCTATTTCTTCTGAATTTAGTATACATCAAAGGAAAATAATTATATTGTTTGTTTGTTTTAACAAAAATTATATTCATTAGTTAATACATTTTCTTTCTATAGCATTTCTATTAGCATTTTGCTGAATATGTTATGAGCAATATATCCGTAAACCAAGACAATGAGTGGAACGCTTTAAAAATCCATCAAATAGCTAAACATAACTTTTTTTACATTTTTTTATTTAGTTTTGTTATGAAAAAATGTACAAAACCATGGCTTTAGTTTTGATTTTTTAGAAATTTTAACCATTTAAAGATAAAGCACTTATCATTTAAAAAAACAAAAACAAAAAACACTATAAAGTAGAAAAACTATGGAATAAGGAGTATTGGTCCTATTTATAAAAATCATAACTTCATTTACATAGTATTTTTTTATGTTATACTATAAAAAGGTATGTTCGATGAAATTCGATGAAAAATTGTTAAAATTTAAAAAACAAAATAAAAACACGATGACCCTTGAAAAATTTAGGGTCAAAAACTAAAGTAATGATTACTTTATTTTAAAATTACAAAAATTATAAGATGGTTTTGTTAAGGTAACTAATAACTTTTTAAAGGTGTATTATACTTGCCTATTATTGCTTTGGTTTACAATTTATCACTTATCAAATATTCATATATGGTAATTTTTTCATCTTGAAGTCCTCAGAACTCAGAGTTGGGCAGACTAAGCTACAGATTCAATGTTTCATTTCTGAGCTAATAATAGTACATATGTACAAAATTTGAGTAAAATCAGTTTCCACGTCAAAATTTCTCATAGAATGACCCAATCATATCTATTGAAGGTTATGTATCCAATAACCATAGATATATAAAATATACAGCTATATATTTTTATTCTGTTTAAATATTGATACTAAAATTTTCGATATTTTAACATCCCTAATATTTATACTCAGTTTGTCAAGTTGTAGTTGGTTCAAGCCCAAAAGGGGGGAGTTGGGATATGAAATCCCTGATTTTGTACATGTGCATATATCACAAAAGAATCTAATTTTCATTCTACATATTATGTACCTACAAATTTCTATTTTCACATTGTTATTAAGCTGCAACTTTTATGGGTTAGATCTTTCTTGCTTACTTTCTCCGACGGATTTGATTCTCCATGTCCTCAAAAATGATTAATCGGATCTACATAAATTGAATATATCTTTTCTATTTGCATGAATGAGTTAGTTCATCGTCCTTGACCAATATGATGACGTTCTTATAAAATGTAATGTTTTTATTAAAAATGAATTAAGAGAATCATTTTCGACTCATGGCAGGTTCATATGTATTTTTCTTTCTCGGGAGGGGGAGTCCTTAAAAAATACAGAAAGAAATTCTATTTTATGTAATTATATTCGGATGATTATATATGAGGTATGTCTTAATCAATGACATTGTTTTGATGATACATATGTACAAATATTTCTTGGACTGTAATTATTATCTTTTTCATATTATGTATTTATATATTATTACAAAACCTTTCAAATGAATGCAATTTTAATTACTTAAGTGTATTTCTTGATTTTCCCAATTTTTGATTTATTTTAATATAACTCATGCATAAATAGTCCTTATTAATAGTAAATGTTCAAGTTTCGAAATCCTGGATTTGATTCACATCTACCTTCATATCATTATTATGTATGCCTGGTATTTAATGCTGCAATGATCCCCTTAGTACGAGTATTTTCCCATAGTGGAGCAGCAAATATTGTTATTATTTTTAAAATATGTATTATTTAGAAGGAGTATTTATTTGTGTAGTATGACGGATTGGACAATGAACATGTGTCAGTAGTACACATTATAATTAGCCGGATTTATTTATTTATATTGTGTAGTTAAAAGGACGTGAAAACTCAGTCATTGCTATTTTCTTTAAGTAATAACCATAGACTATAATTTACTAAGATTATCTCTGTATAGTTACTAGTACAAATTGTATCCCTCCTTAATAGTGGCGTAGCGGGAAGACTTTTACCACAAGAGAGGCCATATTATGTAAATTTTTGCACCTCTACAATGCACATATTTAAAAAAATCGGTCATAGGTGTAACTACGTCATTTCAGCTGTTGTAGTTACCATGAAAGACCCATAAGGACCATATTTTTTTGACGTCCTTAAACCAGGCTCGGTTTTAGTCTAAGTGGTTAAAGAAAGATAAAAAAAATGCATTTTATTCAATATATTTTTATTAAATTCAATTACGTTTTTCTTTAGAAATTTTTTTGTAGGCCTGTCACTGTTCTGTTCTTTAACTAAGCGGCATGAGTGAACAGCTCTATAGATTTGGTTAGAGTACTTAAAAAATAATAAATAAATATGCAGACAGTTTCTTTTTTAAAGTGAGAGAGAAAGGTAAAAATAGTATTATTTCCTTTGGTGTAAATAATTTTTATTTTAAATCTTCTTGTTACCTCATTTCCTTTGGTTTTCTTTCTCTCTCTCTCTCTTCCCCCATCATATGTATGTACTCATAATCAACATAGATATGCTATGTATTGAGCCGCCTACTACTACTACTACTACCTCTCGTCATATTGAAGTCAATTTCTTTATAATGAGTCAGTCAAACTTTGCTTCATTTTAGAATTTTATAACTATTTGAAAAATGTCATCTCTATGTGTGTGCTTGTTTATGTGCATAGTTTTTGTATTCCTTTTTTTTTTGAAGGCACATCACTCTGTGTAAAGATGCGGAAGAATAAACAAATAAAATTCAAACAATTCCAACAAACTAGATGGTTTTGCCCCAGGGGTACCTCGGAGAGAAAGAATGGTTTTATAGTCTTCTTCTTATACGACCATTATGTGGGGTTTATTTTTCTTTATTGTCATGAAATTAAATGAAGAAGATATGATGGGATTTGATATTTGCTTATTTAATTAAGGTGGTACAAATGGAGGTTGTTGTACCTTTGGGGAATGATGTAGATGCCATGTTGTTGACACTTACCTACCTATAATAACCCCTCTCTTTTGAATAATCATCATTATATGTACTTTGAATATAAAAAAAAAGAAGTTCATTTGCCAGAATAGCTTGTTGTTAGTGGAATAAGACACTTCAAAGTCCATCCTTATTGTTCATAGACCTGGAATAAAGGCGGCATCTTTTTTCCTTTTTCCAAATGAGTCATTTTTTAATTTATTAAATACAATAATATACATATCAGAGTAAAAAAAAGGCTCTAAAATATGGTATTTAACATTTTTTGAATGCAAAACTACAAAGATTCGTCTTCCTCACTTGTTTATAATCCCAAATTATAATCTGAACAACTATTTTGACCAAAAAAAAACTATTTTAATCATTAAAATTTGACATAGAAACCCCATTACTTACCACGAATATCGTTTAATATCTTTATATCCAAAGACTGAAAAACAAATAATGTATCTAAGTACTTGTGGAGCAATGTAAGTATATAATGTATACGGGGTGTAGAAAAAGCAATGAGACCTTCTAAAAGTACAGTTTTGAATAGGTGTTGTTGATTAAATGTTTAAGTTTCGATTATTTTGGAATAGCTTAGATTTTAAGTCTTTGATTGATGCACATGTTGTAAATAAATTTTCTGTATATGTCGCGATGGATTGCCAAGAAGAACGATCATTGGCAATTTAATCCGCGCCGGGAGGACCACCTCTGGCATCATGAAGGCATTAAACGTCAGCAAGGCCGCAGTCTGTCGGGTCAAAAATCGTTTGGCTGATGGGGGCTACCTTAAGGACAAACTCAATAGTGGAAACCCCACCAAAGTGAAGCCTGAAGACATCATGGAGGCCTTTAACCCAACGACAGAGATGTCTGAGTACACCAAGAAAAGGAAGGTGCATTGATCAACTGTGGGCAATGCTATCTGAAAAGCTGGAGGAAGGTCGCTTAGAAAAATTGAGAGGTAAATCCCATCCCAACGTATAAAACAACTCCGTCTTCAGCGATGTCAACAACTCCTCTAGAATGATCTGAAGCTTCACAGCAACTGGGTAATTTTTTTCTCTGATGAAAAGACCATTACCGTTGACCCAGCTAAAACAAGCAAAATGATCGAATGGTTTGCTTTGGCAAGGCTGACAACAGCATCGGGACAGTCACCAAGACCAAAGATCCGGCCTCTGTGATGATGGGGGGAGTTGTGCCATCAACTCCAGGAAAAATAATTCCAATTTGGTTTCCTGTTGTATACCGGTTACCCGCAGCCGACTACTTGATGGTGTTGAAGGAAAATGTGGTCCCATAGATCACCAAGACCATGAAGAAGTACAACAAGGCCACATACGTATTTATCGAACTCCGGCCCGTACTACTAATATTGTACAAAAGTGGATTGGTAGCATCATTAACTTCTGGTCCATCCAAGACCCTTTGGCTCCCTAAGAGTGCAGTACTGGATTACTCCATTGGGTAGCAAATTGAGAAGAAGGCCTGCAAAGTCCGCCACTACAATTTTGATACCCTGAAGAACTCTGTTAATCAGCAACGGAGGATAATGTAAATGGACTTTGTTGCAAATGAGTGCAAGGGGTTCCGGAGGCTGTCATTGAGGCAGGCGGTGGCCATATTCATAATTAATGTGGATTGTTATAGTAAAAAAATATTATAAACATAATTCTAATCAATTATAAGTATTTTAATGACTACTTAGAGGAAGGTCTCAGTACTTTTTCTACAGTCAGTATGTGTATAAGTCTATGACTCAAGTGGAGAAAAAAAATGACGTTGATGTACTTTCATAGTAGTACGTTGTACTCCAACCCACCACTTGGGTTGTTTTTATGACCCCCCTTTTCAAAGGTGGCTTATTTTCCCTTTTCCCGATTGTTTGATTACCCATAAATCCAATGGCTTTACTTTTCCTTCTCCAGATGTTGTAGTGTGCTCAGCAGATGATACATAGAATGGGGTACAGGGCTGTGTTTTTTATATATCAATTCATGCCTATCTCACATATGAGAGAAACTTAGTTAGAAATACAACCTATGTGTGTTATAAAAGAATAAAAAAGGAAATTGAATTGTTAAGTAGTAGTAGTGGTGATAAAAATATATACAAACAAGTGCCTACCTATGAATAAGTCAAATGCGCTGCTCCTTAGTATGTAGCGGCTCATAATAATAGATTAGGTAATTGAAATTCCATTTTATTAATATAATTACTATTAGGTATAAGATTGATTTTCCTTTATTATTCAAGGATAGAATATTTACGTACAATCGTTCACGAGTATTTCCCTCCTCCTGACGTACCTTATTGTATGTAGTTGTAATATTGTACATATTATTATTATTATATTTTCTATCCCTCCAGCAAATAAATCAAACTTGTCAAAGAATGAACACAAATAATAATGTATATTGTATATGAGTCATTACTTTTTCATTTATTTATTTTTTTGATGAGAAAATGTAAGAGTTTGTATGAGATTGCTAAAAAGTTTTATTTTTTATTTTTTTGTTTCTCTGTGTTTTACCGTATCCTTGTTTATGTGTGTCCATTGGAAGCCCTTTACTTTATGTATGTATTACATATATCAATATGCAAATTGATGTAAAAATTATACAGGGATATTCGAGTGAAAATCAGTATTTATCTTCATTTGAAGTGTTTCCAAAATCATTTTTATTCATAGAATATATGTACATACAGTTTCCCATTAACGAAATTGTTTTTCTTAAAACACATAGGGGTTTCCTTCTATTTGATTGTTAATTTATTTCTACTGAAGTTTTGGCTTCTAATTTCTTCCTTAGGGATAGTTGTCAATGAGTTATGAATGGATGGATGAAGAAACAAACAATATTATGTAGGTGTCTATAAATACTTGAATAACATCATCCTTTATTTAAAATTGTTTTTTTAAAAGATATGTACATAAAATATATATACTTTGCGGGCCTATTCATGAAAGTGATGGACCTTTTACTCCTCCCTCTATTTCTTCTTTAAAAATACTATTTTTTCGCACATTTGTGTAGTCGTAAATTACAATATCTACATACCACAAGTTGCGATTTGGTAGAAGATACAATTTATTTGTATTATAATCCCCTTTTAAATTACAACAATAATAATTTTAATTACCAACTATTCATTAATGCTATCAATTCATTTTTTTTTAATTATTACAATGTATGCATTTACAAGTAATATCAAACTGAACATTGGAACTTTATAATGTGTCACAATATTTGCTTTATCCACTTGTGATTTTCATTTATTTTAAGTCAAAAATGACACAAGGATAAATCCATCAACCATCCAAGGAATTATCAATAATTGCATTATCCTCAAATCACAAATCCTATTCTAAATTCTTCATTTAATATTATTCATCTCATTTTTTGGTTGCAACTTGAACAATTTGATAAAACAATTAAATTCAAGATTAGAGCTGAATATATTGGCAACACTTAACTCTATGTATATGAAAGTGTGCTCAACAGATTCAGCTGACAAAACTAAGTAAAAATACGAACGCCGTACAGCCATTATTGTGTGCATCCGTACCGGGAGCACCCCCACGGATATTATTGAGTTTATGAAGCTGCCCAAATCAACTATTATGATGTCGCCAAGGCTTTGAAGGAGTCTGATGGGTGGGGAACTTCTTCAAGGAAGACTCATGATCGTTTTGGGCTAATCCCCGATACTAAATTAATGTAATACACGATTAAAATTAATGGACATGTGGCCTTCTAGCTCGTTGGATTTAAACACCTTTGACTACTATATGGGGGGTGTCTTGGACAGTGACTTATCAAGGCCTGTTCCAGGTTGGTGGCTGTGGTTGAAGCTGAATTGCTGAATTAATTTTGGGAATTAAATTGATATATACATTATCCTTAAATTTTCCGGATTTAAAATCTCCACCCTGTATATGGATGAAATCTATAAGTTACAACGTAGTTATTATTAGTCTATATATATTGTACATATCAATATTGCTTTTGATTTACGAGATTGATGATTTCTTTAGTGAAAGTGATATAGAAATTACACATAATATGTATTTTGTTAGTATTCTACATGTTATGCTCTTGTACTCTAGCTTTATTCATTCGTTTTTCTGTCTCAATCTCCATTTGTTCTGGTTCTCTCCTCTAAATGTTGTTGAAATAAACAAGAGGAATTACTTGTCAGGAGGAGGATGTGGATTTTGGGGCACACTCAGTCATGACTCATTTCCTAGGTATGACCATGAGTATGAGTCTATTATGTAGTTGATTTCATCTATTAGTAAAGTGACATTTTTGTAAGGAAAAGACAACACATGGTACATCGGAATTAAGAACCCTTTTAATATCAGTTGCATGTTTTGGGGTGGGAGAGAAAATGAATTACTGCTATTAAAATAGCAGTAGTGAAGGATAAATATCGTATTTATTTTAAATTCATATAATTTTTTTTATATTATGCATTTTAAAACAATTTACACCAAAGAATGGCAGTAATACTTACTTTAGAAGTAGAATATAACATCACAATGCCCCATTAAATAATTAATAAAAAGGAAGAAAGAGCACACGCAAAAACCATTTTTCATTTTCTACTCGCAAAAATCACTTTTTACCTTACATAAATGTATATTCTACCAATTAGTTATCCTTTTCATACCCTCAAGGCTCAGTTTCTTGCCTACATCAAATGTCTCCAACTATTAAAATTTTGTCCCTAAAAGAAGAATATTCATGTACTTGGTATATTCACAACAGCAATATTTTCGACTAAAAAGATCAGGATCAATCATGTCACTAAGGACAATTGAAATGCACTTACAGGGACGTTCTCAGGATTTTTGTTTGGTGTGAAGGTTAGCTCATAAATATATTTATAAAAGAAAAAATGCCTTCCTTGCTGTATGATCAGTAACAATTTTGTTGGAGGCGGACGTCATTGATGGGTCATATTTTTATATGATGTGTAGTGGGGCTCTAATATCAGTTTAGTATAATGGCAGTATACCATACACGAATATTCCTGACCCTGAGATTATCCATTCTCTCTCTCTCGTCTCCAATAAGGAATACCACATGCCTACTTAGTTCATAAATAAGAGTAGTAACCTAAAGAGCATCAAAATTTATTTGGATCATCCCCATGATGGATCCTTTCTTTCTCTATTTCTTTCTTCCTTATTATGATTATTTGAAGCACAGCATGGAGATGGGTGAGAGAACCCTTCAAAACTCAAAGATACGCAACATTTTGTAATTCGTGGGAGTATTGTATGAACGATGCATATAAGGTTAAAGAAGAGTCACAAGTCATGAGAAGTAATTGATGCATTTCAATATTATTATTTACCTACAACATTGATTGACACTACTCGAGGAGGCTCTCTTCATCTTCGGAAGTCTGTGGTTTTCTGTATGCATGTACAGAAAAATGTAATACATTAATATTACATATGAAGGAGGAAAAGTAAAGTTAATTGAATACTAATTGAATAATCCTTTTTTGGACTTTTAATAGTATTACTATGTACTTTATGATCTATATGGTGCTATCATTTAGTAGGTTCAAGCAAGAGTAGGTAGATTGAAAAGAAAATGGACATTTTGGGATTATTGGGAGGGGGAAGATAAGGGATACCATGCCATATGTAATGTATGTACTTAGTAGTGTTGAGACTCGGTCCAGCACTAATCTTATTATATTTTTTTTTCGGTTCGGTCTTAAATTATTTTTTCTATAACCATTTTTCGGTCCAAACTGCGGTCTAAGACCCTGGACCTATTTTTTAAGTCTCATATATTATGAGAGACCATTTTTTTTCTTCTAGATCAACCCCATATGTTCAAACTAGGCCAAATTTTTCCTTTGGACCGATCTAGACCGGGTTTTAATATTGAATATAACGGTCTAAGATTTCCAGACCTGAAACTCTACTCTAGTACCTAGTGTTTATATGAAGCAAGCAAACACGTGTTGTGATGAGCATTTAACTATAAATGTACTGCTTACTTATTAGTATCTATTTTGTATCTTTTTTTTAAATAGTGAAATAGAAAAGAATGATACATATATATTAGTAATCTTGGGGTATTTTTATGGTTAATTCATTCAAATGTGTTTTTTTTTTCCATTCGAGGGGAGTATTGTATGCATATTTAGTCAGTCTTCACTTCTACATATGTATATGCATGAAAGGTATAAGTATTCCAAAGAGGAGGAACACTATAGGATTTAGTGTTCAGACTTGTTCTGAGACCAATTGATTCCCTGTCTGTAGTGTTTTTCTAGAATCCATGGATCGAAATTTAAACTGTAGGCAGGGAAAAAATTACAAATTTGTCTTCATTTTATTTTTAAACTGTTTATTTTTTACCCTTATAAAAGCAATCCAAATCGTGTTGTTGTGTGTGTGTGTGTTGATCAAACTTGAGTCAAATTAGTTGGTCAAAAATTATAACGATATCAGACTGGTCTCGAATTTTCAGAAAGAAACCCTATGGATATAGCATATATGGAGGGTTGAAGCTCAAATATGAAAAATATTAGTGTTATTCCCTATTTGTCATCCTAGAAGTTTAATTTGTCATTTTAATACTTAAAAACAAAAAAATTAAAATCAATTTCTTTGATCCATTTTATTGTAAAAATTGGAATACAGCCTGGAGTTTCCGAGCTTAATTCTGTAAAGTAAATATTTGAGTTGTGGCAATTTGGCTCTCAAGACACAAAATATGTAAGTTGCAATTGAACTTTAAATTGAGGACTGAGTATTTTTGCAGTAATTATTATCATAATTAAATAGTGGAAATATGAATGAATCAAAAACACTTAAATGTCGTACTCATAACTCAAAATTTCCCCAATTTTTTAATTTCAATGCGTTCAGGTAATTTCAATATTGCAGAAATATTTTAGATCCACATTACCTTAAATGAACACAAATATTGAGAAAATCCTGTCCTTCATTTAAAATTCCTTTGTGAATTTTTATTCTGAAACAGTCTAAAGAGTATTATTATTCTTAATTATTTGGAGGAATAATGATATTCTCTTTGCAATTAAATAATATTTATATTATTATAATCCTTCGTTTCTTGCTTCTTTTTTTTTACTCATTTGTCTAACTATGTAAGTGAATTTGTAATATCTTAACAAACACAACATGTACTTTGCATTGATCTATGTACAAATCTGTGTTTATTTTATTTGATTGTAACAATTCATAACAGTCTATTCAGTATTCAAGGCTGTTGTTTTTATAAAAACCCCAAAGGAATACCTAGAATAACAAAATGGAGGATATCGTATTTTTACGTTTTTATTTTATGCAATCAATTGTGTTCAGTCATGCTACTTCAAAGTTGCTGCTGTGGTTGTTGTTGTTGTAAAATCTCTTATTTGGTTGGGAGGTACAACTGGGTACTTGTTTTTTGATCAGATTTTTACCAAGATTGGGGAGGAATGGATTTCTTTTTTTCTTCTTTTTTTCAGAGCTCCCATTGCGCGTTTGAAACGCAGTTTATACTGAGTTCGACCTTCCATAAATTATATACATACATGGGTATTTACAAAATTTCATATCATCATTGAATTATAAATTAATAAACGTAGGTACATACTTCTTTTTTAATTGAAAAGTGTGTTGGCAGTCATTTAGAAAAAAACAGAAGACAAATGGCAATGGAGATTTAAAGTGGGATGCAAAATGACTACTATTTATTTCGGTATTGATTAGTGTTGAGACTCGGTCCAGCACCGATTTTTTTTTCTTTTTTTTTCGCTCGGGTCATATGTGATTTTTTCTAGACCCATTTGGACCGATTGATCCGTTCAAGTCACACTCTAAAAACCGTGGACCGATGTTTTAGGTCTCACTTTATAGACCAATTTTGATTCAGTCTCAATTTACGGACCGATTTCCAAATTAATCCAAGCTATCTCTTTTTTTAAACTTCGTATAACGTCATTGTACTTGAAAAAACATATGATGTCATGTTGTCAACAATTTATCTGTAAAATCGGTCTAAAACTATTTTTTTGGGACCGAACTATGTAGACCGAACTTTCCCTTTAGACTGATGTAGACTGAATTTTTTTATGAGGTCGGTCAAGACCGAGCTTTTTTGTTGGACCGAACTAATTTGGTCCAACAAAAAATATAAAGGTGTCAGACCGGACTAGGATTTCTAGACCGAAACCCAACACTAGTATTGGCTTATAAGCTATATGTACTCCTCAATTGACGTTCCTATTGCTATTAGCAGTTCTAATATAATAAAAAAAAAAGGGGGAGGATATTATTCAAGATTATTAATATTGATGAAGGGCCTTTCTCATGCCTCAAATACTCGTGGGAATCATTTTCACCACCCATTTATATACATACTATTATGATGAAAAGGATACAATTAGAAGATAAATATCTAATCAGAATCAATTTAATTGTATATATTCATGACTGACTAACATTCATTATGTGTAAATTTATAATATAATAAATTAAGTATGCATGTTTGTATATTACGAAGAAGGAATGTGTCCCCTACATAGGGACTTGATTCTTTCTATCTATCTATGTACATGTATATTCCCTACTTGCTTACTTCGTGAGTTGAACCTTGATTCCTCCTCTGTTTCTTATTGGATAATCGTGTGCATGGATGTACATTGTACCTACATATGTATGTACATAGATAAACTAAGCGTAATAGGTATTACAATTTATTATTAATATGAAATCTAAAGTCGTGAGCAAGTGTGTTTTTTTTTTCTCCCTTCCGCTTCTTGGAAAGCCTTGTTCGGATTAATTATTTGTAAAATGATGACGAAGATGTTAGAAGGAGACTTTATTATACCTATATCGGACTACAGGGGAGATAAAGGGGGATTCATCCTTTAACATACATATTCTCTAATGTTCTCACGTGGCGACATCGTTGTTGATATCGGGCATTTTAGAAGAAGCAACCACATTTTATAAGAATAGAAACCCTGTTTTATTCAAATCAAGGCAGATCCTCAACTACTTCTGTGTATTGGGATGTCAAAATTAGATCAACAAATATAAAGAATTAAACCATTGCCATCTATCATAAATAGGCTGTAGCCCACCTCATCAAGGGGGATCGCTTTGTAGTATTAATTTAAAATTGGAAAATAAATTTTCTTAAGGATTTATTATTTTTATTTGAAAGAAAATTAAATACTTGAGAAATTTAAAAAAAAAGGACAATAAAATATTATCCAGTAGCTTACTTTAGTGTTAAACCCACACACAAAAGGACTTTGTTTATTCAAAATAATCCTATAACTAAGAATGTATCATAATCCCTAGAGAAATATCGCGGAAAAAATGAATAATATTTCTGCGGATGTCCCTGCGTATGTCTAGTTTTAATATACATCAGACCCTTGAAAGTATTGAAAATATGTAATTACATGTAGACAATAAATCAATTATTAAAATTGCAAGAATAATTTTTTTTTTTTCCCAAGTATCCTACTTTTCTTGTCCTTAATCGATCCAAAATCAAATAAATTGTGCAATTATATTCATATCATAGGGTCTTTCAGTATCATTTCAGTATTAGATTTAATTCAAGTATCACTGTTTATCGCTACCATCACATTGTAGTCGATGTATGTAGGTGTGAATTATTTTCTTATTTTTCAAGCAATGTGATAAAATTTCATCAAAATCTCATTGAAATGTGTTCTTTTTATTAAGTGATAATATTAACTATGATACCTTTAGATCGACAGACGTGTCTTACAATGGTGATGCAACTTATGACGTCAATTCATAACATATCTAAAACACAAAAAAGTTATTTCTACGACTTCATCAGGTCTTTTAGGAATATCTTTCTCGTTTGATTATATAAAAATAAAATATATTTTCTGCGGACCTTTGATTATTATTATTATTATGTATATTAATCCGATCAGATTACGTGGACGTATACTACTAATACGTACGTCCACTACGTAGTGATCATATTTCTTCCTCCTCCTCGTTTTCACCACAATAAATAATACATACGTTCTACATATTTCACCATAAGTCATGTCACAATATGTTAAGTTATTGTATAAAATACGCAAATCTCTTCTCATATTTCTTATTCAGAATTACATTTAATTATAATTATTCGTACTGAAGTCATGTTGATACGCAGTTAATAAAGATTAATTTAATCTGATTATTTATTACAAATATTAAGAAGAAAAAAAAATGTTTATTCATCATAAAAACAGACAAGCATGCTTAATAATACTATAGATATATTATTATATAATATCATAATCCATCCAATAACTAAATGGAATAGAGAGACCCCTTATTTAATATCTTTTTTCAATATCTGCCAAAAAAAAAAAGTACGGAACTTTGAAGGATCATTTCATTGGGAAAAGGATGCTTAGGCCTGGCACGCTAGTGCTTAATCTGTGCGATTAATTACCCCATAAATTATTGCGATATGCGATAATATTGCCGTTTTGAAACACTTTTCAACTTATATAATGATAACGGCATAATAATTCAAGTTGTTCCTATTGAATAAATATTTAAAATACTTTGGATCACTGAAATTAGGAGAAAAAGCTACATCAAATCAAGTTAATTATCTCCTTCAAATCTAAGAAATTTGAAATCCTTCAACAAACCTAATAATAACCATCACCAACTAAATACCTAACCCTGCCTGCTGCCTTGAAGAAATCAGTTTGGGCAAAAAAAAAAAACACCAATCCGCGGAGAAAGCAGATACCCCGCATTAAAAACATTTGATATCCAGTTACTTTGAAGCGTGCGGATGGAATTTATTGCAGCTGTCAAAAAAATATCTCTCATTTTAATTTATCGCACAATTAATTGATTTATTGCATATTGCGACAGGCCTAAGGATGAATGATTTAATTCACTTTGTTTGTACCAGTATCGTATTCGAATAACTAGCAGGGTATTTTGTCGTTCCGTTCAATTTCCCCCCGTTCAGTGTTGTGCCATTATTTCCGTCCCGTTCCGTATTCAAATTATAAGGTAGTATCATATACATTGTACGACAGAAAATCACGACTTCCACTTTGATAGTGTCATATAGGCCACATTTGAGAATTAGGTGTTAAAATTTTTTATCACCCACCCTGTGTCACTGCCACAAGATAGTTCTCCCAAGTGTTCGTCTTTGCTTTATCAACCCTTTAAATTATATTAAAAAAGTGAAGAAAAAATATACAAATTTTGATTTCTTGAATTTTTTGTAATTACTATTGGAACGGAACGCTAAAATACCATTTTAGCGTTTAGCTTTTAAAATAAAAAAAACCATTTCGTTCATTGAACATACGTTCCATGGAACACCGTTTAATTGTGTGTTCCTTTCACAAGCCTGATTACTAGCAATCCTTTAAAAAAAAAAAAAAAACACTATACTTTAATTAAGTCCACGATTTTCTAAAAAATTACTCGAATTTAATTGAACTCGAAATATTGGAGTTATGATGAGTCAAACTTCTAGGATTTGTCAAAAAAACAGTAAAAAACTACAGGTATTTCTTATTAAAAAAAGAGGTATTGTTTTAGAAAGGTAACACCACGATACATATTATGAGGCAAAAACTCGAATTTGAAATTTAGTATATTGTACTAAGATCAGGCTTGTTGCTATTCATCCCTTTTTTATGGTTTAATTCACGAAATATTTCACTTTGAATTCGTTTAATCGTTCACTTTTAAAACACTTTCTTTTCCTTTCGTTTTAACTAATTTATGGGGAATGAAATGCAATTAAAGTCAATCGACAAATTTTTAACATCTATGGATGAATTTTGGGTTATTAGGTGTGAATCATGAGCATACTCTGATTAAATGAGGATTGTAATCAGTATAAGAATAAAAAAATATAGCATATCTCCTAACCTCAACAAGTTTTTTTATGAAGAAAATAAATTGAGATCTATGCTCTAATGTCCGTGTAAAAGCAACTTTCCTTGCTATTTTGAATTAATACTTTATCATCGCCCAAAATGCGTTGTTTATTTACAGAACTGGCTCCAAGTCTGTACAATATACAAATTATTACAATATTGAGAAGTGTAAAGTACACTCAAACATCTCAAATAAAGTCATGAATACAGAATACTCATCTATGTGTCAGGGACAAAATATATTTATCGAGGGAGCACTTGATGAAAAAAGTAATGAATAATTGGATTATAAAAGATACTGAAAAATAGGGATCTGAGATAATTTATTCCAATGAATGATTTAAAAGTGTATTTTTTGTCGGTCATTGTTTATCGTTTATGTACGATTATCAACAAGCCTGCGTGATATTAACTCCACTCGACGCAGAACACAATTTTTTTTTAAAACTCTAATTCAACACTAGTTTGTACATTCAGTGAGTAAATGGTGTGGGAACTGCGGATATACTTTTAGGTATAATATTCTTTGCTTTAAGAAGGGAGAGAAGCATTGAAACCCTGTGTGGAAATGTTTTTTTTTTAATGATGAAAAGTATTTGAGACAGTTTAATTACAGAAATGTATTTAGATGGAATTTCAATTGATGGCTATAAGACATGAAAGGAAATACTTTTCACTATCATTTTACTTTTTACTAATATTACTTAAGTATAAATATTTTATTTTTATATAAAGGATACTTTTGAGTTAATAATGAAGAAAAAGTATGGGATGTAAGAGTAATTAAACCTACATTATTCCAATTTGATAGTAATATGTTTGACCTTTTCTTTTATTATTATTTTTTTCTTCTTCTTCAAAAATCCTAGTTTTAAACGATGGTAATTAAGACATTCGATTTCACTTTCCAAACCCCCCTTTCATTTAATAATAATTATTTTTTAACTCTTAAAGAAGAGTTTTGAACCCATTTGAAAATAAAGGTAATTTTAAATACATACATAATTTTTTTTTGTCTATTGTATATTTTTTGCGTGAAGAAAAAAAAGTACAATACAAAACAGATGTTTTAACCCACATTCTGTAGCTCCTCATTATAAGATAAGATTTCCAATGTTTTGTTATAGATTCTTATCAAGGTTAAATAATCGAAGAGGAAATTTAGCCTGATAAATTTACCTACTTATAAAATATTGTTTGGAGAGGTTAGGAAATTTAATTTGATTTATGTATATAGGTTCATATGTATAATGCATATACTTTAATGCCAGACGGCATTGCTAAGCCTTTAATTAGAGTGATGGAGTCAGGCATATGAGGAATATTACAATAAGGAAGTTCATTCATGGTTGGTTTTAAATGCATTAGAGAGATTTTTTCAATTCATATCAAAAATATATATATTGCCAAATTTTATTGATCAAGTTGAGATAAGAGGTAGAGATTTGTAGAGGATTCAGTAATCGATATGATTGTTGATCTATTGAATTCATTCCTCAATTGTGTTTGATAATTGGGGGGGGAGGCACTTTTTGATAAAACTATTAAAAGTTATATTGAATGTTTAGATATCCTTTTTTATACGAGTCTTAATTTTTTATATATATATAAATACTAAAAATTATACATTTGAAACATCAAATTTTTTTTTTCTTTTACAAAAGAAAAAAAAATTGAAATATTTGCTTACATTATATAAAAATTTCTGACGGATATACCCTTTTTCCGAGTGACATGTTTGAAAAATCGGCCTGTTGGCCAATTCTAATTTATTTCCCTTTAAACTCTGGCTCTAACCTGAACAAGAAGGGTCATACCAAAATACTATTCTCTCACTTTATACATTGATGATAAATAAACTTACTTAGCACTGTGTTTGATTCGGTTTATTTTTTGAAATTCCCATTGGTTATATTCTTGGACAGGTATTTTGAATAGATTTATAATTTCATTTTAAAGCTATTTTTTTAATATTCATTACACTTTCTCCATCCAATGACAGTTTGACTTTTTTGTTCAAAATTAATGATGAAAAGGAAATAATAGATTTACTTGCTTCATTTTCCTTTTAACAAATACACACTAACATCCATCTTAGAACATATCTATAGGTCATGATAATTGTTCAGCTCATTCACAGACTTCATAATTAGGTAGTTTGTCTGTTTAAATTAAAAGAAAATAAGTTATACACATTTTTCCTTTTCAATTTTGCAACCAAAAAAAAAAAGGAATTATCCTTCCGGTCTTGGCATTTAAAAAATATTTACAAGGCAACGTTTTTTAGTGCCCTTTACCAATGGGATGGGCATTTCGTAGAGTGCTAGAAGAAGGTGAGGTGGGGGTGATACTTATGGTACTATTGAATTAAAACCCTTGTTGATATCAGCTGAATTCATCATTCAGAGATATATGTAAACACTACAACAGTCTATTGAATAATTAACAAAAAAGAACGATGTCGCAAGCCTTTATTTCTATTTTAGTCTTAAAACTGTGTTTTTCTCTCTACGTTTTGTCCATCCCTCCGGCAATAATTATAATCCCTCCAAAATGTAAACTACCCAAATCAAAATGATTCACATAAACTATAGTGAACCAAGATAGCTAACAAATAGCTTTTAATTTTCAATTATTAAAAAAGTCCGACCCTTCTTATATTGGCTAGAGTTGAAACTTTAATTTAAAAAAGAAAAGATAAATAGTAGGATGCCTATACTCTCAACTTCAACTATATTATGTAAGTGCAGAATATTACAATGAGGTCCAATATAATATAGAAACCTATAGAAGAAATAAGGTGGAAAAGAAAGGTATTCTCTTTTTCTGAATTTGAAATAGTGTAAGTAAATTTACCAAATACTAATATCATTCCATTAATTACAAGGATAATTTTGGGCTTGACGATTCTGTGTGGGGTTGGTTGTAGTATTTTCGTCATCTAATATGATTCGTTTAAAGGAAGAAGAATCTTTATTTTAGTAGTACTAATACCTAAAGGAGGAAGAACTACTCATAATTATTTTTGTGGGAAAACATATACATTTGTGTATACATACAATAGGTCAAATAATTATGGGCATTTAATTATAATGATCATGATTCTTCCTATATTTTTCTTCGTCGTATCAAAAGGAAGGAATTAAATACTTCTTATGAGTGAAAAGTAGGTACTTTGATATGCAAATTAAACTTTGCCTATATTTACATACAATGTATAATAGTTAAATACAATCCTTGTTTATTAAACAAACAAACAAAAAATACATTTTTAGAATGATGATTGGAACTTGACGGTAGATACCCCTAGGTAGGAGTTTTCATTTCCTTGGAAATTCTGGGATGAGTAAATAAATATTGAATAGTATGAAATTGAAGTCATTTATTTTATATTTTAGAAGAAAAATAAATTTTAATTTGTCATATTCCTTCAAATATATTTGTGAACTATTAAAATTAGTTATGAAAATCGTGTGGATATTGAGGCTCGCCCACATATTTTTTTTTTTTTTTTTTTGTAGTTGCCAAACTGAAGAGTGACAAACAAACATTTTCTTTTCATAAACTGTTGTCATTATTATTTAATTCATGAGGAGGCTACTTTTCAGCCCATGTTGTATTAAGCTGGAATTTGTGTCAATAATTTATGGACTTTTATCGATTGACAAGAAATCAAAAGCTCTTGATGGAACTTTTATTCACTATGAATGGTCTATTATAAATGACTAACTAATTTTAATTAAGTAAATATTTTATTCCGGCATTTAAACACTTGAATTGTTTTAAATATCTGTATTTGAAATATTTAGTTGTTGGTATTAAGAGGTAACTCTGTTGCTGTTACTTTTATGTGTTTATTTTTAGGGTGTTAAACCGCCAAAATTACGGGTCAAGAGCAAATAGGAAGCCCTTATTTTGAAATAGTTTAATGTGAGATTTCATGGCAAATTTTGCTTCTCTTGGGAATTTGGTGTAAGTGTAAAACACCGAGAAATCCCGGGGAAACGGGATCCCTGGAAATGAGCCCTAGTATTTACATAGATTGTTGTATTATTTTATTTCTTATTTTTTCAATAACAGTTTATTGAAAAAGTAGTTATTATTATTTTTTTAAATGACTATCGTTTTGACAGCCTGAAGCAGAAGCCGCCAGAGCAGGAGTAGCAACATTCACCTCATTATTATTTCAATATATATACATATCTACCTTTATGGATTGATGCAGTAACTACAACAACAACAACCTTCTCCTTTTAATAAAAACATTGATTTTTTAAAAAGAAAAACAACAGCTTATATGTACATCGATAGATAGATACATCAAGTATTGTTTTCGTTCTTCTTATTTTTATAATAAATTTAAAAGCAATTTAAGAGCTATAAGCTCTATCAAGAGGCCTTATTTTTGATGGAGTACCCACTTACTCGTCTTTGTCTTTTCCTTCTCCTTAACAACCTTTAAATTAAAGCTAGAACATATTTCCAAATCATTATTATTATTTTGCTTAATAATATTAGTACATCCATTCCCTATTTTAGGCTTTCATTTTTGATTGAGGAAACGGGTCAATAGATCTAGTATTGTACATACCTCAATCAGGGGCGTCCGCAGAAGATAGGTTG
Organism: Lepeophtheirus salmonis; assembly: GCF_016086655.4. Taxonomy (NCBI): domain Eukaryota; kingdom Metazoa; phylum Arthropoda; class Copepoda; order Siphonostomatoida; family Caligidae; genus Lepeophtheirus; species Lepeophtheirus salmonis. Next base: position 8,317,870 of record NC_052143.2, read on the forward strand.
AATGGGCTGTATCTCAGATTTGTTGCCTTTTACTAGAAAATTTAATTAAATTTTTTTCCCCAATATTAAGTTTTTGAACATTTTTGACAACAAAATTTAATTTTATGTGAATAGCTATATATATTTGATTTTTTTTTTTACAAAAAATTTAATATTTAGGAAATAAATTTCAAAAATTTAATTTTTAATATGGATTTTTGAGAAAAAAATTAAATATTAATTTTTTTTTTTTGAGAGAAATTTCAAGAATTCATAGTTTTATACAAAAATTAACATTTTTTGGATTTATTTTTTCTTCAAAAATTCAGTTCTTCACAAAAAATTTAATATTTGGGAAAAAAATTTCAAAAATTTAATTTTTAATATGTATTTTTTTCATATTTTACATTTTTACAAAAATATTTTTTTTTTTTTTGGGAATAACTGAATTTTTGAAGAAAACAAAATCCAAAAAATGTTATCTTTTATTAAGAGTTGAGGATTTTTTAATAAAATCTTAAAAAAATTAAATAGTTTGAGTTTTATTTTTTGGATTTGTTAGAAAAAAATTCTAAAAAACAAGCCCCTCCCAAAATATAATCCTTCGGACGTCCCTGTCAATACTACCCTTTTCATACATATATGTTCATATGATGTCCTTCCTATATACAACCTATACATAGATACCTTATGTATGCAATTAAGCCCCTCTGGGTGTGTTTTGTAAAAAGTGATAAATAATAAGAATGGCCATTAATTATTGCTCCACTGGTTCTTTCGTGGATTTTGCTAATGCCTTTTCCATTTGAAAATTAGCGAATGTATTGTTTGACAAAAAAAATAGATACTAATGGTTAAAAAAAGGCGTAGCTGTGATTTTAAATTGAATTAAATCATTCATCATTACATATTATCTCGCCCCCTCCCCTCAATCTCAAATCAAGTCATTGCAGTGGCGTGACTCTCAATAAAACAAGAATAAATAATGCAAAACCTCATCTTATCTGATTCGTTACTACTACTTTGTTGGGAATAATTTCTCGTTTTTGTTTTTTTGTCATTCGACTCGGGTGGGCAACTTTGATTTATAATTAATTATCTCCTTAGTCGTCTCTAAATCATGTCTGATAGATATACCTACACTTATACGTACAAAAAAAAAAGAACATTTATCGTTGATGTATATTTTAGGCATTTGGGCCTTTGTCTATGTGTTATACATCTATATCAAAACATCTTTTTTCCAGATCGTTTTTCATATATACATAATAATATAATGTGAGTGTGATTAGCGCCTACGAAATTTTGTATATAGACATTTACGTAGAATGAAACTGGACGCAGACAAAATATTACTCTATGTCGATAGAACTATGTAATATTTTAACTCCATAGTGTGGGATTGCTCATAAAAACATATGTTAATAAGCACTTCTTAGACGAAATGATCTAATAAATGATGGGTAGTAGATAGATTACATACATCATGTCATTTGTAGGTCTTTGACTTTGTATAAAAAGTGCAATGGGATTGTGGGGTTTGGTTAAATAATCGAGTAAATGATTTCTGTCCCAGATAAAGTTTCTGAGCTCCACCCATGCTAAATAAATGTTCCTTCGTTTGTTCATCCATGATTTGAAGGCTCTTATCTTACCTCACTTGTACTTCGCCTTTCTCTCCATTGAACAAAATACCTTCATTACTTGTTCTTTGCCATACCTTCATGTTGATGATTATGAATGGATGGTGTCCCCCCACCTTTCCAATGTGGGAAACCCTTTGTGCAGCTATTGCAGTTAATTGGTAAGTTATTGACTTAATATAAGTAATGCCTATTTTCTCTCTTTGTTATTTCTTGTAAAGAAAATTGTTGTTGTCTGAATAACATTAATGAAAAAGTAATTTAAAAGCCGCCGCACCATCCACTCACATTAAATGTATGTACATTAACTATAAGTCACTTTTACACCCTTTTCAACAATGCCCACTCCAAGTTGCTAGATATATATACATATACAATTTGAGGGAGAAGGAAGTGTCACTGTCATCACTGTCATTATAAAGGAAGGAATGAAAGAGGGGAGCCCCTTGCCATGTTCAGGGGCGTCTGCAGGAATAGAGATTTATATTTTTACCCCCCTCGGCTTGATTTTTGGAATTTATTTTTTTGGAAAAAAAATTCAAAACTCCAGCTTTTATCAAAAAATTACGTAGATCCAGAACTGTTAACATACAATAAATTTTTTGGAAATTTTTCGATGAAAAATTTCAAAAATTCATAACTATTCACAAAAAGTTAAATTTTTGGATTTTTCAAAAATCATCCAGTTGTTCACAAAAAATGAAATTTTTTGAAATTTTTAATTTTTCAGAGAAATATTAAATATTTAATTTTTCAGAGAAATATTTTTAGGAAAACAAAACTATTGATAGACAGTTAAATTTTTTGGGAAAAAAAAAATTAAGTTAAATTTAATATATGTATAAAATTTTTGAAAAAAAATTCAAATATTAAATTTTTTGGAAAAAAAAATTGAAAATTTTTATTATATTAAATTTTCTATTATGAATAAAATATTCCTTAATTTGGTGAGGGGGTACAGCCCCTAGCCCTCCCCTTGCGGACGCCCCTCATGGTCCAAGTCCTTATTCATTTTTGTAGAATATTGAATAATGTATGTAGATGTGAATAGAAATAGTCGATGGACTAAGTTTCCATGTTTCTACATATCTAACATTCAATTCACGTTTTGTTGTGGGAAGGAGGCGGGGAGAGTAGTCGGGGGGGGGGTTCTTTCTCTCGAATATGTAAAAGCCTTAATGGTCTCCTGTATCTCAAATTATTTTTTTTAGTTGTGTTTTTACTATAGAGGCAAAGTCGCACAAGTAAAAGACAAACGTAATTTTTATAAATACACCTACAATGCAAAAAAGTAAAAACCCTCAAGGCAAGAGATTCAACTCCCATTCTTTTTCATCTTTTATACATACTTAATGAGCTTACGTATATAATTAATTATTCAATATGTCTGTAAATGTTTGTATATACATTGTTCCAGCCCATTGACTTGACCAAATCCCTATTCCTAGGGGGACCTGATGCGGACGCCCCTGATTCCCCATATCATGCTTCATGTTCATGATTAAACTACAAGGACAAAAAACATATCATTTCATTATAATTACCTCATAAACAAAGACATTCAATTTGATTAATTATGAGAGGTATTAAAAACGAGTTTTAGGTTGATAGTGACTATTAAATTCTCTTCCCCATATCCAAGTGATATATGTACATATATACTTAATAAATACATTACTTCCAAATATATTTGAAGTGATACTTTATCCACCGTAGCTTGTCCTTTGTAGGTTTAACTTCACTCCTATTTTGATACAAATTTAATCATGGCTCACTTTGTTCTAGATTGTATATCTATTGATGTGCATAATTTTCTCTTGATAAATAAGTAGGTACATATTATTTTATTACATAATTTAAATAAAGTTCTTGCAGAATAAACACAACAAGTTGATTCTTTTGAATTGCTCTTGTCATTAAAAACATAATAGTATTTCACATCAGCAGGGTTGAGTGATTTTTCTGAATAAGTGTTTAGTTCCGTTCTAATTATCACCTCCTTCTTTGACTGTATGCATTACATTTGATTAAAGTACGTCTAGCTTTCATTTAATTTCAATAGTTGAATTGTTGATCACAATCCCCAGATGTTGTATCGACATTAAAAGCTCATGACAAGGACCATTCCTTTTTGAAGGTGTACTTTATGTTTGTTTTATTAAAAGGAATGATACACTGTGAGTGGTACCTACATATAATAAAGAATATTGAAATCACAAATAAACAAACAGACAGAAGGGGGGGGGGGCATGTAAGATTTATTATAAGTACATTATACGAGGTGCGGCATAAAATCTTTACATTTCGTTTTTCCTGCATTAATCAAAATTTTTGTGAATGCAGTAAAATTGTTCCGGTCAAATACTTTAAAAAAAACAACAACTCAATTTTCGTAAGTGTCTTAGAAACCGAGAAAATGCCATCTGAACGTGACCAACGAGTTTCAGTCCCCGTACTTTTGGACGTTGCCAACAATCCAACAGAGAAGAAGTTGTTATCATGTGTCCAGACCAACTACCCTGACATGTATGTTGGGTTCCAGCTAGATGGTGACCCTTAACAAACGTCCAAAAAGGCACAGAAGTGATTGGAACACAACTTGCTTTTCTGGCCAAAGAAAATGTAACCCCTCTACTCACCATATGCCAATCCATTGGGCTTCACTTTTTGGGTACATGTTGAGTCTAAGGCATGCACCGTCCCTCACCCAAATATCAACAACCTCAAGGACACCTTCAACCAGTACTGGGATGTCATGTCTGAGGACTACATCCTGCAATAGGTGTAAGGCCTTCCGTGGCCGCCTGGAAGCCATCATTGCTGCCAAGGGGCTATATCGATGATTAGTGTAGCCAAGACATCATATTAGTTAATTTTAATTTATTGACATACCCTATTACTTCTGGATGTTGAAATACATCTTGATAAATTTCTAGATTGAAAGTGTAAAGATTTTTTCGCTGCACCCAGTATACATACTTTTCTTCAATCATTTAATGGGCCCGGAAACAAGACCTTCCTCGTCTGTTCTTCTTCTTCTTGTGTTGTAACAAGAATAGTCAGAGTGTTATTCTTTTCTGGGTGTTGGGGGAAGCCTGTTTGTAAATAAATGTACTTGTTGCTTTTATAAATACTTAAATGTATTTATAAATGAATTTCGTGTTGGGTGTTTTAGTCATACTTTGATTTGTAGACATCCTCTTTCGTCTGCTTATTACCTCACGAACAACAGCCATCTTAGTTATCAAACTCACAAGTACATACATGCTCTGTATTCCTTTCAATACTTGACCTTCATTCCTGCTATTATTATTACTATCATGCACCTATCTATGTATTCACCTTGAAAAACCCTCTTAGTCTTCATTTCATTCAGATGGAGATAAAAAATAAGACGAAAAATTGAGGATAGTCCTCTTTATTAATTCCCAAAAAACATTCTTGATGGATACTTTTGAGTGTCGGCAAAATAAACTCCACAAAAAATAATTATGATTTTTAGCATGCCACAACTGCTATTCTTAAAAATCCTTCCCCCCCAACCCAAAAAAAGAAAAGTAATATATGGTATTCTATGTTCAACATCCATTCTTTGGAATTATGTGTGATACCTTTTCAATTTACGCATGTATGTTCAAGTCTTTTTTTATTTATTCTTCTTCTTTTAAATACTTATTTTCTTCTATAAAATAAAGCTTTCATTCGTACAATAGAGCTTTGATATCCATAGTATAATAGTAGGCATTCCATTTGTATCATACTCATAGGCACAGTTTTATATCTACATAATATGTGTTAAATGTCACAATGAAGATTCTTGATGTTGTGGCTTAAAGTCGTAATGTGATACCTACACAAGAGCAAGGGTTCATGGTTGGAATTAAAACCAAGGAGACTTATATTTTTTTCTTCTTATAAAATTGTTGATGACGATGAGATATGAAATGAATTGCCTCAATATTTCATTGTATCATCCAGGTTGGAGTCCTTGAATCTAATTAAAAAAACAGTCATTCTAGACTTGATTCAAAACGTATCTTTACTTAGCCGGGAGGTTAACTTCTGATTCCATTGCATTTTGGTAGAAGTAGGGCCATTGGAAGGATTTTTCTCACTGAAATAGTCTGATTCAAGTGTCATGCATAGGGTCTCTTAATCCCCTTGTAGCGAGGTCCCTGGGTAAATACACCTCTTTCATTATTCCAAATGTGGTTAGTGTAATTTTTAAAGAGTTAGGTTGTGTTATACAATAATCTTCATAAGTCCTATTCGCTAAAACTTTAATAGTGAAGAACTATCTCATCTTCGATTAAAGATAAATTATGAATATTTAATAAGTATATTCCAAGTACTGTAAATCCTTCATTTAAAATTATTAATTTGATTTTGTGGTTGCAACTTGTACACAACAAATGTATAATTGATGACATTTATTACTTAAAATCCCAAGAAATATTTTATTTTATAGAGTAAATCGCGTAGATATCAAAATTCCAGGCGTCAGGGGCGACTGAAAGTCGATTGATCTCTAAATGATGAAATCCTATTAGAACATTGCTTATTTTGAATGACAATACAAATGATTCACAACATTTGTATTGCCCAGGGGGAAATGTGGGTGAGGATCTCTCATGATGATAGTGACATGGCTAGGATTGTAGGATAATTGTTGCAATATATATGTATTATAATGACTAATGCTTGAAGGGGGGGAGGGAGACGTTATCTTTAATTTATGGATTGAAGGATACTTTGTTATTAGTGTATTATCAAATATGTTGTTATTTTTGGTGGTTGTATGTATAAGGATCGAGTCAAGGGGCATGATGATGCTCTGTTTCATGTCTCCCATCATGTTTTCGTAATTACAATACACATTCTCATTATTATTATAAGGAATATTTGAGGATTTTGTTTTGGTAAAGTATATTAAAATATGTACAATAATAATAATAGTAAAGATAATGAAGGTAACAATAAAAGTTGTTCGTTTTATGTATAAAACGAACCACTACGCATGACTGTGACTTAACTGGAAGAACCAGATGTTCCCCCTCATCACATCATCACAAGTCCCTATTCAACTACTAATACCTACCTATATGGATAATCAAACAGAACCACTACTCCAATTATCTGTTGGGAGTGGATATGTATTTATCTATATAGTAGAACTTTGACTTTAGGAACAAATAATATACCAGGGCGTTTGCAGGAATTTATATATATATATTTCTTTGGGTTCTTAATTTTGGAATTTTTGTGTAAAAAATATCCCAAAACTAAATTTTTTGTTTAAAAATTTAAAATATTACATTTTTTGATAAAAATATTCATAACCTTTTCATAAAAAATTTAATTTTTTAGAAAAATATTTAAAAAATCCACTGCTCTTCTCAAAAAGTTAATGTTTTTAGAAAAGTATTTCAAAATATTAGAGCTGCTCACAAAAAATTTCAAAATACCACAGTTTTTCTCTAAAAATTAAATTTTTTGGAAAATAATTTCAATAGTCCACAGCGGTTCAGATAAAATTATTTTTTTTTGGAAAAAAATTGTATAAATTAAAAATGTAATATTAAATTTCATATATAATTTTTTTTTAAAAATAAATTTCAAATATTAAATTATATAGTAAATAGCAAAAATTCCTTTTGTTTGGGGGCTATATATTATCTTAAAATCATTTTTAAAGCCTTAAAATGTTGTCTAGAAGTTGACAGAAGGTATTTCATTTCTTCTCCAGCCGAAGTCTACAAATTATTTCCGAGAAACTGAACTTTTATGTAAGGGTAAGAACAAAATTAATAAAAAAAAGTACACCCCGTCCTCCCAAATAAAATTCCTAGTCACGGCACTGCAAAAAATCCTTTGAGTACCGCTAACGACGTCATATAATCCCCCGCCCACTTGCAAATACATTCTTGCACCGTTGGATACCGCATATTATATTTAAAACGGTACAAAATTATTGTTAATGGCCAATTTCGACCCAAAAATCCCATTTGGTTCAAATTAAAATGTCTTGCACCATGCCAAAAATGGCTTTAGAGACCTCAAACTTTGCCGAAGTCAGTTATTTGGTTGTCCTCAGCAAGAAAATGTATTTGTTTAGGAAAAAATAAATGCACCTGAAAACGGTACAGTCTAATGTAGATATAATGTACTGTATATGTATATATGAAGGTGCTATTAAAACATATTATTAAATATTATCTAGAGACATAAAGTCCGTTTCTTTCTCTTAATAATGAGGCACAGGAAATTTGAGTCTTGAAGGATATTTTACGATTCTAATAATATGTAACTATGTATTTAGTACCTATCTACTTAAATTATCTCCGTAATGATAAATCAGTTTTATTACATACTATACTACTTAAATATATAATATATACAATAGATTAATAGCATTACATAGTTTTTTGCATTTAATTAACCTTAACAATATTATATTTGGAAAAAAAAAAAAAAAAATTGAAAAATTAAATTTATAATATTAAATTTATTGGAAAAAAGTTTCAAAATCCAAGGTTATTCACACAAAATTAATCTTTTTAGAAATAAATTTCCAAAATTATATTTCAAATATTACATTTTTTGTAAAAAAAAAATCAAAAATCCACAGCTGTTTACAAAATATTTCAAATCTCCCAAAGCTATTCATAAAAATTAATCTTTTTAGAAATAAATTTCCAAAATTATATTTCAAATTCAAATATAATATCTTTTGTAAAAAATTTCAAAAATTAAATTTCAAATATTATTTTTTTTTTCAAAAATTAAGTTAAATTTCAAATATTACATTTTTTAGTTAAAAGAAAAAAATCCTTAATTTGTATGGGATACAGCCCTTTCAGCCCATCCTCTGTGGACGCCCCTGATATGAGTCTATAAGTAGGTACATAGTGTACATTCCTTAGTTTCTCTCCTACTCCTTTTTGACCTATGCTATGCCCTAGATGGTTAGTTTTTAGATCTTATTTGATGTGTCGACAAACCCTCTTTTTTCCAATTATAATTTACATTTACTAACTAGTATAATGGTATTAAGAATTACAGATATACCTCGTTTTAATATGTGTATGTACTATCTTGGTAAGCCCTTGCTAAAAAAAAAAAAACTCCACCTTAAAAAATCCATTAATGAAGAATCCCCCTAACTTGCTAAAAACTAACCCACTATATACAAGTATGCGCGTCTAAAACTGAACACTCTTTTAAATTTTACGCCATGCACATATTCGTGATTTTATTGAGTTGAAACCGGTTTATACTTTGAGGCAAGGGTCTTGATTAGTTATAAACAAAACTCCAGCAAAATCTAAATAGCAACAGTGAAACAACAGCCGATAATATGGAGAGACGTCGAGTCGCAATTTGGGAACTTTCCGCGCGGGGGAAAACTCCCACTAAAATTGCAAAGGTTCTGAACTACAGCCGCACCACCGTTTACAGCGTGGTAGCCAAAGGGACTCCTGAGGCTACCACAAGATCTAAGTCAAGGCCTCGAAGGTCGGGCAAAATGGTTGCTGCCGTGAAAAAGTATGTCGAGGACAAAAGAGGCAAGGTCACCGTCAGCGGCCTCTCCAGGGAGTTCAACGTGAGCAGAAGGGCCATGGACCGGCTAGTTAAGAAAGATCCTGGCCTTAAGATCTACTAGAGAACCCCTTGTCAAGCCCTCAAGCTTGTAGACAAGGAAAAACTCCTCGCAAGATCGAAGATTCTTCTCAACAAGCTTAAGAAAATGCCAGCCGATGTCGTCGTTTTGTTCGGTGATGAGACACGCTTCTGCCTAGGCGAGATGGTGGCCAATGACATCGGATTTTAACTGGCAGAGTCTCTCGGTGCCAGAGATGATGGCGTGGTGCATGTGAGTAAGGAACGGCACTTCGCCAACATCCAGGTCCTGGCTGTGTGAATCAAGCCATAGTGAATGGCTATGGTTGATTGAATTTTTTCAAAAAATTTTTTAATTTTTCAATTGTTTTTCTAAAAAATTCCAAAAAACCAACTATGAAATAAATAAATAAAAAATTTTAAAAAAATCATGCGGACGCCCTTGTATATTTATACTTATCATCATGAAGTATTGGCCTCCAGAATAATAAATAAAACCTACATTGATATATTATAATATCATTAAGCGTATCTTGAAATTAATTTTTGAAATATTGGAAATATTTATTGATTATAAATAAATAATTGAATTTTCGTGATGAAATGAGGATCTATTTAGATCATTTTATGATGATGATGATCCTTTCCACTCTCTACGTGGGCCAATAATATCCAAATATTGAATTTCTTTCTAAATGATATCTTGATTGGTAAACACACGCATATGTAGATACATATCATATCCAAGAAGTAAAGAGAAAAGACCTCAATCCCACATGGTATTGTGTACTCAATTTTTTTAATTTGTCGTTATTCTGACTCTTATTAATTACATATAACCATGTATAAATCGTTTATGAAAATTTCTATGGTTCTATGGACTCATGTGTCATTTTTCTACTACTACTACTACTGAATACACCAGCGTTTATCCAAAAAAAAAAAATCTTCAGGGCCCTTTTCAAAAGTGCATTTAAATTTCAAGGGGCTCCAATGTAAAATATGATTAAAAATGACACTGCGTAGCCTCAATGTCCTGTTTATTTAGACGAGACAATAATGAACATACGAACATAATAACTTCAACCTTTAAATGAACATATTTACAAACTTGTCACGGTCAAGGGACACCCACTTTGAGAAAAGCTGGACTAGAAATGTTTTCGAATAAGGAATATTCTAATACTGATCTTTCTATTCTATTCGAATTTTTGAATAATTTCCTAACAGTTGGTTGGATGAAAGGGAAAAAGTTTCAGTCCTATTCTGATGACGTTCTTCGTGTCTCGGATGACCATCACTTTGATACTTTTTAGTTGTTTTACTTTCAGCTTCAAAGCAGATTCATCATTCTTGAGCATTATATTATATAGGCATTTCATATTCAGGGACGTCCGCAGGGGGCGGAGACTGTAGCCCCCCTCAAATCCAGGATTTTTTACTTTAATTTTTATTCGTGAGGATGAAAAAGTTTTAGGCTGAAAAAGGGTCACAAATTTTTGTGTAAGGATATTTTTTCTAAAATATATTCATTCTACCAAATTATGCAGCAAAGGCAAATTATATGTATATATATATAATCCTGTGGACGGCCCTGACATTAGATGGTTTTAGATATTAGTAAAAAATGAATCAATAGGAGATTGTGCCGAAGAAAATAGTGTTAAACAAAAAATATCACACCTTCTTTCAAAGACAAGGAGAGAAGAAGGCTAAATATAATCATAGTTCAAATTGGTGGAAGAAGAAAGAACCTTGGTTAAATTTTGGCCAATAGGTAAAATTGTTTTAATAATTATTTGATGGAATCGAAAATTATTCTACTATCGCTCCTCAAACGTAAAAAAAATACGACATTCGATCGTATAATTTCCTTTAGCATAACTTAACATCTCTACTACTTATGTATACCTAGGCTTTTCATGTCCTTTTCATACTTTTAAGTCATAGGCTCATAGCTACTAAAGAAGGAGAATAAATGTGAAAGGAAAATGAATGAAATTTGATATTTTATTTAGATTTGTATCAGTTATAAATGTATACGTAGTAGAAAGGGCGTAAAATATTGTTAAATTTGAAAAGATTTTATACGTATATGAATAGGACATAGCTGTAGATACCTACCTATTGATAAACCATACTAATATAATGGGTTTGTGTGACTTTACTGTTTATATGTACCCACATAAACCACCTCTGCTTAGTTTTTTCCTTTATTGTTTATGTAGATAATGCATATAAAGTCGGATTTGCTTTAAGGCAAATACTTTTTCTTACGAAATGTATTTATTATATATTTGTATCGTTTTTAAATCGTAGTACGTTTTAATAGGTTCAATGTTAAATCAATTAACTTCAATTTTCGATGAATAAATCATCCTCATTTCCCAAATCCCTCCTCCCCTCCCTCTATCTTCTTCATCATTTTCAAAACATGGATTTGAAGGTCTTTTAGTAGATACATTGGTATATAAAGATGGAATTATGGTTCATTTTTCTGTAATATGTTCCAAAAAATAAAAATATATTTAAGTTCGTTCATTCCTCAGAAATGTTCTGTTGTTATTTGACGTTTATGAAGATAAGATTGACACGCAAGTGAGGAGTTCTTTATTTATTCATCGTTTAGAATTGTATTTTGCTTCACATAGTTAGTTTATCGACATGCGTTGGACGTATTGATAAACAGCTTCCAAGATATTGGTGTGAGGGCAGTGTTCTTCTTTATGATCTTATCTTGTGTTTTGAATGAGGTTTACTTTATGGGTATGAATGCTTTCTAAAGTTTATGGTTTCGATATTTGGGTGTTTTTATTGATAAAAGCTTATCAGTAGCAATTTTTCCTTTGGTCAGTTTGTAGATACCTTAAGAATATCATTAAACGACTCCGGTAGTTTTAAAGTTATTTTTGACTTCATTTGTCATCAAACATCGGGGTTTTTTAGACGCCCTCAAAACAAAAAAATAAAATATTATTTTTTTAGTAAATAAATATTTGGTTTTTTTAGAGAAGAAAAAAATGGTTTGCTGTTTTTTTAGGAAGAACTAATGTTGTCTACGTTTGACATGAGTCATTTACAACATGGCTAATAAACTGTCGCTACGAGTCCGGATCATTAGAGTGTTTTAGTTGGACTGCAGGACTGAGTATTTAAAAAAAAAAACACATAATTAAATCTAAATAATAAAAAAATAATATTAGATCTAAAAAATGAGTCAAACTTTATCATCCAAGCTTAAATTGATACTTGTCTGACTGGACAATTGCTCATAATAGTTTAGTAGCTTTAACTTACACCATGTGTAGTCAACGTCCATCTTTTCTAAAATGTCGTTAATTTGTAATTTAGAGCGGAAGGGGTGCCAATTGATATAAGTATGTAATAATGTGTTTTTAATTAGGTTTGGTACTAAACTTTCTGGACTAGTACCCCCCTTCCCCCACTCCCCAACAGAAATCATTTAAAACAAATCCCAATGTAGCTTAATTCCTTTTCTTTAACTGCCTTAATTTTAACTTTTCTTTTTTAAAGGGAGAATATATAAAAGTAATATTTGTTTATAATTTGATTATAATCATGGCTGAAGCTCATCAGTGTTTAACTAAATTCATAATATTATATAACAAATGATAATATTCATAAAATTAATAATTTTGTATACATACTTTTATATATTTTTTTATGTCTGGAATATTATCAAATTACTTATTCAAATACTAGCATATTATTTAAATACAAATTAATTATTTTTAGCCTCTAAGGAGCATCCATAATTAATTATTATACATTTTTGAATGATCTAAGCATCCACTAATATGTACATAGTTTATGTAAAGTATTTTTCTTACTAATACTTTTTGGAAATTTTTATTTTTCAATCCAGCAGAGGGCTTATTGAAAGTGTAGGCCCAGTCTGACAGCAGGGGGCAAAGACAAGCCCTATTTTTTCTTATTCATTCGTTGTCAGTAGGAGGGCACAAAGTTTGAGGAACAGTGGCTTATACTAAGTAAAAATATATTATTTGAAGATTATTTATTACATAAAAATTATGTATGTTTGTCTCTTGATAGTAATTATATCGTTATTATTTTCTCTCAAATGTACATGTTTCATGACGCGATACATTTAAATATTTCTTTTAATTATTATTATACCATTAGACTTACATACCTTCATATCATGTATATGTCGCCACTCGCCAGGCATGAAAATCACTAATCAGAAAGACAATATCTAAATCGATAATCCTACTTAACTCTTTTATTATGACTCAATATATGGCTATACTTTCTACATTTATAGCCAAACTTTGCAATAGAAGAGTGAAAGAAACATATTTACTAAGGGCTATAATTAATTATCCGGGCAGTGTTTGGCTATGGAAGCCATGTTGTACCGTCCATTTCATATACTTATTTCTAAAAATCATCAATCCTAGTCATGAATTACAATCATACCAATGACATTAGTCATTAGTGTTGAGTTTTGGTCTGTCTAAGACCGTTATCAACTTTGTAAGACCTAACTAATTCCGTCTACAAAAAATAAATACAGAGTCTCGACTCAAGAATATTTATGAAACGTTCTTTTCAAATGTTTCAATTTTTTATAGAATACTTTATGTGTGTTAATTAATTAATTGCATTTCTGCTTTTGTGGCCTAAGTTTTTTATAGTAGACCTAGAGAAGCTTAAATGTAATCTCTCTCTTCATATATTTTAAACTTATAACGGTTGCAGGCATCTGATAAAAATGATGAATAGACACAAAATCAAATATCATTAGACCAACAATGAATTCCTTTGTTTTATAAACAAAACTATCCTTCTTATAAAAATACAGATATTTTTTTTCAAAAATAATACATATATATATTAGTGTATTATCTTTCGGACGTAATTCGTTTTTTTTCTTCTTAGATACATGACACCATTTACGCATTATTTCTTTTCGAATCCCACCTCAGTGGCCAGAAATTATGAAAGAACATACTTTGTTCTTCTAACTTACTTAGTTCCATTCTTTTACAATTTACTGTCATATATTTTCATTGGCTTCATGTCCATTTTCACAAGATATTTCAAAGAATTCTCATGTTATGTAAGGAAAAGGATAAATAACGACGTCAATATTTTAGAAAAGAAATTTTGGTGTATTAATAAAAACATATATATTAAACAATATCATCATTACGTACGTAATATACGATTTTTCTCAGAAATTTTCTCATTTTTGTTAGGGTCAATCAATCGGAAAATTATAGCGTCATGATGGTTTGTAACATGTACTTAGCCCATAGGTATATATTTGTGTACATATTGTATTTCAATATATACATCAATTAAGATATTGCGTGATTTGACAAGTTGAATACAATTAAGTCTTACGAATAAATATAACATCTTTATATATAATTAACTCATTGAGGAATGTGTGAAGAAGTGATTCTGATTAAGTTATCTTTTGGAAAAAGGAGTGAAGATTTGAGTTCTGGAATTACAGTGTGAATGTCGAGGAATCCTTGACGGCAGCTCGCTCATATTGCTTCCTCATACTTTCCGAATAAGACTTTTCATTATATTTCTGAAATAAATAAACTGTCGCTGGTAGTGACATAAAGACTGTATGAATAACAGTAATGACAGCATAAGGCACTTTTAACTCGCTCAATGAGTGAGCATGATCAGTCTTTTCATGGATAAAGAACGTCACCCAGTGTCCCACAATGAAAAATAAGCCTAGGACGATAAATACACGGTTTTTTAAATTGTATTTAAATTGATTGATTTTACCTATTATCCACCAAATTCCAACGTAGAATAGTTTAGCAGAGTCTCCAAAACCAAGAAGGATGATACAAGAGAGATCGTAGCATCCACAAAGGAGTATTTGAGAGAGTAGAATCCGACACTCAAAGTACATGTCTTTTTCATATGCGGTAAGGCAGCCGAAGAGAGTGAAACCAATCCATGGACCAATGAGGAACGTAAATACCCCTGCAATTGCTCTGAAGTAATTGTATAGAAATTTGTTGGAGGAGCAGCAGTCTGAATTCATTTTGAGTCATCCATTTATTAAAGGCATATTAATGTAATTATTACTGTTGTTGTGAGGCATTCGAGATTCGATTACATTGTGAGAATCAACTTGTTGAACTCGGATCATACTTTTTCTTTTTTATGTTGAATAGCTGAGTACTCCCTTGAGGGCCTGCTTTCTTTTTCCTTCTCCTTTTTATTCTCCAGTTGAGCACAATGCATTTATTTGATTCTTTCCACTAGTATGTATGTACTTCGATCTTGATCGTAATCCGATACCTCTTTTCAAGGAAAAAAATAAAACAATACTTAGCAGGTTAATGCTTAATGAATTTTCACAGACATATTATTATGGTGCCTATATTTATGTTTAGCTTCTTCTCCTTCTGTTTCACACTTTGATCCGCATTCAAATCTTACTAACATGACAATTGCATGATAAGACTAAACATTGTCATCGCAGAATTTTTCGTAAAAGTACAATAAAAATAATAACAAAAATCATATTGGACGCGCACTCATGTGATGATGCTACAGATCGATCCATCTTTCCTATAGATTTTATTATTTGTAACTTTATCTAATAAATCCACTTTGGTTTTGATACAAGTTGGTAGATTGCCAAAAAATTGGAGAAAAACAAAATCATTACATACTTGTGTGTGATTGCCTTTGGATCTTCAAATGTCACGATTGCAAAATTTATAAGCATAGTCAAATCATATCCTCTCTTATTTAAAAGCACAAGCATACTTACAATTGTAATAATGGCTAATATGCATGCTGTTAATTGAGGCAGAAGGACCTCTTCTAAAATTATGTGTCTATACATTATAGTACATAATGTATGAAAATGAAGTGTAATGCTTCATTAATATTTTATGCACTTTGAATCTATAAAAAAATCCTTAATTGAAAATATATATATGTGAAAAATGATGTATCCATGTGCTCAACTATGTAGGTACCTTTAGTCTCTACTATACCTAGTATATCTTAATAAATGCTATCAGTTTTTCTTATAGTACGTTATTTTTTGATGTTGTTTTTTTGGGAAACAATAATAATGTCTCAATTATTGCCTCTGATTTCGTGAGAAAAAGTTAGAATACATTAGGATAAATATTATAATTTACTCTTTTATCAGCTTACCTAACTATTAAGATATTTTTTGTTGCATATGTCTGTATGGAATACACATTTATAACTATATTTCTCCATTTATATTATTATAGGCGAAATCAGAAGAGCAATTAAACAGTGAAAAATCATTTCTAGAAGTTGAAAGAGCCTGGCTTGTTCATAAAGATGGATTTTCATCAGCCAGTCAACTCAAAAGTGACCAAGATCTCCCTGAAGGAAAAGTAAGGATTCAATTAGACTACAATGGAGATGTTTTGGAGGTATGTCAAGTATATAACCTACGTATTATGTAGCCCGTTGATGGTAATTCATTTTTGAAATAGGTGGAAGAGGATGACGTGGAGAAAGCGAATCCTCCAGGATATGATAAAGTGGAGGATCTGGCTCAGCTACGTTACCTCAACGAATCGTCGGTTCTTAATACACTTCGACAACGATATGGGAATAACCTAATTCATACTTATGCTGGACCTTCCCTGATATCTATTAATCCAATGTCCCCTCTAGCTATTTATAGTGATAAAGTATGATTTTGTTCGTTTGTTTGTGCTTTTTTTATCATTATAATTTTGGATAGGTAATTCAAATGTTTAAAGAATGTAAGACAGAGGATATGCCTCCGCACATTTATTCTGTTGCACAATTGTCTTATCGGTCCATGCTGTCGACCCGTAAAGATCAATCCATTGTTTTTATTGGCCGTTCTGGTTCAGGAAAAACTACAAATGTAAAGCATATGCTCAGTTACTTTACTAAAACGTCCGGAAATAAGCAAGTAAGTTATGCCTGTTAAACAGATATTGGTATTTATGTCTACATAATAAACAAAATGGCAATATATTACATATATTTAGGTTATTACCACTGAGAAAGTAAATGCCATTTATGTGCTATTGGAGGCTTTTGGGCATTCCAGAACAAATTTAAATTCGAATGCCAGCAGATTTACCGAATTAATTAGCTTAGATTTTGATGCTTCTGGAGGATTAATCTCTGCGTCCATACAGGTAATAAATAGATCATAATTTAAATCCCCGTTTGATTAGTAAGAAACATCCATATACAATTTCATTAATATTTAATAGGCTATGATGCTTGAGAAGACGCGAGTGGTTCGACGACCTGATGGTGAACCTAATTTTAATATATTTTACCATTTACTTATGGGGAGTGACTCGTCCACTCGAAAAGACTTAATGCTCGACAATCTCAATGAACCTAATTTATTTGTCACTCAGCTTCAAAAGCCAGATGATAAATCGAAAGTAATCTGGAACAAAATTCAGTCTGCAATCAAAGTTCTCGGAATCTCTAGTCATGAAGCTCATTCCCTATGGTCTGTCCTAGCTGCCATTTTTCATTTAGGAACTGCCTCCGTTACTCGTGGAACGATGGGAAAATCTTTATTTGCTCGCCCACAAGCTGGTCAGAAAGCAGCTCAGTGCCTTGGTACTTCAAGCGAAGAATTAGCGAGAAATATATTTCAAGGAACGTCATCCACATCCATTCGATCTAAAAGTCGTGATTCTTCATTTCGTTCGAGCGATTTAACAAATTTGCCCGACGGAATTGATTCCCTCCATGGCTTTGTTATTGGGCTTTATCAAGAAGTCTTTAACACGCTCATTTACATGATAAATAGATGTATATCAGACCCTATTGCAAATACATTCAACTCTGTCTATATTTTGGACACACCTGGCTTTCAAAATCCTGCTTCTTGCGGTCGAATTAAAGGAGCATGTTTCGAAGAATTATGCCATAACTATGTTCAAGAAAGACTTCAGCTATTATTCCACAAGAGGAATATCAGCTCTCAGTATGAAAAATACCTTCAAGAACAAGTATATGATTAAGATATATTAATCATAAAATGTCATCTATACATTTGTATATATTTATTCATAGGTGGAACCCGATGTTGGTGATCTTGATGATATTGGTTCACCGGAGAGTATGGTTTCCCTATTAGATAAACAGCCTGGAACTAGGTCATCCCAGACAGATCTTTCATCAACAGAACGTAGAGGCCTTCTTTGGTTGCTTGATGAAGAAGCTCTATTTCCAGGTAATTAATTCTTATTCATAAAAAAAAATTCGGAACGTTCATTGCATTAAAATAACACACACGCAACCTCACAACTATATTTCAAATGATAAATTTTACAAATTTATCTCCATTATCATTTATCATCTATTTTTACTTTTAATTTTTTGATTCAGGTGCTTCTGACGAAACATTTGTTGAAAGACTATTACTTCAGTACAATCAAAGAGGATCTGACGAATTGCTTAAGAGAGGTCTTGGCGAAAAACAATTTGTTCTTCAGCACTTTCAAGGGACAAATCCAGTACTTTATAATGCTGAGGGTTGGCTTTCTTCATCAAGAGAGGATGTTGCTTTGTTAAAAGCTGCTGGGAATATACTAACTGAGTCCAACACGTAATTATTTTTTATTGATTGAGAATAAAATATTTGATTGTATTTCCCCTCTACTTTTTAGGAAAAGCATCTCCGAATTATATTCCTCTTCTAGAGGTCCAGGTTCAACATCTGTTTCAGGATCTGTTGCTGGTTTAGAAGGCTCTATTTCGTTAAGGAGAGCCTCTTCAATAAGAAGGGCTTTTACAACAGGGGGCCACGCAGGAATTAAACGCCATTCAATTGCTCTTCAACAAAAATTTCTTTTAGATGGCGTTTTGGAACAACTTAGACGAACAAAAGTTCATTTTGTCCAGTGCTTTTTACCACAACATGGAGCGGGCCTATGTGATATTGTTGGGCGATCTGCCAGCAAGGGATCAAATTCATCAACGTCGTCCTCAATTGGAAGTGGAGATTCCCTGTCTTTAGAGGCTAATAATAGCAATGTTCTCATGAATATACCTTTGGTCCGATCTCAGGTGATAGCAATATTAAGATTAGTTGTGTTATTCCTCAATCTTTTTTTATGGAAAAAGGAATCAACTTTTACTTCATATACCTATGTTATCAATCTATATATATATATATATTTACGTTTGTCCTCAAAATGATTCATACCCCTGTTAATTTCTGTGATTTTTTGTTCTTGTGATGCATCTCATCAGACCACAAAACGGTTGACCAATAGCTGGGATCATACTTCAGAAACCTCTAGCAAAGACTAGGCATACGTCTACATTTTTTTCCCTGAGCAGTGGGGCCTTCCGGAGAATTGTTCGATGGTTGACCGTGACAACTTAGCCTCCACCTGGTCAAGCGTTTACATTAAAGTCTTAGTTGTTGTCCGGCGGTTCTTGTTGACCTCTCGTCATAATTTTCTGGCAAGTTTGGAGACACTTTAAGCTTCCTGCCACACCGCTGAGAGTATTAATAGTGTTGAACCCCTTGTGGTTGTTAATTATGTCACAGGGATATCATACTGCTTTGAAATTTGCCCTATAATGCTGACGTAGGTTCTCACTGAACTCCTTCATCTTGACCATGATGACCAAAAATTGAGTGTTACGAGACGACTATTACACTATTTATACTCTTCTGGAAAGATGCAATTTCTTATCTTGTTAAAGATTTAGTTATCGAAAGAGGTATTTATTTTATTAAGATATCTTGAAAGAACTTTAAAACAAAGATCAACACTTTTGACACATTTTCATTGACATTATTGTTACGGGTATGAATAATTTTTGAACATCACATTTTTTTTTGGTTATCCATCAATAAAATACCCATGAAATCAAAAGTTCTTAGAATTGTGTATTGATATCATTCTTTCACTTGTTGGTACATATAATTCATAAACAAGCTTGACAAAAATGCATTAGTTTTATAACAAAAATTAAAAATCATAAAACTTAGCAGGGGTATGAATAATTTTGAGGATAAGACAATATGGAGAAATATGCTCTCATTTTTTGGATTTTTGTCCTATAGGGACAACAAGTATTGGAAAATTTTGATTGAAATACAGTCGAATCTCGATTTAAGTGATTTTTTCGTCAGGGTAAAAAGTCCTTTAAATCCAAACAATGCAAAAATATATAATATATATCTTATAATCCTCACTATAATCCCTATATGTCTCAATATTGATAAAGCAACAATAGATTTATATCTCATTCAAATATAGCGTCTAAAGTTGTTATTACTTTGTTTGAAACATCTACCAGTAAACTAAGTCTTAACACAATAATCAATCTATAGTAAAAACGAATTAATAAAAAACCCCAGTCGTTACTAAAGTTGATGAATCTACTAATGAAGAAACTGGAGTCGGGGTAGATAGTGTAGCTGGAAGTCCACATTTAAAAGGTAACTGATACCTTTTGGTACAAGCAACAAAAATAATAATAATCCTGGATAATTAAATCCTCATTTTCTTTAAAATTTGGAATTTTGAGTTTACTATTAAGTTAACTTGTAAAAAAAAACAGCCCTATATCTCCTAATTGTTTTTTATTAAAGTTAATCCTGCAGCAATAGCTATCCCGACTCTAGTATCGGGAGAAGTGATACTCTCATAAAAATATCATTTATAAATATATTCATACCTATATATATCTACACTTAAGACATGTATACGCACGATGGATGTGGTAAACGCTCTTACTGTTATTATAGACACAATACCGGGGGCGGCGATTAAATCTTAGCACTTTCAATCTAGAACTTTATCAAGATGTATTTCAGCAACCAGTTTTAATGGGATATGTCAATAAGATAAAAATAACTAATATGATATCTTGGCTACCCTAATGATCGATGTAGCCCCTCCTTGGTAGCCATGATGGCTTCGAGGTGGCCATGGACCCATTGCGGATGTAGTCCTCAGACATGGCATCCCAGTGCTGGTTGACGGTGTCCTTGAGGTTGTTGATATTTGGGTGAGGGACAGTGTAGGCCTTGGACTCGACATGCACCCAAAAAGTGAAGTCCAATGGGTTGGGATATGGTGAGTAGCGGGCCAAATTTTCTTTGGCCATGAAGGCAAGTTGTCCTACAACACCTTCTGAGCCTTTTTGGACGTATGTGCAGGTGCACCATCCTGCTGGAACACCACGTTCATGTCCAGGTAGTTGGTAGGACCTATGGTAAAAATTTCTCCGTTGGTTTTTTCCCAGCGTCCAAAAGTGCGCAGACCGAATTTCTTTGGTCACACTCAGATGGCATTTTCTCGGCTTCTAAGACACTTAAGAAGATCTAGTTTTTATTATTATTTTGAGTATTTGTCGGGACAATTTCACCACATTCACGAAAACCCTTATTTATATAGCAAAAACGAAGTGTTATGATTTTTTCGCCGCACCCGGTACTGTTCAGAAATTTGTGGATCATATTTTTATCTCTAGTATTTTATTATACTAGAAATAGTAAGAGCAAGATGCTTTGCTAATTGACTAAAGTTAGTGAGGTATTGATTAATATGGACATGCATTGTTATTAAAAATAAATTATACTGGATATTAATAAAAATCCCTTAAATTGAATTTGAGTGGAAATGGAAAATCCCTTGAATTGGTACTTTATATGATGTAAAAATTCGCTCAGTCTCTAAAATCCCTTAAAATGAATTTATTACTTAAATCGAGATTCTTTTATACTTAAAATTTTAATCCAATTTCAATAACAGAGAACGATCGAAAATACTTACTTTCTGTTGGTGTACTTCAGTTTTAACTAACTATATTTACTATATATATATAATTTTATAGTAATTATCTTAGTAAAATAGATTCTCTCATTAGCAATGCATGAAATAATGTATTTTTAGTATTTGAAAGAAAGCTCCATCTCTAACAGATTTTGAGACTCAAGAAACTGGAGTGTAATTTTAATCCATTCTCGAGATATGTTAATGCTATCTTGATTGTCATATTTATCTTTCGTCACGGGTTTAACGATATATATATATATATCTTGATTGTTCTATCATTACTGTTACTTTTGGATTTAAGTATCTCTGTCCTTCCATCAAAGTGTGTACATAATGTGCCTGCAAATGAAGAAATATTTAACATATTTGTTTTAGAAAAAGTTTATGTTTCTTCTTCATGGATGTTAAACATATAATATATGAAGAAAATAAATTAATAACACATAATTATCCATTATCAAAATTTAATGAATTATTTTAATTTTTATTCTTTAAAATCAAATAAAAATCAAACCTATTAGGTCCGAGGAGGTCAAATCCTAGACTCTGTTCGTTTATTCAAAAATGGATATCCTGAGAGTATTCCCTACGCATTATTTTGGAGAAGGTTCCATGTCCTTGGTGAAAATGCAAATCAAGGACTAACAGAGCCACCGAGGAACGTAGATCACCTCAAAACTGCTGTGTCAGAGATATTCTCATTCCTTGACTTAGATTCCTCGGCTTATCGACTTGGAAATTCGCAGGTAATTCATTATACATTTTATAGATCCGTTTATTTTCTCTCCAAATAAGTATTTAATCATGAATTTCACATAAATTGTTTATAATTAGATATGACAATGACTTTTTATTTTATGCTATTTTCATATGTATGTATTTCAAAATGTTGGAAAGTATCCTGACACTTTGCAATACACATGAATGAATGATCATATTAGATTGTTCATTGGATATAGCTCCACCTCCATACATGTACAACATGCACTTTAAATGTTTTTTGTTTTTTTAAATCTTATCCTGGGTTGACAGTTTCTCCTCAGATTTAACATGATAAGTAATATTACCATAGTATATGTAGTTATCCACTCAAAGAAAAAAAAATAAGAAAGAAAAAAGAAAACATATATTTTATTTATTTGTCAAAATGCTTGAGGAAACTTTGATTCCTTTGTCAAGTATTGATTGAACTATAATGATGTTGATTTCCATGCATACATACATATTACTTATATACATACTACACCTACATGTGCATGCATACTGTGTGCTCTTGGAAAGTGAAGTAAATAAAAATTAATTTCCCTTATTTGGTACCATTTTCGTTTCTCTAAGGAATGTGGATCGTTATATCCTATTATATTCTTCTTCTTCCTCCTTTTAACGTGATTGTCATTAAACAAATTTCAATTGCATGTGTATACCGAGTGGTCCATTAAAATCTAAACACTTTGAATTTTAAACTTCAACGAGATATAATGTATTAATTAAGAATAGAATTAAAAAAAAAAAAAACTATAAATAGATGTGTGCCTGAGCTCTCTTAATCATTAATGTAGCCGCCCTTAGGGGCAATGATAGCGGTAGTGGAAGGCCTGGCACTCGCTGCAGATGTAAGTCATGTAATGACGTCTCAGTGATGGCTGACAGCCGCTATGATGACCACAGTGTTTGGACGACGGACACTGCATGCCTTTCCCTCGACATGCACCCAAAGGATGTAGTCAAGGGGCTTTGCATCAGAGCTATGGGAGGGCCATAAGTGTCGAAAAAGAGTTCTTCAAAGAATTCAAAAGTCTTGTAACGGAGGAGATGGGGTTCTTTCATTGTTGGTACCAAAAGTGGCTTCTCCTTCCTCACTGTGCTCTTTCCACCCACATTTTTGATAGTTCTCTTGACAGTCTGGTGTGCAACTCCGTGATATCTTGCATGGACCCTCATGGACTTAGGGAGATTGGTCTGGGCTGTTTTCTTTAACTCTTCTAGGTCCAATTTGTCTTTTTTTGACTGAGCCCTTCTTCCTTTCTAACGTTTTGGACTTGCTGACGACGTAGAAGGTGGGCTTGGAGACGCCCAACTGCTTGAAATGCGCGAATGGAAATTCGTCGATCATGCTCAAGTGTCATTTTATCGATTTGTACGTCAGCTAAAGAGCTTTGGTTTGATTTGCTTTCTAAATAATTGTATATGCTTCAATATATCGAATTATGAATTAATTTCAATCGCCCAACCTTAATTAAATATTGAATTAGTAAGTATTCAGATTTCCATAGACCACCCCCCTAGGTATGTATTACATATATATTAATGGAACTTTGTACAAATAATTTTCAGTAGAGCTTTAATTCTATGCATAGTAAAAAACCTTATGGATTGACCAATCCCTTAGTGCATGATACACGTCATTCCATTGAATTAATTTTGCGTTTGACGTATTATCAATGCTATAATGATGATGAATGTATCCTAGATATCGATAATACGGAGATCCTATGTATCTATCCTTGATTTAAATCTGTGGTCAATTTCATGACATTGATAATAATAATTATAATTTTAGTTTTTACTCCTTTCTTTCTGAAGTGCTATTTGTGGTCCATAGATATAAAATATACATATATACTCTACAGAGCCAATTTTATCCTGAGTGGTGTCCGAGTCAAATTTATATGTGCAGAACTCTTTAATTAAATTTCAATTTTTTTAGAAAATGGATTGTGAATGTTTTATAAGAAAATAATTTTAAATCTTTGTATTTTCTGGTGGGGTCAATTTTACCGTCAGTAAAGATAAAACCTTTCTTTATTATTTTTTTCTAAAATTGGATTAATATCCAAACATATCCATATCCCTTGATATGCAATCAAGCGCGGGGCTTAGGAAAAGTGCACCTAAAACTACGACTGTATATGCAAAGTAGATATTAATGTATTGTCTCATGTTTCTATTTTCATTTGAACTTCATTGATGGCAAATATGTATTATCTTTGTTTCCTAAGAAGGAAGGCCATGAGAGGGAAAATATCTATAAAAAATTCCGTGCCCTTTGAATTTGGTCATCATTCTCCATTGGAATCATGTAACAGTATGTACAATATTATACAACCTATATCCATTATATCGAGAAAGGAAGGAAATAACTAGTAACTAATAATTACATATTGTGTACTAAATCACTAAATGGACGACACGCCTGTGAAATCGCAGATTTTTCATGTAATATATCCAGGTAGTTCTAGGACTTGAATGCTGCTTATAGTTTATTATTTAAAATTGTAAAGAAAATTCAAATCTACCTATCTACAAGCTATTCAAAAAGGTGCTGCTGTTGTTGTTGTTTTTTTAATCCATCAAATCATCTTCAAATGTAGTAAGATTTTCTTCCTGCATAGTTTGTTGTCAAATCTGTTTTTATATCATTTTGATTGGAGAAAGACAGGAATAAATAATTATCATAGAATGACGTGTGTTCTCGTAATTTGACAATGATGATGAGTAGAAACGTCCGAAGCGGGTGGGCTGTAGTCCCCTAATTAAGGAATTTTTGTTTTTTACTAGAATATTTAATTTTTCAAAAAATTTCAAAAAAGTTCCGAAAACCAACCCAAAATTTCAAAATAAATAAATAGTAATATATATATAATCCTGTGGACGCCCCTGATGAGGTCAAACACGTGAAATGATGCCAATGCTCTGAGGATGATGATATTTTGCATTTATAAAAAGTAAATTTCTTTTTTTTTCTTTTTTAAATATGCGGTATTTATTGTTATTATAAATTATAAGAATGAACTAAGATAGATCCGCGCTCGCCCGTATTCGAAATATGTAATACATACATATTTATTCTGTTTTCTTAGTTGCTTTAAATGTACTTATGTACAATAAGTATAAGAAAAAGGAAGAAGTAAAAAACAAAAATACAAATATAATTTTAGTCTCGGTTCTTCAGTTTCTCCGGTTGGACTTTATTGTGCTGCTGCTTAGCGTAGGGGAATAGAAAATGATTCAATAAATACATACATTAGTAGTACTATTATCATCATTATTGTGATTAAATCCACAGTCTTTTTTAAAAAGATCGTCGTCAGATGGTCCTTCCAATTCATTTATTTGTGATTGCAATATAGTATTGTGTTTTGAGATAGATAGATATAGTAATACATTATAAAACTTGTGAAATTGTGCTCCTACTTAGTCTCTGCCTCCTGTAGAAATCTTCTTCATCATTTCATATGACTTGATGGTTTGTTCATAATCATACTTCTAGTCAATGGAGTAGTTCTATATATGTAACATATACATATATATATATGATGAGTGGCTAAGGAAGTAAGTAAGTGAGTAAAAGCTGAATAATAATATTAAAAATATGTATGTATGTTTTCTTAACGGTAGTTTCATAGACTAAAAATATTCCCATCACTGTCAACACATTACCAATTACTTTGTTTTTCTTATTATTTATGATTAGTGCCTTCTAGGTGTACACACTTAGAATTTGTAGTAGTCCTCATAGAAATGGAAGAAAAATGGATGTTTCTATTTACATATTTATGTTATGAACAACAACGACTTTGATTTACGTACACCCATGGGCTAGTATGTACAATATACATATACGCACTCATGAGAAATGTAAATTAGAGAAAGTTTGACTTCAAATGAAAAATAATTACTACATATTGGTTAGTTAATTAGAATAATGGAGTACTGCTACATGTTATTTGTCTGTATTTTTTCTCCATATAATTTTTGTGTTAGATAAGAATCAATTTAATGGCCTTTTTTTATACTCTCATGATTTTTCATCCTATATTTTTCTAATTGTTGTGTATTAGTGCAGTTCAGTGATGGGGTGGTTACATGAAATAAAGTTCAGAACATACATACATATGCAGCTCAGCTTACTTGATTCTCTCTCTTGTAGAATAATTTCTTATTACTCCATTGACTAAGAGTAATATCATTCTTCATATCTTATAACATTCCAAGATAATAATCACCATGGCACCAGGAGCTGCATACCTTCACCGCAATACAAACAACAGCAATAGCACAACAGACTCTCGCCTCCATGATGAGACTCTTGAGCTACGCTCAGAATCTCCTGGCTATCACACTCTTAGTGAGACGGGTTCTTCCAAAAGTGGATCTCCCATACTTGGCTCTTCCAATGAGAAGAAAGGGGGCCTCCACACCTCAGAGTCACAACTCTCATATCCTAACTCAAATCTACCTCCTCCAGTGCCGAAAAAGCAGAAAATAAACTCTTCTTCCAAAGGCTATCCCAAAAGCAATGTCTATGCTGGATCTCGATCAATCCCGCGACCTGTAGCCAAGAAACCACTACCACCTCCATTGGGTAAAATCCAACCTTTGCAGATTCAGTCACCTTCCATGATTCGAGCTCTGAATGGTGAGACTCTTCTTCTCTCTAATCAGACCTCCTTCTCTTCCACGCCATCTTCCTCTAGCAATTCCTTAGACTCAACCGCAACATTCATCATATCCGGAAATAATAAAATATCCAGCTTAAAAAACAATAACACTTCTGTTCTCAATGTCCATGCCAAGAGAAAAACCTCTTTTATACCACTTCCTCCTAAAGGTAACATTGCTAATAATAGTTATGGAAGTTGTACCTCCTCCAAAAAAAGACTCTCAAACTCTACAGAAATACTCAATCAGCGCAATCGAAGTCAAAGTTTCCAGCGACTTCCATCATCTCTCCATTCTTCTACCAAGAGAAATCCTCAATCTCCAAAAAAGAAATCCGAGTCTTCCGAAGGCTTATTGTTTCCTTATGAGTCGTCCCGTATTCCCATTAGTTGTCATACTCCCCCTAGGAGATCCTCATCCCTTGAGGCGGGCCTCTGTTCCAAGAAAAAAAATGTATCGTCCTCTCTATCTCCCCAAGGAAATGGCTCTTCCTTGATTCCAAGAATGAAAAAGTCAGTATCTCGATCTCATTCAAATGTATCCTACTCCTTACCAGGAGTAGGACCTAGTCTTCTTAAGAGAAGCCTCTCAGAGAGGTACAAGAGTCAATCATCCAATCCTCCTCCTCCTCCAACGAGGAAAAAACCTTCAGAAGAAAGCAAGTTTCAAAAGAAAATAAAGAGCACGGTTTCCCAAATTAAAAAACTAACTTCCACTAACACTGCTTCTCCCCTAGCAGAAGGCTCAAAAAGAAAACTAACGAATCCCATTACGAGTCTCATAAAATTCTATGAATGTCGAGAAGACAAAAAAATTGGAGGGAAGTCTTCTTCGATTCCTAGACCCAAAAGCCCTCTCAAGAATGAAGAGAGAGACGAAAGAGACTCATCTCTCTCCAATATTTCTCTGGGAGACTTGAGTCAGCTTGGTGCAGATCGTCTCAGCTCTTGGCTAATCAATCCTCTTAAAGACAACGATTCATTGGAACGCTGTGTGAGCGATTTGATAAAGTTAGCGAGTGAGGATGAGATACGTCGGAAGTCTGTTCATGATATTATTCATGATATCGAGAAACGAAAAGAAATTAAAAAGAGGGGGAGCACAAGTAGTGGTAGTTGTGGGGAGAGCGAGTCCATTGGCTCAACCACTAAAATAGTAGAGCCATTGGCAGAGGGAGACATGAATCATGGCCTCTTTACAGAAGTATCATATGCGGGTACTTTTGCAGCCTCCATTAATCGCCGAGAGCTCATGGCTTCCTCTAAAATGAATAAAAAGGCAAGGAAAGACCAAATGCTACTGGAGCATAAAAACAATGGAAAAGCAGCACTCAATCAGCTTCGATTCATTGACAACCATGAGTTTGAGTCTTCTCCTCAAAGAAGAGAATGTGGAGTTGATAATCTGGGGAGTAGTATTTGTGCTATAGATGAAGAAATTGGCTCCTTGTTGGAGGATCTCTGCTCTCAAAGTCGCAACATCATTCTAGAAGATGAAAAGGGAATTAAAGAAAAAGATCGACAAGAAGATGAAGTCACGGTAATGAAAAAAATAATATTTATGTTTATATTTTTTTTTCCTACGAAAAATAAGAATGATAATTTTTCTCTCACTACAATATTATTTACACACATATGACATGTTTTTATTTATTACAAAATTAAACATGGCCAATTAAAGTTGATCCTTCATTCGTAGCAGTAGTTTTTTGTATGAAAATTAAAGTTCATATTCTAACTTTTTGTTTTGCGGTTAGTCTCATGATACCACTATATCCTATATAATTCATCATTATCTAAATTGTAAGAGTGAAAAATAAGCTCGGCTCATTATTTGATCAAGGTGCCTACCAGTTACTAGCCTGGTTTGTTCTAGCATTTGTCACGTATCTAAGTATGTACAATTACCTCACTACAGCGTTTATAAACGTACATACTTTAAATATCAAAATGAAACAATGACCTCACACTTTGATCATTACACGAATGGAATGAAGGACACAAGAGGGCCCACCCTCCTGTCCCTGTGTCTTTTAATCCATAAAAAACTCATATACAGCACATAATAGTGCAGTTTGTTTGTTTTTTGAAGGGACAAAAATATTGATAAATTTGCACAATCTCTTTCATTCGAAGGCCATAAGTCGTAATAGCTCTATATTATTTATCTAAGGATTGATGATGTATATAGCTAATTTTATTAGAGTTAAGAGTACATATATATATTGATATATGTACACACATGCAATAATTTATTATATCTAGCAAATAACTATATAACACATTTGAACCAGCCTGCTACCTTAGTAGTAAGAACATTCTTTTTAATTAATACATATACCCTGAGGAGAAAGGAAAATAATAGATCGCGGTTCTGGTGAAAAGAGATTTATTTTTGACGAGCAACTGTTCTCAAAATATGAAGGGAAAAAAAGTCTAGAGATATTTTTTTAAGGATATGCATGCATTTGATGTATTTGCTACTTGCTTTGTAGGCATGGGTAAAATAAATCCATCTCCTTCTGGCTTGCTTTTAAAACAATATATTAGGTAGGAGAAAACAGGTTTCTCTTCAAAATTTCCTTTGAGTAGTAGCCTCCATTAGGTAAAGCTATGAAACATCTGAAAATAAAAAAGTTAACATTAGAAAATGTCAGTAGTGACCATCATTCTACATTCACATTACACAAGTCCTTGTTTTGCATTATTTGGTGTGTTTAATACACTGAATGTCTTATAAAAAAGGCCTTTGGGATCCATTCTAACCACTTTGATGATGTTTATAATATATATTAAACATGTATCTGCATGAATGAGTGAGTTGAGTACTGAAGCCCTGAATGAATAACCCTTCCTCACCTTTTTTTTCCTCTCTTTCACTATCTAATATCCATGCATGTATATTATAAGTAAGTATATGCTTGTTGTTTCTAAATACATATCTATATAGGTACTTGGTACCTATATAGATATGTATTTAGAAAGTGCCGAAGAGGCAACATCAATAAATGGTGATGATACGAGAGGAAGGAAGAGAGGAAAATCCTATTATCTATCTAGTATTTATAGGTACAAGACTCTTCCGTTCAAAATTTAATATGTTTCTCCCTCCTGCACAAAGATCTATTCTGCTAGGAATAATTGTAAAAAAATGACATTGTCAAAGTTTAAAGCATGGATGGCGTGGTCTACAGGCTTTTTCTTCAACAACTTTCACTTCAACCAGGAACCTTATCTTTGATAAAACAGAGAAATCTCAAATCAGCGAGTACTTTTATACCCCTTAAATAATTCAAAAAGATGCAGAATATTGGTTACTCATGAACAAATACTCAAAAATGATTATTTTTGACTCATAGTATCATATTTAAGACGGTGCAAGCGACCTCAAAATGGCCAATTTCGACCCAACACTTTTTTTCTTCAAATTTTAAACTTTACCATAGTCATATTAGTTTTTGCCCCAACCAGGAAAAGTCAATGTGAAGGGTGGAAATATTGCCGGAAAACGGAATAGTCTCTAGGGGTCTGGTCCAGCGTTTCTCAAACTTTTTTCAGACAGAGCACATTTCAAAAGTCTCAAGGTACCCCACTGTAAAATATGATTAAAAATGCCCTGCTTATTTAGATGAAACAGTGATGCACAGAGCATATTACGAACTGTAAACTTAAACCTTTAAAAACGCAGGTTTATAAATTTTCTTGACTGCCCAAGCAATACGTACAGCAACAACAGAAACCAACAATAAGACCAGGAGATCTCAAATGAAGTGAGTAAAGTAGACTGAGTCTCCATTTCACTGTCAATCATGCCCAATTTTTGTGGGGCTTTTCTTTTTAGAAAACGATTCATGGTTATGTTGCTTGTTCACTTTGTGAAATCTAATGTATTTTCGGGTTAAATGATGAAACAATTTGATGCGCACTGCAGTCACACTGACCCCGATGGACTATTAACACGACATGTTATTGAGAATTACTACTGAAGATAGATTTTTTCAGTTAATTTTGTATATTAGTTTAACTAAAATGACTTGAAAATTTTATCCTTTCAAATGTAAAAAGAATTTATATGTTTAAATATATATTTTTATATAAAATGTTAATTTTTTTTTAAAATTAGATGTCAAAGTACGCATTTTTTTTGGCGGGACCCCTTCAAGGGGCATTCCAATGTGCTGCGGCACCCACTTTGAGAAATGTTGGTCTATACATCTCAAAAGTTTTCTTTAGAAAAAATAAGACTTTGTAAAAAAACAATCTTGTACTGCGCTTACACCTCCCTTTTTGGCTGGAATGAAATAGTAAAAATTCTATGTTCTTCCATTGGGCGATAAGTGTTGGTGCCCCTGAATATTTGCTAATAAAATTGATAAGGGGGTAAAAATTCAATAACAAATAGAAATAATTTAAATACGAGTAATCTAGGTGCTTGAGTTATATAATAAATTATAATTGAGTTCTTATAAGTAATTCATGTTGGTCTTCTTTTTCGTCCACTCCTTGTCCCCTTTCAGGTGTTTCAGAAATATATTTGCTTTGCAATGCATTATCAATTTTCATTTCAATGGTTAGTTTGTCTCCTTTTCATGAATTAATTGCATTTGAAGGAGGTTTTCAGGTATTTATATGGTGAACAGAAAGGACTGTGGACTTACATGGGCCCAATAAAAAAATATCAATACGAGTGCTGCATCTTTTGTATTTTGCAATCCACAAAATTGACCAGAAACATTTTATTTAATTTCACTAATATAGGAAATTTGAAAAAAATCCACACAAGAATTAATTATTTCTTTTTCCACACTCTTATGGTAATCTTATTTTATGATATTTCATGATGAAATTACATTCTAAATTATTTTTTTACCTATGATTTACATTTTTTTAAATAGAACCATCTATTCCCTCATAATTTATTTGCCAACTTGTCATAATAAACTGCAGAATCTACCTCCCATACCTGTAACTTTGATTTTAGCTAAAAATAAAGTTGAATACATCTAATGTGTGGCATGGAAGTGTGAGAAAGGGCGGATTAGCGTGAGTTTTTTGCCTATTGCTTGATACTTGAAAACATGGTAAATGTTACGCTTTTGTTGAGTAAGAAAAGTGACATTCAAAGTGTACAAAAAACAAAAAAACTTCACTAATATGTGATAAAACGACCTGATTTTTTTTTGAAAAGTTGGGTTGAAAATACACTACCAGAATGGCGGGTCAATCTGCACATCAGTAGTACATATAGACTACTCAATGTAGTATTTGATGATATCACTACCATTCATTCATTAATAAATATTTTTATAGGTATTTCTAAGAGCGGGTGTCTACGCACATTTAGAGCAAGAGAGGGACGATAAACTACAGGATCAAATCACAAATCTTCAAGCACTTTGTAGGGGCTATCTCGCGAGGAAAAAAATACAAAAATTGAAGGTATGTACAATTCATCTTAATTGGGGTGACTATGTTTCATTTTCCAAAAAAAAGATTAGATATGCTAGATCAGTGGTTCATACCTACAATATTGTAGTGCTCTTTCTAATTAAAAAAAAGACCTAGTCATTCCTTATTTTTAATTTTACTTTATTTTAAGTCGAATGACAATCGACCTAACCCACAAAATAACGAACTTGTCATGTATTTACATAAAAAAGTGGAAATTTAAAACGGGGACATATCTAAGGAAAAGAGAACACTTTGTCACTTTATCTAAACATTATGACATATTTTATTCTTAAATAGGTTCAAGACATTGCCATTCGTTGCATACAGAAAAATGTTCGCAAATTCATGGGTGTACGAGGATGGCATTGGTGGCGTCTTCTTATCAAAATTACGCCCATGCTTAACGTACACAGAACAGAAGATCAACTCAAATCCAAGATAAATGAGCTGGAAAATATTAAAATTAAATTGGAAAAGTTTGAAAAAGACAACAAGGAGTATAAAATCCGCAATGAACGCCTCGATGCAAAGGTATGCATACATCATGCCATTATTCAGTTCTTTCATATTATGTCATCTCCCCTCCCCCTATTTTTCTTTCATGGCTTGAGTTTCTACTTATCTAGGTCATCATCTACACTTTATAGTATCTACTAATAATAATTAAGGTTTATTTGACATTTTCTACCCTTTAGTAAAGAGTAAATGAAGCAATTATACCCTTTACCCAATCCTAAAATGAAAAGAAAATATTTACAAATGCTATGATGATACTTATCACTTCCCTGCTTAAATAAACTCACGTTACATTAACATTCATCCCTCTTTGTACCTATTTGTGATAAGCCAAAAAAAAAAAAAAAAAAAAAAACTAAACACCTGACATTAATTTTCTCTTATGGAAAGGTTGAGTGATTATTTTTGACGTATAAAGTTACGCCATGTTTCAATAAGGAAAAACCGTAGCAAGAAGTAACATTATGTATATAGGCGACTTAACTTCTGCTCAAGGATCAATTAGTTTAAAAGGATGATGATGACTAGGCTTTATCTGAATTTGTATTGATGATATCTTTGTCTTCTAATTATTGTATCTTTTTTTTTTTGTCATTTCTCGGGTGTTTTTCTATTTCTTAAATTAGTTTGTAACTTGACTGATGTATCTTCAAACATTTGTGGAATCTCCTTATATACATATATAATATGTTTGTGTGTATATACATTTTTCTTCATTATAATATATTATGTTAGTCGTCGAAGGAACGCTATTATAAATACAAAGAGGAGTACGATGAAAATATTTCAAATTTTGGCAAAGTTTTTGAAAAAGTCTTAAAAAAAAGGAAAGAAAAAAATTATAAAAAAGAGAGCGCCTAAAAGGCAAGCCGTTTATATTTGACTTCTCAGTTTCGTTTCAATCCGATGCTTGTTCCTCTTTTCCCCCTCTCCTTTTTGTGTTTCTCATATCATGGATAGGGGAAATTTTCTTAATCGCGTGAATGGGGTTATCACCAATCCCTCGGTTCATAGTATAAACTCAAACTCACTGTCCATGCCCAAGTTTGAGTCCTCTTACTCAAAAACCTCTCTTTACAATAGCGATACTCGAGGATTTCGTTCCAAGTCCAGCTCCAATTCCAGTATTTCTTCATCCGGATATCATTCCATAGAAAGAAAGCCAAAGGTACCTCCCAGTGTTCCAGAAGATAGGGAATATGGTTCAGTTCATATTAATAGCAGCAACAACAGTTTGAGTACTCGTCATCAACCCACTTCTAAACTCTTGACCAAATCCATAAAGGATTTCATTACACGAACAGATCATAGTGCGCAAGAATGGAAAAGTTTGGGTCGAGCCTCCTCTGTCGTTCCGGAGTCATCATCATCCATTAAGAAACAGGCAGCTCCTATAGCACGGGCGTCAAGTGTCGCACCTCGTCCCATACCCCAAAATTCAAATAGAGACTCTATTCGTAGCTCTCGAGCCGCTTCTTCTACTCGTTTTTTATCATTAGAAGATGAATGTAATTGGATTTTGTCTGGAAGGGAACCCCTTCCCTCAGATGGGGATGATGACTCTGATACTCTGGATGATATATCTGGGGATGAGGTATTGCTTAACAAGTGGCCCGATTTGAATACTATTATACTATATATTTTGCTTATGAATTCAATTCATTCAATTATATTTGTTTGCTTTAGTTGAGCGAAATGACCGCCGATCTTGCCGAAGAACATTCTACAGCGACTCTGGCAACAGAGCGGCTGGAAGTGGAACAAACCGAGAGAATGAAATTGGCGAAGGAAAGAGACGATCTTAGTGTAAGTACTTTAGGGAAAAATAAATAAATGATTTTCCACATATTTATGTATTTAATTTTAATTTTTTTAGACTACGAACAAGAGACTTCTTGGTACAAACGCGAGAATGGAGACAGAGTTATTGTATAGTCGAGCTGTTGATTTAAATGGTCTCCCCGGGTTCGATGATGTCGACGAAGACGGTGAGCCTTCCTTTTATAAACAGAAATATGAGAGGGCTATGAAAGAATTAGAACTCGCTAAAAAGAGACTTCAACAACAGCATGAGGATGATTTAGAGCAATTAATGGCTGTCAAAAAACAACTAGAGAAAAAGGTTTGTAGTTGCTTCTTCTATATTTGTATCGATTGTATATAAATACTTTTTAATTAGAAAATTCTATAAATATATTATAAATATGCTTGGTATTTTATTTTGAAGTTCAAAATATTTTTTAAGTTTATTTTTGAAATATGTTTACATTTAGGAAAAAGGTGAAAAACATTTAATGTACACAAATAATGCAGAAAATTGACGTAACATCATCTGTAATTCAATTTGGCTAATTTTAACTTATGCGTGTTACAATTAATCTTTTTCAAATTCAAATCATCGCAATATTTGTATTATCTATTCAACAAAACCTTTTTCGATTTAAATGATTTTTTGAATGAATTTAATGTATGAAAGGAGATTTTTATTTTCAATGACTACTCCGACTTGGAGATGAGATTCAGTTATTTTTAAATACGTAATATATAAAAATAATATTTTCTTTTAATTTAAAAAGATGTTGATCAAAACAAACAGTATATCTATGTTATAAATAATCCCTATGAGTAGTGTTGTGTTAGTCCTTATATAATCGGTCTTTAGTTTATTGATAAAGAAATAAGGTTGAGTGACGTCGTCAAGGACATAACTTTTATAAATATTAGGACTGATAGATAGGCTGGACTAAACTGAACTTCAGTCCTAAATAAAGACTGATACAACACTATCTGGCTATGAGTCTATCCCTATATTGTAATACAATTAATACTGTTCAACTAACTAATATTGTTAGATCAGTCCTTGGACTGATTGGCTCATCAGCCCTTTTTTATCGGTTCTATTATTTTCATCATTCAACGGTCCGTGCTAATGACTGATACCTCGATACTTCAGTCCTAGCTATCTGTATAGCTATACTTCACTCATAGTGAGGGTTGAAGAAAATAAATAATCTTAGTTAGAACGTATACTAATAATAATTTCGCGCCACACACGTCTTACTTAAACTTGAGCTATCTTGTTTAAACGACATAGTTGGTAACTACATACATCATTTCAGCTGTTGTAGTTACCATGAAAGACCGATAAGGACCGGTCCTAGGACAAACAAATTTTATTAGGATCGGACAGATAAAACTGCAGTCTTTTTAGTTCTTTAGACCGATCCAACACTACTAACTAAAGAACTTATTTTTTTAAATTGACCCTTATAATTTGATTATCATTTTCTACATACATTTTACCTACTTATTTAATTTATTAAGTATATCGATACATACAGTGTATCTATTTATATTATATGGACCTTGTACACACATACATAGGTACATCTATGTAGGGTTGTGGTCAATTAGTTTTTTATTGGGATGATTTCATAATAGCACTATTATTATTATAAAGCCCCCCCCCCCCTTTTCGAGGCATTTATTTTCCCAATTTCAAAATCATAATATTTTAAGAATGTTTTTTTTATTACTCGGAATATGTACGAGCATATCCAATCCTTCTTTGGATCTTCATTTATTCAAATACGAGGGAAAACTATCTTTTTAATCGTAAATTGAAATTGATTTTGTTTGATTACCGCTTACTCACTCTTTCTGCCTTTCTGTGAGTAGCTAATGCTGCGTTTTATAATCATGCATACTCTCATAGAATACCAAGGATAGAAACATTTCTTCATTTTCAAGGGAGGGTAGAGAGACATTTGTGGTTAAATATTTTTTTTTTTTAACAGAAACTTCCAATAACAGTTGTTCGATAAGCCGCCGCTTGCTTCAATTTGTAATAAATATATATGTATATGAAACACAATGAACTTTTTTCATTTTCTTAGCGACCAGTTAAGTTTATTTACATATGATATAACATAATATATATTCCTCCGATACAACTCTGTGGTGAGCAACAACTCCCTATTGTACAGGTACTTTTAGTACACCATCAATTTAAGAGAATTTCATTACATCATTAGATGTCTCTTGTAATAGGCAGACAAAGCAAGAAAAACAAAATTTGTTTGTATGCTTTTTTGCCTGATATGAAATTTCTTGCTTATTTTATGCTTTGTATTTGCTTGCTTGTTGCTTCGCAAGAAGGTGGGTCGGTGAGTGTTGCAATAAATCCATCCGACAAAAGTACATTTCCCAACAAATAGATACGATGCGTAGGAGGAAATGGAAATTGTGATCAAGTAACGGGCTTCTAACTCTTATAGATTTTCATACTTATAAAAATTTATTTAGCTATAAATTCATGAAATATCCATATTTATGTAGGTGGATGTCACAAATCGAGTTAAATAGAAAATATAAAAGCAAGATTCAAAATATTGAGCCCCTTAAGCCAAGTGACATCAAAATATAGGTACCCTAAGCTAGATGCTCTATATACATACAAAGTCAACTACTCATTGGTCATGGAAAGCTAGTAATGAGATATTTGTGCATTCATTAATTTATCTATTATGGTATCAAAAGAGCGTTTGTAGTGATCATAGTCATTTCTTTATTATGAGGAATATGATTTTTTAAAGTGTGTATCTATGCATGGTACATAACACTATACTTAGCCTTGAAATATTATGTATATATATATATATATTGTTAAAGAGTGCCCCAAAGATGATAATGATGATGACGGCGACGCTAAAGTGCCTTTCATTTTGTTGATGACTCATTCAACATTGTATCTGTACGTACATATATATGTAGAATACTTGGATAGATTCGAAATATAGTTTGTAATCTATGAACCAGTATTAATTATTATTATTACATATATGTAGATACTTACTCAATATGAATGTCACTTCTTTATCTTTTCTTATTTTCTACTACCTATGTAGCTCTACGATGCATATGAAGAGGTGGATGAACAACGTAATATTGTAGCTCAATGGAAACGAAAAACCCAAAAAGCTCAAGGAGAGAGCAATGATTTCAAACATTTATATGAAGAACAATCCTCTCGTAACGTACTCCTCGAAAAGAAGCAACGGAAATTTGATGCTGAGATTGCATCTCTTATTGAGGAAAATAAGAAGGAAATTGTGTCCAAAGAGAAGCTCCAAAGAGAAATTGATAATATCAAAAACGTCAAATACTCCCTTGAAGATCAGGTCCATGTAAGTGAAGCAATATATTGTAATATCCTTATTATTTATGTATGTACAATATGACTTCTATGTTACCTATTTATGAACGCGTGTAATCTGTATCCACAAGGTCACTCTGAATATATATTTATGTATTCGACTGCCTTGAGTTGCATTCGTGATAATTCTGACACAATTATTGCATAAATACTATTATATCAATGTGGAGAGAGGTGGGTCATTACTTATTACTCATGTTAGTTAGTACTTATTTATGAAATTGAGAGTCAGAAACGAAATGTAGAAAAACCTTGCATTATTTGCAAATTAAATATTATGATATTTTTTATGTTGGCTTTGCAAATATGAGTTACACACATACATATGCGCGTCTGTCTACATATTTAGCAGTTCATATTAATTATGATATTTAATTAGCGCATTGAGTCTTGATTTCCTAGATCCTTTAATTAAAGCTACAGAACAAAGACAGGAATGAAGTAAACTTCTTTTGTAATTTGAATATTATATTCAATATATTATGTATTCAAGAGCACTTACGTTATTTATAGTTACATCATTCATAATATTTCGTAGCATTGTGAGAAATGAAGTTGTACATTATATACACACATTATTGTTTAAATAAGGACAAATAAGGACATGCACGTACGATATATTATTATCAATGTTCTAATTACAATAGGATGGTAAGAGTAAAGTGTATGTTCATTCATTGAGATCAAATATTACTTATTAAGAGTTGCCACACGATTTGATAATATGGTGAGAAGAGGGATGGGTCATAGGGGTTAAATGTCCTTTCATTATTAAAGTAAAAAAGTTTAAAAAGACCCAACAATCTTCTACATTAGTGAATGCGTTGATGTATGTACGTCAAAGGATTAACCTTCCATGAAGTATCTCTAGTTTGGTACTTAATTATTATAATATATACATTGTGTATATTAGGAACATACTACTTTCTTTTCCCTCTCTCTCACTCTGTATGATTTTTGGTCGTTTAAAAAGAGAGGGGCTCATTTAGATGATGATGTTCCTTCTTTTAAAGGGTTAGGGCGCTTCCCCCTTATCTCCTTGAACCTTGATGTTATGAGTCATGATTGGCGTTGTCGGTGAGTTTTTTTTGTTTTTGGAGAATCTGGCGCGTGCTTTGAGTTGTTGAATTTATTATCATAAATACAATATGTATGATTAGTATATGCCCACCTTATCGGCTATTATATGTCAACCATCTTCCGTCTTTCCAAATAAGCTCCTTGAGTATTGAGGAGTAATATTTGTAAAAATCAAATGAATTTTCCCTTCGTAGTCATAATAATATGTAATATTATAAAAATGCTTGTACAATGTACGTACAACTATGGATAATATAAATAAAGTAATGTAAGCGTAATGTACTCGTGAAGAAGTGAATTAACATGCTTATAATAATAATAGTAAAGAAGGAAGTGGGTAGGTTTTGGGAAAAAGAAGAAGTAGAAGAAGGAAGGTGTTCAGATGGGCACCTAGCTCAATAATTGGGGGTAGGGTAGGTACAATGGAGTGGAGTGAAAGAGGAAGGAGAAGAAGAAGTAGGAGCGGAGCAAAGAGGGAGCTAGAAAGAAAAGGAATGTGTCCATGCAGCATGTGGTTGTTGAGCTACGACCTATGCCGCCTATGTAGTAAGATATTTGCTGGATGTGAAAAGGTAGCTTGTATTGCGTGCGCGTAAGGAAGATCTTAATAAACGCGGGAGTTGAGAGTTGGGCTGAAGTAAAAGAAAAGAAGGAAGGGGATGGATGAATTCCTAAGAAATGCCACTCACTCCATCACTCAGTTACTAATTCAGTCCTCGTTGGGTCACACTCATGTCATCCTTGATATAATCGGCACAAATACCCAATTGCATTACTTACATCCGTCCATCTCAAAATGTCTGCGCCAAGGAGTAACATTCTCAAAAAACCCATTTCGGATCGGATTTCCATATTCGAAAAGTCCCAATCGAATGGGACTTCCAGCTCCAATAAAACCAATTATTCCCCCATTATCCATTCTGGAAAAAATATTTCAGCTCTGAAATCTCAGTTCACGGCCGCCGTAGCACATGATCTGGAGCCACCTCCTAAGTCTCCCATCCTCTTGCCCAAGTCTATACGTTCCACGGATTCAAATCCCTCATCTGAACCCTCTACTCCGGAAACAACTCCTCAGAAGAACCCTTTAACTGAAACCCCTTCCAACAGTAGCACCAAGTCCTCTGGAACCACCAAATCCAAGACTTCTCCAACAGGAAAAACTGGGAGCAAGGCTTCATCTCAGAGACAAAGCTCCCTAAAATCCTCGCCGCCAGCCACGTCTCCAACTAAGACCAGAAATAAGTCTACTACCAGTCACACATCCGCTAAGACATCCAGTTCTTCCTTAACCCGAACAACCACCGCGAGACCCACATCTCCGACTAAAAAACCTTCTTCTTCAGTTTCACCCACAGCCAAGAAAACTGTTGCACGAACACCAATCCATGCCAAAACCACAGATTCTCATAAAACAACCCCGCTCAAGTCAGTGAATAACAAAAGACCAACGTCTCCTACTAAATCGCCCTCTCCAATCGGAGCTTCTAATGATCACTCTAAAAAATTGTCACTCTCACGTATACTCTCTCCTGAACCTAAGAAGGATCAGGAAATTCTAGCTCCTGTCAAGGAGTCGACTTTATTCAAGAAAGATTCATCACATTCAATTTTAGAGCGAAAAGAATCATCAAAATCAGTCTTAGATCGTAAAGATTCTAATAAGTCTGTATTAGATCGTAAAGATTCTAATAAGTCTGTATTAGATCGTAAAGATTCTAATAAATCTGTATTAGATCGTAAAGACTCGGTCAAGTCTGTTGTCGATCGTAAGGAATCAACTCATTCTGTTCTCGATCGTAAGGAATCAACTCATTCTGTTCTTGATTGCAAGGAATCAACTCATTCTGTTCTCGATCGTAAGGAATCAACTCATTCTGTTCTCGATCGTCAGGAATCAACTCATTCTGTTCTTGATCGCAAAGAATCAACTCATTCTGTTCTTGATCACAAAGAATCGACACATTCCGTTTTTGATCGCACGGAATCAACTCATTCTTTTCTAGAACGCAAAGAATCAACTCATTCCGTTCTTGGTCGTAAGGAATCAACACAGTCTATTCAGGAACCTACTGATTTCGTTCTTGAATATAAAGAATCAACACAGTCTATTCACGAACCTAATCATTCTACTGTTGAACGTCAGGAGTCGACTTATTCTTTTTTTGATCGAAAAGAATCAACTCCATCCATAAATAACTCCTTCAATTCTACTTTTGAACGTAATGAGTCATCTCAGTCGATTTTCGAACGTAGGGATTCAACTGATTCGCTCACAGAACGAAATAATCAAAATGATGACCGTAAAGAATCAATTGTGTCCATTATAGGGGATAAAGAAACTATTACAATTGAGCGGAAGGAATCATTCGAGTCTGTCCTCGGGGGAAGAGAAGACTCTGTATTTCAGCGAAAAGAATCAGTTGCATCTATTGGAGAAGACAATGAAGAATTTTCTCCTCTTGAGCGCAAGGAATCTATCGATTCAGTTTTGGATTACAATAGTTCTGAAGAAATTGATAGAAAACAATCAATCAATTCCCTGCAGGATGATAATGAATCCATCGATAAATTTGATCTAGAGAAAAATGATGAATCTGAGTCTCTCTTACAGGGTATCAAAGACTCATCAGAAGAATATCACGATTTGTGTAACACAGAAGAAGTAAATGCACCCACCTATAATCCATCTAAAGCATTTCCTCCTCCAAGATGTGTAACCCCTCCTCCTCCTAAGGAAGAGGATGAACCTACTCCTGCCACTCTTCCAACGGTTAAAGTGACAGTTGAAGATATCAAACTTGTTAAAAAGGATTCATCCTCAAGATTACCTCCAACTACTGTTGTGAGTGATCCAGATGACGAAGACGAAGATGAAGAGGACTCACCGGAGGATATTAATCGTTTGAATTTACGAAATTCCTCTTATTCCAGCAATTACAAGGATGATGACAAAATAGGTGGTTATAGGCGAAATTCTATTGAAAAGCATATAGACACTCGAGTAATCAATGCAAACTACATGAAAAGTCAAAGTCCTTTGGTTATGAATAGTTCTGTTTCTACAACTCCTAGCAGATATTGGACAAATCAAGCTCTCCAAAACGATAATTCTCAAACCATTAGTGAGGTAGGAAGAACGTTATAACGTTATTTCAAAATATAGTCAATCTAGGTGTTATGGTTCTTTTGCTTGCAATTCCTTTTGTGTTTTGGCCAACGTCTTTAACGACTTTCCCCCTTTTTTCATACTTGAAAAGGGAATAGATTTGAGGGTTCCCCCTTTTTTAATCAGACTAAATTTTTTTTATATATTTATCTACTACACTTTCTCCCATCTTCAAAATCATTGATGCATATGATTCATCCCCCCTCCCCCTGCATTTTGTTTGTTGAGGAAAAAACGAATTTTGTTACGAATTTATTTCAAATATCATTATTATTATCGTCACTAAAACTGGGTTGAAAAAAAAAAAAAAGTTTTTGCTGCTACTACTTCTAGTACAACAACTACTACTATTTCCATTATAAATCATAATAACTCTCAAGGCTACGACGAGCTACGCTTATACTTATACATTTATAGCGAGGGGGAGTAAAGATAAAAGGTTGACGTAGCCAGGTTATTTATCGTTCCTCACTGTGTTGAATTTTTGAGCAGATGATAG
The DNA here is from genome assembly GCF_016086655.4 of Lepeophtheirus salmonis. Lineage (NCBI taxonomy): Eukaryota > Metazoa > Arthropoda > Copepoda > Siphonostomatoida > Caligidae > Lepeophtheirus > Lepeophtheirus salmonis. Next base: position 8,361,304 of record NC_052143.2, read on the forward strand.
TTGGTTTTATTGTTTTATGTACTGTTGATTATGTTTAAAGTTTTTCGTTTTACATTTTTAATTTTTTGTAGGCTCTAAAATTGGATTTGGAGTTCAAAGACGAGAAAATAAATGCCTTAAATAAGGAGTTGGAGGAACTTCATAACGGAGGAGCAGTCGAAGAAGAGATTGCTTCATTGAAGAAACATAAAGCTGAGTTAGATGCCCGTCTCATGGATCAGGAGGAAGAATTGGATGACTTGGCGGGTCAAGTTCAAATGCTTGAGCAATCCAAAATCAAGCTGGAAATGTCTATAGCTGCCCAAAAGAAGGAACATCGCAAGGAATTGAGCTCCAAGGAAGAGGAGCTTGAGGATGCGCGTGCTGCTGCTCAGAAAAGGGTACTTACGAAATTTATATCATTGAGGACCATATATAGTAATACAATTTCTTTGCTCCCTTTCCCGTTTGTATAGGTTAAAGCATTGGAACAACAATTAGAAAATGAACATGAGGAAAGAATGGGATTTGTCCGAGAAAAACACGATTTAGAAACCAAAATAATGAATCTGCAGGAATTAGCATCCAGATCCACAGATGAAGAATATGTAAGTATCTCTTTTCCACATTGTGCTCAATACAATTATTTTCTTTTTTTCTGTTACCTACTAAAAGGTTATCAAACTCAAAAAGGACTTGAAGAAAACAAAGGCTCTTCTAAAGGATGCTCAATGCATGATTGATAAAAGTAGAAACGACTCTTCCAACAAAATTGTCCTTCGGCAGCTAAAGAATCAGGTGAGTTTGTTGTAGAGGAAATTAGTATATATGTCATATTAATGTGATGTTAAATATATTTGAAATTAGTTGGAAGATGCTGAATTTGCAAAAACAGCTGCTGTTAAATGTCGTCAAAATACAGAAATGGAACTCACAGAGGTCCAACAACAACTGGACGACGTTATGCGATCCAAAAATGATCTTGAAGATAAAATGATGAGGATTTGTCGAGAAAAGTCGGATGCTCAAACTCAACTCGAAGATAACGAAGAAGAGTTAAGCGATATAATGAAGAAATACAAATCAGCAGTTTCTCAATTATCTGTGGATCAGATAACCATTACACAACAAACTCAACAAATAACAGAGTTGGAAGAAGAACGCCATCGATTAAAAGAAACCTTGAGTGAACTTAATCAAAAGATTGATAATCTTGAGAGTGACAACATATCTAGTGTTACTCATTCCCGTCTTGAATTAAAGATTCGTGAGCTTGAATCCAAGTTGGAACTGGAACAAGCCACCCGTGGTCGAATGGAAACTCAGATTGGCAGATTAAAAGAAGCAATTGAGAAATATAATCATGAGTGTGACATACTTAGAAATAAAGAGTTGAACAGTCAGGACATGGCTCGTAAACTTCAGCGTCAACTCCGCGATTCCAAAGAAGACTATGCTTCTTTGGCTCAAAAGGAAATGGAGACCAATGCCAAAAAGTTTGAATATGAGAAGCAACTTGAACTTTCTGAATCTGAGGTGATCACAGTTAAAAACGACTTGAAGATTGCCTTGAAGAGAATTGAACATCTACAGACTGCTATGCAAGGAGATTTGTCATCTGAAACAGACTCTGTTAGGTATGCTCATTGTTTGATTCGGATTTGCATTTCCTATTCTGATCATTAATTGTTATTTTCATTGTAGTGACGGAGAAAGTGATATGTCCGATGATGGAGTTGATGTATTCTTGGAACACCATCGTCGAGCTGTCAGTGTTCAAAGAGAACGCGAGAGTATGGCAAGAGAGCTCTCAGCTCAAAGGGAGTTGCGGGCTTCAATGGTTAGAGAAATGAGTCTTAAACCCTTGGAAACTATGTCAGAGCACCCTGAAGAAACGTAAGTTAATATACATATTATAGGTATATTTATTTCATCTCTTTTTCTCTCTCTTTCTCTCCACATCAATATTTGACTTCTTTTAGGCATTAAATCAATTTTAGTAGTCCATTTTCGATACAATTTACATATTTATTCTTCCATGAGCCGGCCCTGAAAAAAACCCAGAAAGAAAATCCCAATGTTAGTGCGTAACTCCATTTTTAGCTATAATTATCAATTATAAGTAGTTGAATTCTTTGACCTAATTGCTTATTCATGGTTTATAATAATCTACCCTTTAATTTTCTTGTACAGCAGCTTACACATATATATATGTTCTTGCTTCTTTATTGTATTACATTTACTTGGTTTTTTCCGCGATGATTCATATTTGAGAAGAAATTCATGTAATGTTCATATAATGTGATCAAGTAACATTAGTCACTCGAATTATATATTAAATATGCTTGTAATTTAACCCTTTATTAATTAAGTTTTATAAAATAGGAGAAGGGATTCTGATTTTTTACATAGCTATTAACGTACGTCTATGGATATTTATGTACATAGTATGTGTGTCAACACTAAGTTAGTTAGCACACATTATAAGCTTCTCTAAATGTCTTTGTTTGTATGACGTAACTACCTAACTAATACCTTAATTATTTATTTCTTTTCTAATCAAGTTCAATCATAGTTCAAATAATAATATAATGTATTCCATTTCTTATTAGTTCTCCTCTCCCTGAAAAATACATTGAAGATGAGGAGGATACTGTAGCAAGATCTCCTCCAGCACCCCAGAAGTCTCCATCACTTCAATTACATGATGAGGTACATTTGGAAGGAGGAGAGTCTCAAGCCTAAATTCCTTTCGGCTTGAAAAACAACATACACCAACTACAACACAAAGACCCCTAAACATCTCCATGTAAATGACTCTTTGCAAACAAAAAAGAAAAGAAAATCTGTGATTCATATATTACAAAATAATTTTGATTTTTTAAATAAGTAAATAATTAGAATAATTTATTAAACTATGAAATGAATGATTTAAAAAAAGGTGCTATTTCTCTTTGAGACGACCCTCTCCCCATCTTTCTTTTTTTAGAATAATTACATCATCTTTTCGCGAAAAAGGTAAATGAAAGATCAAACATCACTCCTCACAGCTTTGTTATCTATTGAAAATGACTTATCCCTATCCCCTCCTCCCTTCTTATTACTCTAAATGCTGGTGATATCTGCATTCTGTATTCTGATTATAGTAGTAGTCTGTCTTATTATTATTATTATTCTCCTTTTTCTAGTGACTTATGAATCCTATGCATATTCAACATTTTTATATTCTTTCTATTATTATATCGCCAAAACGCTTTATTATTATTACTATTGAAATTATTCTTACTTAATATCTATTATTATCTAGCTACATAATATATACACACATTTCCCTCCCATCTTTTCTCCTTTTAAAAGGACGTTCAATATGTCGTCTCTCTCCCTCTCTGTCAAGTAATGTTATGTGACTACTGGCAAATGAAATAAGAAAAACCATGATGATGATGATGGTGATTAATTAACTAATACCATCTATCCTCATTATTATTATTATTTAAGCAATTATTTAAAAAAGCAAGTTCTTACTGTAAAAGTTAATTATTTATAAAATCCCAATTACTTGTATAATTATTAAATATCCCTCCTCCTCCTCCAGCTTAAATATACAGCCCCTTTGTTTAAGAAAAAAATTTTACAACACACCACACTCAAGAAAAGAAAATCTTTGAAGGTGACTAACAATTGTTCACTTTAAGTTTTTTGTATGTACAGTTTCTTATTTCGTAATATTATTAATGTTATAAGAAGAGAAGAAAATAAAACGATACATTATATTATTTAGAAAAAACAAAACAGAGGGCCCTTCTAGACTTGTATCTCTATTAATTATTGTTTGCTCAATTTTTGTTCCTTAGGGTGAGTCACTCCTGAGTCCGTTATTATTCTTGGCATCTTATCATCGTTAACTCAAAAGGGGGTTTTTATGGGTAAATGTATGTACATTCACATTCAACTTCAAACAGGTTCACTTGGGTATATCATTCTATCATATCTCTTCATATACCTACATACATAGGTGGACATTAATATTATACGCATATTTATGATTATGAACATAACTGTTACACATAGTTGGATCACTTTATACAATCTCTTAGCTCTTTGAGAAGGGAGAGGATGAGATGAAGATGACAATAACTAATACTATCAGCTATATTATGGGCTCTTTTTTATTATCATCTCCCAGCTATAAAATGATGTAGGAAAAATGGCGTAGGAGGAAGAGAAGGCAACATTGTTGCACCTTTTGCTTTGAGTGGGCACTGCTCACTCAACAACTCCATATCAAGACTACCTATTTACTGTTATATGTAGGTATACCCAAATACGTAGTACTGTACTTCTTCGTCCACACTACAACATATACATTCACTATTCATACTAAATATTATTTAAATATTTCTTCAGGTCTTCTCTCCCCTTCTCACAACATAAAGCCTTCTTACAAATCCGTAAATATTGTAGGATATTGATTCTCCTCCCCAACTCATTTATATTATGTAGGTATCTAGGATGATTTATGAATCCTTGAGCACATTTCTGGCTCTGACTTATCCATCATATCTATGTACTTCATAGGTATACATTGCTTTTTCTTCATTCATTGGAGATAGGAGGAATGGGGGAAGGAATCTCAATCATTACCTGATTTATTCTCTTCATTAAGGGAAATTACATGGTATTTATAGCATCATTTCTATACATTATATAGGTATATCATCATATCAATGTGTGTATTAAATATAATAAGTCTAATTAACTAACTAAAGGGTCATCGAACGATAAATCTTAGGATATGGGATCTTGAAAATAAAAATGATAATTTTTATTTTCTCAGAAATAGAATTTAATGAACACCAAGGTTGAAAAGGCGCCACTACATATGTAGAGAGTACCTTACATAAACATGTGGACAATAGTTTATATAGAGATGACGTGCTACTATCATATAAATTAGCCTAAATGTGTGTGTATGATAGGAACGTTGTTCGTGATAATACCCAATTTATTAATTATTTATTTATCTATAATGATCTTCCCGATTACATGTTTCTATCTAGGGATTTTTTTCCAAATAAATGCTGATGCGTGATGTCAGGTGTAATGAATAACTTGGTCCACTTCTCCCTCCTCGATCATCTCTCCTTCTTAGATTAGTTGTTAAAATGAAGATGATTCATCCTTAATTTATGTCCTGTATATTTACCTACATAACGGCTATGTTAGTCAATGTGCAGTGTGTATATTTGCACAAAATATTAAGAGGTTTCATCTTTTTCATAGCCTATCAGTGATAACATCCACCACATATTATTTAATTAATTTCACCAACATACTATGGTTTCTCATTTCCTGGGAAATTGTCCATCAGTGAGATCACAAGAAATCAATGTATCAAGCTCGGGATTGTTTAAATTTCGGAATGAAATAGAAAATCATAAATGTTGTGAAATTTAAGAGGAAAAAATAAATTGTAGGCTAGTCTTACTCAAATATTAGTGAAAACTCCAAAAATTAATTCGTGTTTTTTACGAAAAAAGATGAAGTTATAATTAAATATTCATTTGCTACTTATAACTGGTTTATTGGACATCCTTTTGTCGATGCACATCATTTGCATTGTAGCATAAATTGTTAGAAACTTTATCTTAAATGAATCTTCGATATATATTCTACTTTTTATTAAATTATATACGTAAAGGAAGGTTATTTTTAGAATTAACTGAATGCAAGATTTCCCGAGACTTTTTAGTATGTGTAAAACCCCAAAATATCCCAGGAGAGAAGTCCTACTAGACATATCTTTATTTTTCAATCTTTTCAATAAAAAATAAATTACTTTTTTCAAGGCCATTTAGAGAGCCTTTTTGACATCATACACTAAATTACCAATACTTAAGTAAGTATATGTATTTATTATGTACCTTTGAATTGAAATTCACATATTTAATGAAGCAAATGATGCTTGGAGACGTCGTTACCTTTCTTCCAAAAATAAACAGAAAAAGGCACGAAATTATTTTGTAGTTAGCCAAATAAGTCAATCATTCCAACTGCTATTTTTCTCTTATCTTCTACCAGGCAATCATTAGTCATATTATTTTTTTACAATTTTATATTTTAAATAATATTAAAATCTGGATTTTCATCACTCGTAAAAATCATAATCCTCAGTAATAACCTTTTTGAGTTCATAAATACGTAGAGTCAGCTGCTTTAAATCATACTAGAGTCAACTCCTGAAGATGCACTTCTTCTTGTTTTATTTCAAAAAGTTAGTCGTGAATATATATTGTCGAATTGAAAAACATAACTTAAATACATGTCAAACATATATTTAATAAAAAAAAATTCTGATTGAAGTTCAATCTTTAATTTAGGATCCATTGGCATAGCTCAGCCTATGTATATTTTTTATACTTAGCCTCTACTTCAATACTTTGAATGAAATGATGATGGCTTTAAGTAAAGTTTGAATGAAATTATAATTAATAATCGATGAATCATGCTCAAAAAAGGACTCGTTATTCTATAAAAAAGGAATTAAACCACCTCCTTAAAACTAATAAACCTATGTTTTAGTGTAGAGTTTCAGTTTGGAAATTCCAAACCGGTTTGAGGCTTTAATTTTAACTAATTTGATCCAACTTCGTAGTAAAATCGGATCATGTACCACAAAAAAAAACCAAATCTTTAGTAAATATGTTTTTGTCCTTCTTTTTTAGAAAAGGAAATTTTATTCCACTGTTTGAATTTTAGTCTACGGTTTCAATTTCGGTCCACGGTTTCAAATTTAAAAAAATAACTTAAGACTAGTGTTGTATCGGTCTAAAAAGACTGTAGTCTCATCAATAAATCAATAAAATGTGTCAATCCTATCACGGGATGGTAACTACAACAGCTGAAATGTTGAAGTTTTATCATAACCTCTTTGAAAGAGATAAGATACCTGAAACTTGAAGTTTTATTTTTTTTCCGCTATCAATACTATTTGGAGTGAAGAAAATTAAAAGATAACTAGGAGTGATGGACCAACTAATCGATCCTTAGGACTGTTGAATGGTGAAAAAAAGATCAGACCGATAAAGAAAGGACTGATTAGGAAATCAGACCTAGGGTCGATCCAACACTATTTAAGACCAAACGTAAACAAAATTTGATCTTGGACTGAGTATCAACACTCTTATTTATCATTGAATGAATATACAAGGATTGTTTATCTATGAATATTTTTAAATTTAATTTCTCTCTCTCTTTGTAGGCCAAATTTTGTTTTCGGAGAACACACTTAATTCATAGAGGAAGGCCCTTCTTATTTTGTTATAAGGGAAAGGTAGAAAAAGACAATTGAAGTAGTTTCTTTTTAAATTATTATTGTTGGAGGCAATAATAAAATAATGTTTGTAAAAAGACGGTAAAAAGGATAATGTTCTTTCACATAAATACATACACATACCTACAACAATAAGGAGTGATAAAAAAGTTTTATTAAATTCTAAAAGACCTTATATATGAAAAAACAGCCCAAAAGGCCATATTTACGTTTATTATAAAGCTATTTTATTGTATGTCCGCTCCGGACATACAATAAATATACCCATATATTACGCACTTACATTATTATGAGTGAGTCAAAAAGTTGTATGTTTGTTATCCATTTTTTCTTTCATTTTGATAGCCATAGAATTCTATCTTTACATAACAGAGCATACATACATTGTTACAGATATTACACATGTATACCTGTACAAAAAGAAAATAAAATAAAACATTAATCATAATTATACGTCAATCAGAGAACATTACTTACTTAATATAATATATGTTAATGAAACAGTCATTTTAGTAAATATATATATTTTTTTACAACTTTTGATGATGATTGATATAGTTATTATAACAATAGGCACATTAAAAAGGATTAAAAAATGAATTGAATTATTATTTTCATCGGCTTAGAATCCCGTGGTTAAGAAAATAATAATCATAGATATTATCCATCTACCGGGGCGCCCGCAGGATTACATATATATATATATTTTTTTTTTTTGGGAGGGGGGAATTTTTGTACAAAAAAAATAAAATTTAAATTTGAAAAATTAAATTTTTCTCAAAAAAAAAAGAAAGAAATATGAAAAATCACATTTTTTAGAAAAAATATAAAAAATTGAATTTCAAATATTAACAAAAAATTAAATGTTTTGAAAAATAATTTCATCTTTCCAATTTTTTGGAAAAAAATTTCAAAAATTTTCAGCTGTTCACAAAAAGTTTCAAAAATTAAATTTCAAATATTCATGGTTATTCACAGAAAATTAGGTTTAAAAAAATAGAAAATTCAATGGAATTTCACATAAAATTTTTTAGTCAAAAGTAAAAATTCCACCTCCTGCGGACGCCTCAGATCTAGGCCATATCTGGTGCGGCTCACTATATATCTTCCAATTTTAATAAATAAAAAATGGTTCTTGATCGATTGATGACGAAGCATCTCCATGTATTTCAAGAATTCTTTAACTCGTTTTTAAATTATGCTGTTAACATTTTTCAGAAGTGACTAAGTTTGAACGAATAACAATTTGAAAAAAAAAAATGGAAATTCATTTTTTTTCTGCATAATTATATGATATAATTCATTGTTGTCGAAAAAGATCCTGATAATTCTAATGCTTTCTCAATGCTTAATGGAATTTTTCACACTATATCAATCCGATTAGGTTAGGTAATCTACAAAGTCTCATCATAGCAAGTACCTCCTCCCCTCAAAGGAAAAAAAAGTAACCCTATAATTGCCTCTTTTAAACTAAGTACTATTATTATGAATAATTTTTTTTTGTTATAAACTTCAAATAACATACAATAATTTATTCATCTAAAAAATTGTCTAGATAACTTTTTTTATTTGCATCAAAAAATTCCCAAATCGAAATTTGTGAAGATAATTGAAAAAATTACATAGTAAAATGTTCCAGAAATTGAAAATACTATATATATAAAATTTTATGTCTAAAATGTTGCATTTTGCATTTCTTTTTAAAAATGGCAAATTGACGTTTGAAAATGAAATGAGAAAAAAAAAAATAATAGAAAAATAATTTAGAAAATGATAGATATTGCAGTTAAACATCATTTTTTATGATTCAAATTTTTTTGCAAACAAATTTCCAGACAAATTTCTATAAACTTTATTCAATCCAATATTTCATTGGAAGCTTTTTTTTGCATTTGAAAAAAAAAAAAATGTAATTTTCACAGATTACTTTTTTGTCCATAACTTTTTTTTTAAAACATTTAATTAAGGAAGAATTGAGAGGGATTTGTATCACGTAAGGACTGTGTCAAATATGTCACTAGTTTAATAATTATTTTTATCAAAGTTAATGGCTTAATTATAGTCTTTCATTTTTTATTGTAAATTTATATGTCATAATACCTTATATAATATGTACAATTTTGTGGCGTAATCAAGTTTTTTCGGGTAAGTGATATTTTATATTTGAGTGACTATTGATAACTCAACTTTGATTGGCCGATATTTACTGCTGTTGAAAAAATTATTGGGGGATCAGGCTCCCCCCTGGACCTGGTGATTAATAGGTATGAAAATCGAGTGGTTTTTGTTATGTTAAAAAAAAAATAAACCAAGAATCAATATGGTAACGCCCAAGTTTAATAGAAATACAAAGTTATACCATAACGCGTGTACGACTGATGTTTGACTTCCACTCCGCTCTTAACATTGACATAATAGTAAATGAATGGCTGTGTATTTTGTCAAAATCTGTTTTTCTTGCCTAGCAGTCACCATGATATATATTAAATTGAAAATTTAAGCAATAGTAACGTCATGGACTATGAGGGGTTACGTGTTTGGTCAAAATCTGCCAGTCTTGCCCAGCATTCGGTACAATACATCAGATTGAAATGTCTAGCGAGCCCGATTACATGATGGTCTAACTGTGTATTTCTATTCGTCACCGGAAGTTACACCCTGTGCAGTTTCGCCATGGAAGGTTCTGCCGAGGGAAGTTACCCCCTGTGTAGTTCTGCCCTGGGAAGTTTCGGCATCATACATACATTATAACATAAATATATCTTCCACATATAATTTAAGGTCTTTCTTTACTTCAACTTGAAGTCCTTTGTAATTAATTATGAAATGATGGCATGCATTGGAGTAATTAATATGAAATAATTGTTGTTTCTTATTAGAATGAATTCGAACCGTTGGATATGTTCTATTTTTTAAATATATTAAAATTGAATTAAATGCACTCATTTTACAATACTGAATGCAAAAGTGCATTACATATGACTTCAATTGGGGGTGGGGAGACTAATTTTAAATCTGAAATAATATGTAGAAGATACATTTAGGCTATACATATATATGTATGAGGGGGAAACTTCCTAGGGCAGAACTTCCTAGAACCATTTCTATTAACCTTGGTTAACCACCACCCTTGATAAGGTCAATCTAAGGTTGTTTGTCTTTTATGAGCCAACACAAATGTTCTATCAGGTTTTGGATATCCTAATTGAGTTTAGTAGAGAAGGACTACTACGAAATTAAATAATAATGGCAACAGCTTAGGATAAGAAAATTTACTCTTTAGTTTGCCAACTCCAAAAAATCGTCAAGGTACAAAAATACACCAGAGATTTTCATCTCTGGTGATTAAGGTCCTGCCTGCTTATGGAATGACTAATATTTTTTAGAGACAATTGGCATTTGAATATTTAGATATATGAATTTTATTCAAGATCTTGAAAAAGAACAGGGTATGACAATAGTATATGCAAATGTATTGTGCACAAGATTTGAAAACTCATATTGTATGCAATTTGCAAATGTCCCTATCATTGTGCATTAATATACATTAAATACAAATGACTCATATTTTCGGTAGAAAAAAACTCTTGACAAGAAATCAATGCTATTTAAATATTCATACAATGACATAGGCAATGTTTTTATTGTTATACTTTTGTTATTTGTTGCATGGATTAAGAACGATATTTACTCATTTTCAAAGTGCATGAAAAAATTTGGAGATGACTAAATTTGGAACGATGTACAATATCAGGGCGTCCACAGAATGTGAGCTGGCGGGGCTGCTGACCTCTTCCCAGCAAATTAAGGATTTTTTGTTATTATTAGAAAATTTAATATTTAAAATTTAAATTATTATTATTTTTTTTTCCAAAAAAAATAGTTTTTTCTGAATAGCTTTGGAATTTATAAATTTTTCGAGAATAGCTTTGGAATTTAAAAATTTTTCGAGAATAGTTAGGGATTTTTTTTCCAAAAAATTAAATATTTTTTTTTTTTTTTCGAAAAATTTAATTTTTCGAATTTTTTTCCAAAATTTAAAATGTTTTTGTGAACAACCGTAGATTTTTGAAATTTTTCTTACAAAAATATTCATTTTTTGAGTATAACTATGGATTTTGGATTTTTTTTCACAAAAAAAATAAATATTTCAATTTTTTTGAACCATTTTTAAATTTAGCTTTTTTTTCTTCAAAAAAAGTTATTTTTCTTATTTTCTTACTAAAAATTTAATTTTTCAATTTTCTCTGAAAATTTTTTAAATATATATTTTAAAGTATATGTTTTTTTTCTTCATTTTTCTTATAAATTCGATAACGGCTAGTGTAGAAAAGTTGTCAAGTGATTAGAAAATTTCCTATGCAAAGTTTCATTCTTTCTATGACGTCATCTGTGGTCGTCATTCTTTGCCAAATTTTGAAAAAAGGCAAACAATACTTATGTAGATGATAAAGATTAAAAATAAAAGCATTATTCGTTATTTTCTATCAAAAAATTTTGATAGACATTTCTCTAATCTATACAAAATAGTAATTAAGTTATTTTATAAATTAACACTAAGTAGCAAAATTAGAGGTTAATGTAAGGAAATTTGGATGTCCGTGTGTAGCACACATCTTTTACGCAATATAACTTTTTCAATGACGCCATAATCGAAGGAAACGGCATCTTGGGGATCATAGCTAATATTTTTAGCCCATAAAATAGACTTAACATTTGCATTGAATACTAATTGATCCTAATGATAAATGGTGATACCTGTTTAAATTAAATCAAAGTAATATCTACTTAAAATAGTTAGATTAATACAATTTTTTTATCGATTAGGGACGAGAAAAGTAGGATAATTAGAGACATATCTTATTCTTTCCATCGCAATAGTTAATTTTTATATACAACTAGTGAAGGGTTATCCGGAGTTGCTCGGGTTAAGGGGGGAGGGGGAAATCTCATTGAAAATTTTCAAATTAAATGAGAAAATTAATAAATTATACAGAGAATAATTCTATATACTAATAATGTTTCGTTGTTGTTGAAAAAGATCCCGATAATTCTAATTATCTTGGATATTTCACACTATATCAATCCGGTATTTAAGATAATCCACAAAGTCTCATCATAGCCAATCCCTCCCCCCGCCCCAGAGAAAAAAAAACAACCTTATTATTGCCTCTTGTAACCTAAGTACTAATTTTTATGAAAATAAAAAGATATTGTATTACAAGCTTAAAATAACATACCAACATATTTGATCTAAAAAATTGTCTAGATGAAAATTTCATTTTTTATTTACTTAAAAAAATTCACAAATAGAAATTCGTGAAGAAAATTGAATAAGTTTTTTGTGCTTATTTTGCAAAAAAAGTTCTAAATAACTTTTATTGAAATAGTAAAAGGGAACACAAACCTACCAAATTCTTTTTTTTCGTACTTGCAAAAACAAAAAAGTTATGAAGAGTAATGTTGTCGAAAACAAGACCTAGATAACTGGCTAACTTTTACAAGTATTACAAAAATTATATAGTAAAATTTTCCGGACATTGAAAATACTTCAATGAAACTGTTGTCTTGGTAAAAAGCATCTCGTCCTGTGGCATTTTTTCTTAAAAAAACTGAAAATTAACGTTTTTAAGGAAATTGAAAAAAGAGAGAGAAAAATAAAAAAATGGAAAATTGATGTTTGATCAAAAAAATCAAAAGATCAATTTTTAGTTGGCAAATTTATATGCAAACAAGAAAATGTTTAAAGTTTCATCCTTTTTCATCCATAGGGCAAATTTAAAAGAAAAAAAACCCCCATTTTTTAATACTTTTTTATACTAGGAAAATGTCTATATTAATATTCATCGAACCCTTCTTAATTGGTCAAATAGAGAGCGTCATCACAAATCATGAGTGTTTTGACCTCTGCCGGATCCCAGAGACTGACTCACCAAACCCCTAGTGTTCGATCGAACCCAGGTTAATAACCACTGCATTAGAGATTTGACACTCCTGTGATGAGTAGCACACACACCCTCTCCTCCAGACGCCCCTAGATAGATTAGTCCAATGTCACTGAAGCTGATGTAGATAAGATCAACCCTGTATTAGTGTTGGACATATTTATGCATTGATCATTATATAATTTGTCCTACATATTATGTAAATGTGATGGAAGTTGCTTCATCCTACAAAAATAAATGCATAATTAAACAACACGTCAGTACTAAAAGTTAAGGACTAGGTGTAATTTGATTTTTAATGTCGCAAAAGGGAGCTAGGATTAGGCGGATAAGGTTAAAGATTGAATTTTGATACGAGGTGAAACAATATACTCAATTTAATACCTATGTATAAATAAAAAAGTAGAAGAGCCTTGATAGATCATCATGAGTAAAACATGTCTCACTCCTAATTTGAAATGAAGATAATAATAAACAAAAATGGTCAAAAGAAGAAGGACACAACGCAGTGATCGTATTTCTCAACCTTATATTGATATATTTTGAACATTATTGTTTTGTAAATAATTTAATTCCTTCAACAAGGATCGAAACAATCCCCTATTTTTATAGAATGCTCGCCCATGTTTTTATAACACAACAACAAAAAAAAATAACAATCTATTAAACTCCATATTTAATTCTAGTAGTACTTGACAAGCTAATTACGATACTATAATTAGTTTTTTTTCGTATAAAATCTGCATTTGGAGTATTTTAGATTTAAAATTTTTGAGTATGGTTACATTTTTTATAGATTTCAGCTAACTTTTGAGTATGAAAATTTCAATAATTTCTATATAAAAGTAAGTTTTCTTTTTTTAAGTTGTATGCTGATTTCAAAAAGTATGGGCTTATATTTTAATATCCGAACATCCAATCCTGAGAAAATGCAATTTAAAGATTTTAAAAAACCACCATATTTTAAGGGTTTGGTTGGGAAATAAATAATTTCTTAGATTTTCAATAGTTTTACGTCTAAGTAGCTTATTTAAAATCTAAATAATAATGGTTATATTTGCAAAATAATATTTAGTTCCAGAATTTAAGCTACAATATTGATATTTTTTTGTAGCATAAATTTATCAATGTTAAATACTGTAATTTTCATGTTGATGATTGATTTATTTCATACTCAAAAGTTTCCTCAAATCAATATAAAGGGTAAAAATCTTCATTTATTTCAAATCAAAAATCCTCGAAAAGCAGATTTTATACTGAAAAACTAATTGCAAATTTGTTATCAGCTCTTCCAAGAAATAATGTAACTAAATATGGAATTTAAAAGATGTTAGATAAAATATAATTTTTTTATTTTGTGTATGCCATCAATCACCATTGTACGCAGGTGTTTTGCAAATCCTTTTTCATAGAGGTGTTTTCATCTGTAAATATTGTCAAATCCTGCGTTTCATTCTGTGAAAAATAGAATTGCTGTCCAAATTATAAGCCAATAAAAGTTTCCTATAAATTCTACGAAAACGAAATAATATTTCTACCATTTCAAAAGTAGTACTACAGGGTGTCTACAGGATTGTATTTTTTTGGAAAATTTTAATGAAAATATTCAGTTTTTTCGAAGAAAATTTCAAATATCCACAGATGTTTCCAAAAATTAAAATTTATTGGAAAAAAAATTCACATTTCCTCACAAAAAAATATACTTTTTTGAAATTCTTATGAAAAATCAATAGTTATCAAAAAATTTAACTTTTGCAAAAAAAATTCAGAAATTCACACCTATTAGTAAAAAATTTCAAAAATTCACAGCTATTAGTAAAAAATTTCAAAAATCCACTGTTATTGATAAAAAAATAAAAAAGTTTGAAAAAAAAAATTGAAAATCCAAATCTATTCACAAAAAATTATTATTTTTTGGAAATTTTATGAAAAATCAATAGTTATTCTCAAAAAATTAAATTTTTTTCGAAAAAAATTTTAAAAATCCACAATTAATCACATAAAAATATTTTTTTTTAATATTTTTATTAAAAATCAATAGTTGCTCTAAAAAAATTCAAAAATTCAATATTATCAATAAAACAAATGACATTTTTGGAAAAGAATTTCGCAAATCTATAGTTTTCTTAAAAAATCAAATATATTATTTTTTGAATTTTTTTAAAATAGTAAAATTTCTAGTAAAAAACACAAATTCATTAATCTTGGGGAGAGGCTACAGCCTTTCCCCCAAATTAAGTAAAATATGTGTATTCTAACACTAATAAAGAAAACGTAATTAGTTAAATAATATGTGATATTGATGTTGTCTTAACTTTTTAATCTTTAAAAAAGTGCTAAAATTGGATATATTTTGTAAATCCATGCTCATCAAAATAACTAAATAAATGCAAAGCCATGTTAAATCATTGTAATCAAGTATTTCTATGATTAATTAAATTTATCCTATGGAAAACTTCATTTGAATTATAATACATAAGTATTTCCTCTCACTAAAAATCTATTTATATTATAGATTTCACTATTGCAAATCATATACAAATACATATTTTACCCTAAACTTTCACAAATATTATATACAATTGAATAATTCCTAAATAAAATGATTGTACTATTATTTTTGTATGTAATTATACTATTGTAAATGAGATGTTCTTCAAGGTATTTTATACCTTATATAAAAAATTGATATACATTTTTACAACAAGTTACACACACCAACTTCATTACTCATCCATAACTCTTAATAAACACTTTTTAAGTGGTTCCACTTAGAAACATGACATTTAAAGCACATTTATACTCATAGAAGCCTGTAACTACAAATGACTTGTTTTGATCAAATTAAAACCTTCTGATATCAAATGCCCTAATCATAACGCAATATATATTATTTCTATTTTAAATCAATCAAATTTCCTTTAAAAATACATTTTATCAGTCGTAAGATGGATACATTTTGACAAATATTTCTCAAATATGTCCTAGTGTATAATTTTAAATATAAAAAAGTTTTCAAGCCATTGCTTGGCTAGAAATGTGAAATGTATTTTTCCCCATCAAGAATCAATGTAAAATTAAAACACTAAATTGTTTTTGATGCATTGTTCTAGAAATAACAAAAGTAACGCCACACTTACAGCTAATTGCTTAAAGCTTAAGACCATCTAAGATATTTTCATATTTTTAACAGAAAATAAATGCATGTCAGAAATAAATAAAATGTGACTGGTTCGGTCAAACGAGGTGAAATAGTGGTGACGCTTACTTTGTACCTTTTTGAATCAAATTAGAATGATTTCTTTTTTTTTTTTGCAGAAACTTCATGGCGTCATTTCTCGTGAACGTTCTCCTTGGTCTTTTTTGCCAGTATTTGATTCCATTTAACATTTTTTATAGAAACCGATGTTTTTTTCTTGATCATGACAATTTGAATCTTGACTGCAGACACCCCTGCCTATGCTGGAGAAGAGTTTTAAAGCTGACCCTGTTAAAAAGCTGATAGATATTTGCATATGGATGTAAAATTATGCATGTTTATTGAAAATAAATTCAACCTATTTCAAAACTTCTTATTCTATTTAAGACAACCAACTTTTTATTATATACTACTTATATAAAAGGTTTTGTTTATTGTTTATGTGGGTACCAACCTACATAACTCTTTGTCTAATTTTACGTTCCATCTGTTCTCATGACTCCGTTTTCTACAGCTATTTCAATATGGTTTTTTTTTGTTTTAATTTATGTCAAAATAAAGATTCAAAGGGTGATAACAGATATGCACATACATTGAATTTAGGAACTGATGTAAATAATTTTTCCAATTCTATAATGTCACTTTTGAGCCCAGATCAGGGGCATCCGCAGGATGTGGGATAAGGGGCTGTTTCATATATGATTTTTTTTTAAAAATTTTATTTAATTTTCCAAATTTTTTTTCAAAAAATTTAATTTTCTTTAAATAGTATTAGCATTTTGAAAATTTTTCTCAAAAAATTTAATTATTGAATTTTTTACGAACAGCTGTGGATTTTTGAAATTTTATGAATAAAATTAGATATTTCAATTTTTTTTTTGGAAAAAAATCTAATTTTTGAGAGTAGTTATGGATTTTGAACTTTTTCTTCCAAAAAAATTAAGTTTTTGTGAATAGCTTTGGATTTTTGAATTATTTTTTTTTTAAAACTTTAATATTTGATCTTTTTTTTCATACAATTTTATATTTGAAATTTAAAAAAGAAAAAAATTTAATTGAAAAGACGTTAAGGGGCATATAAATTGTAACTTGTACAGGCTGCTTATACAAGTTACAAATTGTAAAAAAACGTAACTTGTACACGACATAAAATAAACTTTGCCCTCCCCCCCTAAAAAAAAAAAAATAAAAAAAAAATAGAAATGTTTACTTTTTACTATAAACTTTTTTGCTTAGGATATTTCATGAAAAATTTCAGATTTAAAAATTTCCAATTTTTTTTCAAAAATTTCATATTTAAAAATTTCCAATTTTTTTCAAAAATTAATTTTTTCTTGGAAATATCTGTGAAGTCTTGGATTTTTGTGAATATTCATAATAAATTAAGAAATGGAAAAGAAATTAAAAATGAAATTTCAAATAATAATTGTTTTGGAAAAAAGATTTAAAAATGAAATGTCAAATATTAATTTATTTGGAAAAGAAAAATTAAAAATGAAATTTTTGGAGTTTTTTTTTCAAAAATCGATACCTATTCTCAGAAAATTATTTTTTTGGACAAAAATTTGATAAATTAAAATTTTTAGAAAAATGAATTCAAAAATTCACAGCTATTAAAAAAAAATTAAATTTATTTATTTAAAATTTCAAAAATTGTATTTAATGTAATACCCACAGCTATTTACAAGAAATTAATTTTTTTGTTGTGGTAAAAATGATATTTTATTCACATTTATTAGGCTCATGATGTATTTGTGTTTATTATTTATTTACCAATATTGAGATAGTAATGGTCTCCTTGAATCCCAAGATAATAGAGAAATTGATCAAAAATCCTAGAAATTTTTGTTGTCTAAAATGACAATTTTATCCAGGTACTTATGAATATGGAATAAAAACACGAGTCTATTATGTAGAGAAAGATCTACGATTGACATACACTCAATGGGAATGATAAATGTAAGACTTTTCATCATTGTTCTCTGAGGGGGGAAAAACCATGTCATCAACGTATACCAGCTGACATATATCTTTACTTGACAGTTAAATAGTTTCCGGCGTTTTCAAACTCTATTTTTGTTGTTCTTTGTTGATAAATAGTTTATTTCAAATGATTATTATTTAGATTAGATTTACGTATTCACATCTAAAAAATAACAAAAAAATAAATAAAAATATGAGTACATATATGAAATAGGAAATGAACTTTTTTTTTTTTTGTTATCAAGACATTTCATCAGAATATAGAGACATAAATGTATTATGAGGCTTTAAGTTATATCATTTTTTATATTTATCTATATAATAAAATAAACAATATTATGAGAACGGTTTTATTATTACAATAGCTGAAGATAAACTGCAAGACAAGACATAAATGTTGTATACTTACAAGTTGTAGTTTTGTACAAATTGTAGCTTGTATTTAGCAAATTGTACATATTACAATGAGTGCCCAGGGGTGTCCGCAGGATTATATGTTTTTTGTTATTTAACAGGGGGCTTGGTTTTTGGAATTTTTTGGAAAAAAGCTTTAAAAATTAAAATTTCTGGGAAAAAAAATTATAACAATCCTAGGTTGGTCACAAAAAAATATATTTTTGAAAAAAAAAATTCATAAACTAAATTAGATAAATTTTTTTTTAAATTAAAAAAAAATCACAAAAAATTTTTAAAATGGAATTTCAAATATTAAATTTTTTGGACAAAAATTTCAAAAATCCATAGCTATTTAGAAAAAATTAAATTTTTTGAAAAAAAAAATCAATTATTAAATTTTTTGCTCTGCTGTATAATTTGGCCGAATGATCTTTTTTTTCCGAAAATATATCTTTAAAAAAAATGTCTTACCTCTATTTTACGATTTACGTTCATTCCATCCAGCCCACCCCCTGCGGACGCTTCTTGTACACACAAAAGTTTCTCATTTCCCAAGAAATTGTCTTAAAGTGGGAGACACATTGGTTTTTGAAGAATGAATTTTTGATTAATATTCCCGAATACTTTCAACTCTCATTTTATCATTCTAACAGTTTTATAGTGCGTAGATTCTTTTTTTAGAATTTAGTGTAGCTGAGGGCTGTATAATTGTCAAATACACAACCCGATCCGAGAGTCAAAAGTCATTTCGGAATGCAAATACAATTATAATAGTTAAATGAAGATGAAATATTTATATGTGAGATTTTGTATAGGTGTAAAACCTCGAAAAATCCAGGAAAAAAGAGATTCTGGGAGAGAAACCAAAGTACCTACGTGGTATAACCTCTTATTCAATTACAACATCAGCCCCTTAAATCAGTGGTTCCCAAACTTTTTGGAGTTTGACCCTTAAAATATGTGGCTAGACAATGTGTTACCCTTACACCTCTCATTGAGAGATGAATATATAAAATTTGGAGTCCATTTTATGCATATAGATGACTTGAAGACCATATCACCCCTATGAAGTTCAACTCAGAGGGGGAAAATATAGATATTTGACTATATTGATTAATAATTCAGATTTTAATTCTACATACATATATTGAAAAATGTAAGATATACAAGGAAGAAATAATCGGATATATTTTTAATATAAAATCTACGATATATGTACTAATAATTCTATTTTCCGATAAATAAAGTTAAAATTGAGCCTTACAAACAAATATCATTAGAGGCTGTGGATGCTCAAATAGGTTAATAAACGAATAAAGGTCTTAATTTGACGGGTGTGTACTGTGCATTGAACAAAGCAGGTTCATTCTAGATTTAATTTTAGACACATCAACTTGAAGATCATCCTACTAATTAAGCCACGATCCATATTTATTTTGGATATAAGTTCATTTGGAAAATGTCTTCTTACTTAAATAAGATAAGGCAAATGGTAAAGTAAATCTGAAGCTACTTTAGGCAACAGGGGGTACTCATTCATCCCAGGAATCCAGAATTATTCAAATGCTTTAGAATAAAAGTCCTATAAGCATGTCTACCATATCAGACAACAGATGATAAAATTTGGTAAAAGAGGAGTTATCTTCTTGGAAATACTTTTTAAAATGATTCAGAAGAGACTTATAAAAAATGAGTTCATTCATCATTATTAAGTTTTATGCCACAATCTTAATTATATTCTTCATTTTTGGAAATCATCTCTACCCCTCCGTTGTGTCCTGCAACATCTGATGGGGTCGCAAGCCTTACTTTCGGAATCACCTATTTAGATTACCAACTATGAATTAATATCACTTCATTTTGATTTATTAAGACTAAATCCTGGAACTTGTGACACTTGTAAATCTATTTTTAATTACAACATACATAAGACGTGTACAAATTACAAATTGTATTGTACAAGTTACAACTAAATAATAAGATTAATAAATGAATAGTTTAGAGTTAAACTTGTCATGAGGATAATGCAGTAATAATTAAAATAGAGTTTATAACATATACTAATCATGTTACGTATGACTTTAAATTATAAAAATTACTAATTGATAAGTTATATGCAGCACATTATAAATTTAAAATGTCCATAGTTTTATTATTTGTAAATAAGATATGACAAATAAGTAATTTCAATAGATCAAAATAAAATGATCCTATCAAATTAATACTGGTAATTAAAAGGATTGATGAAGTAATTAAATAAAACATTATTTTGGCGAAAAAAAAAATCAAAAATGAAATTTCAAATATTAAATTCTTTGGAAAAAAATTTCATATTTCGATAGTTTTTTTTTACAAAAAATTAAATTTTTTGTCTATTTTTTTCAAAAATCCATAACTATTCAGAATTTTTTTTTTTTTTTGAAATAAATTTCAAAAATCCACAACTGTTCACATACAACAAACAAATTTCAAATATTAAATTTTTTTAAGAAAGATTTCCAACCCTCCAGCCAACCCCTCTGCGGACGCCCTGGTTGTACATTTCGTTCAAGTTACTACATGTACATATCATATATAATTTAATGATAAAATTATTAATTAGAGGTGTATAAAACATGTCCTAGGAAGGGGGGAGTGGTTTTTTCTAATTGTCTATCCGAACTGTGATTTTTATTTTCCATTACAATTATCATTATTATTTAATTCTTGAAGAGCGAACATATACAGTATACAGTAATAACTAGTACAAGTGCTTATTAATTAGAGAGTCCTCCGGAGTTATAATTGAAAGTCTTTGATGGGCTCGTTGTAGAATTGAGGATCGACATCGAAGTGAATCCAGTCTATAATATGTCTATTGTCCTTACTATAAACGGAGCGGGGTTTTTACTTATCTTCTTCTTCTCATGACTGGTTGCCATGAAACATTCTTCGAACTGTGAGGGTCACCACGTTAATTTTTTTTCTTCTTTTATTTTACATACTGTATGTAATCTACAATTTCCATCTCATTTTTACATTGGGCTTTTATGAGTTTCCAAAGTATAACATAGAAATTCAATGATACCAACTAAGGAGACTCTAAGGCCATACCGGTTAAAATAATAATGAATCAGAAAACATATAATTCAAATATGGCCACTCATTCACCCACCCTCGATAAAAAAAAGAAAAAAAAAGACTGAGATGGGACATATTTGTAGAATGCAAGGAGAATAAAACTGTAATATTAATCTACAAAGATCCAATCCCTAACAAAAGTGAGTCAAAAGATGTTCATAGTGCAAGTAGAAAGTTTTATGCCTATCAGTATTCAAGGGAAAAAAAATCCCCCTAGATATGTTTTCGCCACTTTTCTTCAAGTTTCTTCAATCCAACCTCTTGAATTATAAAATAAATTTGAAAATATGTATGTTGGTATTGGAAAGGGTCAATCCATATTTTTAGAAATTATATCTTAGTCCACTTTTTGTAGTTAAACCGCGACTTAAATAGAAAAAAAAATTTAGTTGAAGAAAGACAAAAATATAAAATATTTTTTTTTTAAAACAAAAAAACCTTATTCAAAATTCAATTGTTTACTTAAAAACAAAGATATCTACAATATTTTTTTTTTTTAAAGAACAAGTATTAATAATATTTATGAATTTCAAAATATTAACCATCTCCCCCTTAAGCCAAGTGTCCTCTTTTTTGGGAATCAAACTATCATCACTCTATTGTATCTATCGTTAGTCGGGACAACATAATTACTCACAGTAATACCTTAGAGGTTCCTATACTGTATCGTATTCTTTAATCCTTATTATTCAAACGGGTGTGATAACTGAATCTCAATTTTTTATTTTGGAAATTCAAAGACGTCCCTAAAAATGGATGGATAAGATACAGCTCAACGCTTGAGAGAAATTATTCTCTTGAACTCAATTAACGCAGGTTCGCCCCGGTCATTCCTAGAAAAGGAAATATACATTTTGTATATGGACTTCAAAGAAGATTCCTGGGCCGGATAATGTTTACTTATACTTAACTCCATCTGATCAATTGAATGACCATTAAAAAAGTGAGAAAATCTGACTTAGGAGTCAAATTCTAGACTGTATTTATTCAATGTAAATGCGACACAAACTATTTTTAAACACACTATTCCATGAAAAATATGCTTCAAAAGATTCTTTAAAGCACCATATCGGTTTAAATATTATTCTTCCCTCATAAACTCTGTTGGTATGCAGTTGGGACTAAAAAATAATAAATGAAAATCCTAATGTCATTGAGATTGATTTTTCTACCAAAAAATTTCACGTGTGGCTGGAATGCCCATATAAATATATTATAAATTTGTTTGACAATATTTATATATAGAAAAAAACAGTTTTGTATTGACCATTATATAGATAGCTAGATACATATTACATAGTAAAAATTCCATAGTAGACAACATTCCTTGAATAAGCATATTATGAGAAGTAATACAAAAAAAAGATATATATAAATTATAATCACGTGAGGAAATAACCTGATGATTGAATGAAATAAAAGAAAAAAGATCTTGTGGTCAGCTTCATACATTACGTTAGTTGCTATATAAATTTCAATCTATCTACAGTATCTATGCGTGAATTACCCATCAAAAAATATTTAAACATAAAACTCAAAATATATTGTAAACTATGGCAATAATTGTATTTTTTCGACGTTAAAACACGTAAATTAGTATCATGTTAGGTTCTACATATATATTTACTTTTGACGTAATGAGTTCTATATTCCTCTCTATTTAATTTGATGTGTACATAGTACATATCCCGACAATATTATATCAGTATTACGTGTACTTATTGAAGGCCGTAATCATGGTTTTGTTAAAACACCAACTAAATAAAATTTATCAATCTACAATAAAAGTTCAACAAAATGAATGCTGAGCTCTCTTAATAATTAATGTAGTCACCCTTAACGTCAATGATGGTTTTCAGGCGGTTGCGGAAGTCCCGACACTCTCCGTAGTCCTCTGTCATGGCGTCCAAGTGCTGTCTGAAAGTGACTTTGAGGGCCTTGATGTGGGGGGCAAAAGTGTCAAAAACGAGTTCAAAGAATTCAAAAGAGTTTTGTAACGGAGGAGATGGGGTTCTTTCATTGCTAGTATCAGAAGTGGTCTCTTCACAATCCCAAGTCTCTTTCCACCAACTTTTTTTATAGATCTCAGGAATGTCGGATGTGAAACGACGAGATGTCTTACATGGGCCTTTATGGACATCAGTGGATTGGCCTGAGCTGGTTTTTTTACTCCTACGGTACAGTTTGACCTTTTTGACGGAATCCTTCTTTTTCTCTAACGTTTTGGAATTGGTGACGGCGTAGACGGTGGTCTTTGAAACGCCCAACTGATTGTAGTGCGCGATTGGAAATTATCCATCACGTTCAGGTATCATTTCCTCGACTTTTACGTGAGCTAAAGAGCTCAAGTTTATTTTGTTATGCTTTAATATATCGAAATATGAATTAATTTCAATCACTCAACCTTCATTAATTAATGAATTAGTAAGTGTTCAGATTTCAATGAACCATCCGGTAGACGGATAGATACTACTACTCAAAAAAATATTGGAGTAGGCCTTTGATCCCCCGTTGATTACGTCATCATATGTTACTTATCATGAGGGGGATATTTATCCTTCAAGTATTTTCATACATTATTAACGACCATTTATAGTCAGCCTGGGATTTTTTTTTGTCGAATTAAAATTTTGTCTTTTTTGCTCCTTTAGAAAAGGAAAGTCTTGCAAAATTATGTATTTTATATTAGTTTGTAAACAAAGGGAAAGAGAGGGACTCCGTCTTGCGGTAGGTAAAATGATACAACTACCTGAAAAATAATATTACTTAATAAAACAAATAAGTGTATTATACTCACATAGAGGACCCTATGAAAATTCTTTTCACCAAGTGCTATTTTAAACACTACTTTAAACGTCCGTTAGTTTAAGCAACAAGCTAAAAACTATCACATTCCCTTGCAAATAATATTTATTTGTACTTTACTCATTCTCTATAGAAAAAATCATTCAAAAACTCTCCAAAAACATAAATGTAAACATACCATGATTAAAAAAAACAAAAATAAATAAATTTCTAAGCTTGTTAATTGACAAAGAAAAATCCCTTTCCGAGTCTTATTTATATAACTTCCACTGTATACTCTCTTTCTTTTCTTATCTGCTTATATAATTATAAATAGCTATGAATAAATTTGAATAAAAATGATAAAATATAAGTAGTAAAATAAGAGAAACAAAAGCTTAAGTTTCAACGCCAATAAGAAAAAGACAACAATTAAACTTTTGAGTGCCAAAACTTCTTAAACTGTCCATGGAGGTATATCAGGGTACGAAGATACTTCCTATTGTTATTCAAACTTGAAGGGTAGTAGCGACTAAGATCCCACACATATTTTCACGATAGATCATCCAGATTAGGGATTTTGATGGTTAATGCTGAATTTTGCAGTTATACAGGAGTAAGTCTCAAGTCTTTGAAAACAACTTTTATCAAAAATATGTTTAGTCAGCGTCAACATAAAACCCAGAAAGCCTCCCTATAAAAATGTAAAATTCCTGTAATCTTTAATACCAATTTGTGATGTCACTTTAATAATGTTTAATTAATTCGTTTATGTTTAACATATTATTTATTTTCTTTATGCTTATATATGTTTATTAGTTTAACAAAATGTTAGAATAATATATTATTTACAAAATTAGATTTTGTTCCAATTATAACGATAACTACGACTCGATCATACAGTCTAAATTTTGTACAAAAGAATTCAAGTCAAAAAATGAATTTATCTTTTAGGTCAGAATCCAAAACTGATCTCAGTTTTTCTCTCAGTCATTCTGAAATATATGGGTTTATAGTAATAGTTTAGATTCATTTTTTTATCCTTAAAACAATCGTGAAATTAAAAGTAGGACTAATAAAACTTATTTCAGAACAAGATACAGAATCAATAAAACACTTTTGAACAATAAAAAAATACTTTTTCATAAGTTTTATCAATCATACTTTTAATTGGGTGATTGTTTAAAGGGTAAAAAATGACTCCGAACAATAATAGCCCCGAATTACTATAATCCCAGATATTTCAGAATTCAGATGACTAAGTGAAAAACTGAGATACTTTTTGGATCCTCCACTCATTGGTAAATTTCGATTATTGCCTTACAAAAGATTAATACAAATATGCCCCCCCCCCTCCTCAAATGGTTCCCCTATGTAATCAACCATTAACTATGTTATAAAAATGGATTTTAACAAACCGTTAGAAACTTTGAAAAAAATTCAAAATGCTTTCTATAATTTGAGTAATATGCCAAGAAGTGATAGATGTGCCAACTAGCCCTGCTGACAATCCACCTCAATTATTATATTTCAACCATAGTTGTAATAAATTTAAGTATAACAACTCCATCAATGAATCACATACTATAATTCTTGATCATAAGCCATAGATATGGATTGACTAAATCTCTTTGATTGTTTTTGTGGTTATATTTTGATCATTAAACCAAAAATAACAAAAAAAAAAACATTTTTAGTCTTAAAATACATTGACATTTCTTCCCCAAAATGATTTAAAAAAAAAAATTAGTGGTTGTTTTTGAGTTAATAGGACATACGAGATGGGAATCTTAGTTTATATGTCATATAAATATATTCCTTTTTAGGTAATTCATGGTATTCTATTAGTGATTAGTTGCTTCATTAACTATAGAATTGACAGAATTGGATGTGATATGAAAACAAGTTCTGGGATAATGATTAATTATATCTTGTATTACTTATATACAATACAAAATGAATTATTTTATAACTTTGCGGGATGAATTGTAGCATACATGAACAATAATTCGACATATTACTAATATGTACATTGTACATATTACATGTTGATTGACCTATCAGAGTGATAAATAAAAATTAGTTAAGTAAGTATATTAAAACGTTTGATTCCATCTTTTTATGGCTTCAAAAGGAGTTAATTGATTGTTGATTTTAATGCCTGATTCAAAATCTTAGTGATACACTAATAGGTATAATATTTTAAAGATTAAACATATGAAATAGTTTAACTACTCATTCTAAGAGCACAAGCGGGAATTTTATCATTTATTTGATGATAATCAAGTGAGAAGTTGTTGTCAACGCCATTTATTGAGAAGTTTGACATTGTAGACTTAAAGTACTTAGTATATACTTACAAATATATTAACAACTCTCGTTTCTGTCACGAGCGTCCTACTTTCCCAAGATAATCTCTGATTGTAACTACAGCTATTGAGAATCACGATAAAAACACGCGATCCCCCTATCTATGTATGTCAGTGTTTCTCAAACTTTTGAATATTGCGTACCGTCTGAGAAAATATATACCATTATAAAGCTCTAAAGCTCTTTAAATTTGACAATTTTTAACTGAGTGTTCTGTAAAATTTTAAATGACCTTTTTCAAAATTTAAAAGGCATATTTTTAGATAATTTATTTAATAAAAGATATATGCTTTATATATAAACTTCTCCCCTTTCTTCTACTCAAGCCTCCACGTACCAAAGTTTGAGAACCACTGGTGTATGCCAAACGATAAATAATAAAAAAATATTGTTGGATGATATTTTTTAATAAGGGATATATTTAGGGACTTTATATATATATATATATATTAGGACTGGGATACTACTATAGTACGCTAAACCTACGGTTCGGTATGAACTGCGGTAAACCCTTCGAATTACGCGGTTTGGTACGGTATGTTATGAAATGTTTTTTCTTAATAGAATTAATTTAGTTTTTCAAGTTTTTTCTCTCGATATTTTATACTTTAATCATTTCTTTCTGTACAAATAAAGTTAATTTCTCTAAAAAAACATAGCTTTGTATAAAGTATATACAGGTTATAGAATACTATTATTCATGAATTTATAAATTTTTGCAAAAAGATGAGCTTGTCTAACTTCTTTGGTAATAAACAAGACTAGTTAGAAGTCACAATATTAACAACTGCCGAAAAAATTATTACGGTTGATAGGTATCGACAAGCTAACTTGAAAACATTGGATAATTTACTAAAGTTATCCCTCCAACGTTAACTTGGATGTATTTTATCAATTTGTAAGTCATTACCTCTTTTTTTTATTTAAATACATAAAAAACAAATATATATAAATTATTTCTTATAATATAGAATGCTTATGGATTCAAATCTTATCAAAAATATTTAATATGTGATTATATATTTACATGCTGTCGTTCCGCACCGACGATACAAACCTACTGAACCGAACTACGATACCACCCCATACCTTACCAGCACTAATAGGATACAGTATAAATTCCTCACACCTCCCATACTCAAGCCTCCACGTACAACAGTTGAGGACGGTTGCCATATGAAAAACGATAAATAATAGTAGAAGATTCAGAAGTTAACGTCATCCGATAATAATCAAATAATCAATATATGGAAGATCAGCTCAGTTCACTCCCTGAAATGGACCCTCGATGATATCATATTCAAATAAATATCAAATCTCAAATGAACACAATCCACATTTCTTACCCATGTGTCTTATATAGTACAATCTACATATTATTATTATTTAAAAAAACCAAAAACAAATAAATATAGGATAGCTTCCAACATTCTTCTATTAAATCTACAGTTGCATTCATCAAGCTTGAAATGTATTAAATACTCATTTGTTGATTGTTCGTTCTTCTAACCTTTATAAGTTTGCATATTTGCAATCGTATTCATACAGGGGCGTATAATGTTTTTTTTTGGGGTTTTGGAATCTAAAAAAAAAAAAGATTTTTTTAATAATATTAAAAAAAATTACAAACATTAAATTTTTTCAAAATTAATTTTTAGGAGAAAAATTTCAAAAGTCCACAGCTATTTATAAACAATTAAATTTAAAAAAATCAGAAATTAAGTTTCAAATATTAAATTTCTGGGAAAATAAATTCAAAAATTAAATTTTTGGAAAAAAAAAAAAAAAAATAACAGCTATTCACAATAAATTTCAAACATTAATTTTTCTAGTAAAAAGAAAATCCCCTCCAGCCAACCCCCTGCGGACGCTCCTGTCATTGTTCTGGAGAAAATCACATAAGTCCGAAAAAAATAAAAAAATCTGTTTCCGATCGAGTCTTTATACTATGATGGATATATTTTTAGAATTCCCATCTTATGTATCTGTGAATACATGTTACGCATGGAATGATTGTCTTAAAGCATCATCATTACTATCTTTTTTCTAACTATTCTTTTAAATTATTGATATACACACATTTGTTTATGCAAAAGCCTACATATATTAAAATTCATTTGTGGTAAATCCTCAAATTGATTTTGTTAAAACCATAACCCTATTATTGACTTTTGGTATATAAGGATTCCGTGAGTCATACCTTAGACAATATAGCTATAATCAAATAGGTATGTTACAAAATGCCGATTTACGGAGCAAAAAAAAAAAAAAAAAAATTGCTGGAGGGGTGCTTAGAAGTCTAAAAGTATTTTGGGGATTCCTATAGAAATGCTGGATTTTCATTATAAAAGCAATTTGACCTCATTTATATTTAATATAGATGAATCATTAATATAGGGTGATTCAAAACGAGCGGTTTTTTCCAGTAAGGATTTTTTGACAGGCACACGCGAGTTCTGTCAAATTCATACGTCATTTTTACTCAGTATTGTTTTACAATTCTTTATGGAAAGATATACGCCACAACAACGTGTACAAATTGTTCAATTGTACTATGAAAATCAGCGTTCTGTGAAAGTAGTTTTTCGCAAATTACGCCCAACTTATGGTCCACATAATCCACCTTCAGAATCCACAATTCGACGAATAATCGAAAAATTTGAAGGGGCAGCAATGCTTGAACGCGTCATCGAAAATTGTCGGGAAAGAATGGACCATTTAAAGGTCAGTTGCAACCAACAGATGAAGGGTATTATTTTCTAGAAATAATTGTAAAGGATTGTTTTTTCGGTTCATAATAAAGTTTTGACCATATTATAATATGTTTATGTGTTTTATTTCTACAATCCAAAAACCGTTCATTTTGAATCACCCCTTATATCACCCGGGTTAAAGATTTTTTCAATACACTGCTTCGTTTAATTGCACCCTTTGCTTAAAAATTAGTAACCTGAAAGATTGGCCAACTAAAATATAGTTTAGGACCCTTTATTATTCTCATTTTACAACAACGGTTGAGAGATGCACCGCTATAATCATGTTACTGTTATTCTAAGCCAGTTTTTCCCGACTGGGGCTCCTCGGAGTCCATATACTCTGCGTGAATAGTCAAGAACTCCTCAATAGATCACATAGATAATATATTTGATGGAGTATATTTTATATCCCGCACGGCTGCAGGGCAGCGTTTCTCAAACTTTTTTTAGTTGGAGCACCTTTCAAAAGTGTATAAAATTTCAAGGCAGCCCAGTGTAAATGTATATGGTTAAAAATGACCTTAATCCCTGAATGTCCTATTTCCAATAATTGTGATTGATGTTATTTGTTGGGATTCCCATTTTTAGCCTTACAAGTATCTACCCTCGTGACAATTGATGCTGTGTCAAAGCTAGTGGAAGAAGGCTTGCTATGAAGTAGGCAGAGGATTATAATGTGGATTGTAAGTCCATTTCTTTTGGGCCTTTTATCCTTTAGAAAAAGATCCATGGTGATGTTGTTCGTTATTTTTTCTTTGTGAAATCCAATTTATTTTTTCGGTAAACAATATAACAATATGCCGTGCACTTCTTTTACGCGGACCCAGTGGGTTATTGAACTTAAGAAATATTAAATTAAATTTAAAAAAAAAATGAATTTTCTCTAAAAATATTTTAAAATTAAATTTCAGTCATAAAATCTTTTAGAAAAATAATTAAAAAAATTCAGAGCTATTTAGACAAATTTAATTTTTGAATTATTTTTTTCAAATATTCATTTTTTTGCTCTTCTGCATAGTTTTCCAGAATGACAAAAAAAATCCAGTAATAAGCAAAAATTCCTTAATTTGGGGATTGCTACAACCCTCCAGCCCACCCCTTGTGGAAGTCGCTGAGAGGGTATCCCAGTGTCCCAGTTATGCTATAGGGCTCTCCACTCAGGAATGATAGAAAGGTTGGGAGTCACTGTTTTTATGAAAGGATCTGCTAGGTTAGAATAGTCTAATAGTTGTTTAGTATGGCATAGTCTTTTAGCCATAAGTTCATTATTGGCCTTTTTGATGGAAATGTTGAAGGATACAATGAAAATGTGAATCTGTAGAATATTCTTTTGCAAATAGTAAGTGTTCAAATTCTATGATTTTTTTATCGTCTTTGAGAGAGTTCATATTCGAATTGTTTATAACATAATTTCAGCCAAGAGACTGGTGGTGGGACGATTCAAAGGAAAAAATCCCGATCTCGATGCCATTTTATTAAAAATTACAGATGACGATTCTTTAATATTTAAAAAATACAAATTTGCTATCAGAGGAGCCCATAGGATTATATTTTAGGAGGGGGGAGGGTTTATCTAATTTTTTAAAGAAAATAATTTGAAAAATTATATATAAAATTTGAATTTTTTTTTTTTTTTCAAAAATCTAGAAATATTCACAATAAATTACATTTTTAGAAAAAAAATATTCATAAACCCATAGCTATGCTCACAAAATTAAACTTTTTGGAGAAAAATTTCCAAAATCCAAAACTGTACACAAAAAGATTTATTTTTTCAAAATTTCAACTATTAAATTTTTTGGAAGAAAAATTCAAAAAACCCCTGCAGCTCTTAAAAAAATTTTTTTTAGGAATTTTTTTTTGAAAAATTTAAATAAATTTCAAGTATTAAATTTCGTGTAAGAAGCAAAAAATTCATAAATTTTGGAGGGAGCTTTTTTTCATATTCCACCAAAGTAATAAATAGTTTAATACCAGTAATAAATTAGAATCGGAATTGCAAATTTAACACTATTTTCCTGATTCTGATTCCAGAAAAAAACACCCGATTCTCCGATTCCCGATTAATCATTCCATCACTATTAGAGACTAATCCCCCAAATCTTTCATACGTGGACAAAAAAATGGGCCTTTGTAAAGACACTGACAATAGATTTAAGGTAAATGCCATTTACATGAGTAGATATCCAAGTAACCAACACCAAACATGTAGTTTAATTATACATATACAATAATAAGCTAACAAAACCTTGAAAACATTTGTCGTTTCAAGGAGATCTAATCGCAAAGGTTCTCAAAAGCAAGGAAACCCAATTTAGCTCATGGTTTATATGTCAAAGTTATGCATTAGTAAATAAATAAATATATACAAAACTTGTTCGATAAAGGTTACAAAATATGCAATGTATATTAATTCTCCAGTCGGAAACATAGTTAAATATTTGATATTGTCATCAAAGATGTGTTCACTCCATTTTCTCATACCAATCTTCTTCATATATTTTGCCCATTAGTTAACATGACATAAAATATAGAAACATTTGAACAACATTCTGAGTAAAGTATGATCAAATTAATCAATGATATTACTCATTTTTGACAAAACTTTAGACATGGGCTGAAAAGTCCCTGCCTGAAAAAGGAAAACATTTTATTTTCCTCCTTCAATTTTTTTATTTTTTTAATGATCCTTATCATTATTTTTTATTTGCTTTATTGAGCAGAGTCCCCGTAACACTTTTCAAGCTTTTGTTTAGCTTGGACAGTATTTTTTCCGTCAAGAAGCAGTTTAAAATTAAAACAGGAAATTGTTCAGTATCCATTATTTTGGAAATAACAAAAGTAGTTTCCATCTTTTCCCAATAACTCAAAGACTAAAGAACAAATTGCCATGGAATTTTTACAGCTGTCTATATAAAATTGGTACAAACTGAAGATGTGGTGAAAAAAAGATATCCCCATCCATGTGTGAAGCCTGGGACTTATACAAACGGTAGTATACAGCATTGCTCGGATTAATTAGTCGTTGACTAAAAGACAAACTTTGCTTTAATAATAAGAAATTCTCAGGTTTAAGTATTGATTGATTACTCCATGAGCAGACTAACATGTACCTACTCAACACTTATATAAACCCAAATGTGTTCTCTTGTAAAGAATGAAAGTATTCTTAATTAAAAATTGAGAATATGATGTGATGCCTGAATAGTTTAGTCTCTAGAACACTCTCTAACAAAAGCAAATAAACCAGTGCTCCCCGTAAACATACTCAATACCACATAAACACACCTGCAATATTGAATTAATACCACTACATATAATTTATATAAAAAATATTTATATGATTTACATCAGGGAGTAGTACACCGTGTATACAAGTTCGATGCTACACCCACATTGTTCACGCCTGCAATATTTCATTAATACGACTACATGGTTATTTCTTTAAAAAAAATAAATTATGATATATATCAGGGAGCACAGATACAATGCACCCTGTGTTCACGCTTGATGCTACTTGCTAAGTGACTGTATGATCTAAATATTTATGCCTTAAATCAAAAATACCTTCATTTGGTTCGAAGATTCTTACGTTCATACAGATAGACATTGTTTTATACATTTTAATATTAATGTATATCATAGTATAATGTCTTGAGATTTAAAGTGACATTCATTATTCTTTTAAAAGTAATTTTAATTCATTTAAGATATAGATTGATGGATACATAATAATAATTATTATTTAAAAAAATCTTTGCAGATTTATAATTAAATACTAAATATTTTCTTCTTGTTACCTGGATCAACTTTTTCATCATCAATAGTGCAGTAATTTAAAAGAAGCTACATATTTTTTAAATGTATATACGAAGATATTTTATTGGGATCTTCATCACATCATAAATTAAGTCAAGACTTTTTCATCTCAACTAATTAATACTTGTATTTGTTTGGTTTGTTTTTAGAGTGCATGAGAGCCCAAATGCAGAAAATACACTTCTAATATTGAAATGAGGAGCTTATTGAAAAAAAATGAGACGTCATAATGGCTACTTGAGCTTAGGGGCGTCCACAGGATTATATATATTTTTTTGGGAGGGAAGGAGAGAAGCTTGGTTATCAGATTTTTTTTGAAAAACAATCCAAAAAGTAATCTTTTTTGCAAAAACAATCCAAAAAATAATCTTTTTTTGGGAAAAAAATTCAAAAATCAATAGCTATTTAGAAAAAATTTAAGAAATCCACAGCTATTCATAAAAAGTTTAAAAAACCCACAGCTATTTAGTAAAAATTAAATTTTTTGAAATAAAATTTCAAAAATCCACAGCTATTCATAAAAATTTCAAAAATCCAAAGCTATCCAAAAAAAAAATCAAATATTTATTTTTTTTCCTCTTCTGTATAATTTGCCCGAATAACGCAAAAAAATTCTAGTAATCAGTAAAAACTCCTTATTTTTTGGTTGGGGAGGGGGGAGGTGATGGATCTTTAGCCCCTCCAGCCCACCCCTTGCGGAGAACCTTGTAGCTCCACTATTGATTTATGTTCAGTAAACATATCGTTAAATATAAATGAAACGTATATTAAATCATCTCCTACATAATATCATGTTCAAATGGAAATAAACCAAAAGTAAACCATTCGAGTCCCTTTTGTGTAATTTAATATAAACATAGGGTGTACCCTTCTACATAAAAATACTGACAAACATATATATGTGAATGTTTTAAAGAAACAATAGATAGTCATAGGTATGTACCATGTATGTACAAGTACTATGAACAAGGTCGTGGGAAATGTTTGGAAGTAGCATGAAAATAGACAGCTGTACATACATAAACATCGTCATAAGCTATACAGCTATTTTAATATATTCCATTATGATAAAATATTCAAACCGATTAATAATATGTTTATAATGAAAGATATTTAACAATTAAGTATAATTCCAATTTTATTTCTTCAGAAAAACAAAACAAAAAAACAAACAATATTCAGTATTCACCCTCCCAAATTAAGTAATTTTTGCTTATTAATAGAAATTTTATTGGTCAGGATGAAAATTTTTTACACAAAATGAAAAGTAATTTTTAATTTTTTTTTTTTTAAATTTTTCTTGAAAAAAAAAAAAATGTCATTAGGTCAAATTATGCAGCAGAGCAAAAAATTTAATATTTGAAATGTAATGTTTGTAAATAGTATTTTTGAATTTTTTTTCTAAAAAATTTAAAATTTGTAACTTTTTTTTACAGAAAATAATTTTTTTGAGTAGCTATAAAATTTTAAATATTTTTTCAATAAATTTGATTTTTGTTAATAGTTGAGGATTTTAGAATTTAAAAAAAAAAAATTTGATATAAGAAATTTTGTTTTAATAAATTTAATATTTAAAATTTTTTTTAGGATTTTTTTTTTCCAAAAACATTTAATTTTTCAAATTAAAAAGAAAAAAAATCATTGTCACATAGCTATAGAGTTTTGGAATTTAAAAAAAATATGCGGACGCCTCTAACATTTTGTTATTGAAAATCTGCTCTACTTATTAGTAAAAAGGTTTAGGTATTAATAAAATAATTAATTAGTAACTTGATATTAACATAAATTTTAATGAAATCCGTATTTTCTCTCAAGGTGTTCTTTAAAAATAAAAATAAACCCAAAATCAGTTGGTAGTAGGGATGTTAAAATATCTAGAATTTTGGTATCGATAATTATAATGATAATTTTTTGATACACATATTGGCATCCGTATTCATGAAAATAAAGACATTAATTAATTTTCTAGATTGATTATAAGTGGTACAGAAATTAATAAAAATGAATCAAATTTTAAAATAACTTGTTGAAAAGTCTAAAGTACTTTTCACAAGCAAATTATAAAGAACTTTTCAGCGAAACTTAATTGAAAGTAAAAATGTACGCCATATTATGAAAATGTACATTAGATTGGATACAATTCAGATATGAAAAAAAGTATTTCATAGAAAGAAAGCCCAGTGCTAAAACTGATTCAAAATATATATAATTTATATTAAAACCAATAAATAGTTTGATTATTTTTTTTTACTGAATTTAAATTAATTTTTTTGTGAACAGCTATGAATTTTTGAAATTTTTCTCTGGAGAATATAATATTTGATATTTTTTTCCATAAAAGTTTTATACTTGATTTTTTTTTTTACAAAAAAATTTAATATTTAAGACACTCACTTTAGAAATGATAGACTTCTTGGATAATTTTCTGATGAAGCTCAATTTAATTGGGGTACAAAGCCCTTTTTTGATACAATACTTTTGGGGCTCATTACATTTAAAATGCTCTAGAGTTAATGAAAGATTTATTTCCTACCGTTTGATGTTTATATCTGAAATTGCAGTTGATTTTGTTCATGGTAAAATTTCCAGTAGTATCATATCTAACAAATTACTTAATTACTTAGAAATGTTGTGTAAAAATTATGATTTTGTACTAGTGATAACTTTTATAAACAAGTTATCACTAATTGCAAACAAAAACTGAGATTAATCGTTTTAAATAAATAATTTAAAGAGCTTGGTATGAAAATAATGTATTAATGTAATATTCCATGGATGATTGATATATTCCTAATGCATTTTTGGATATTGTAATAAAGTGATGTGTCATTCCGGCCAAAAAAAGACAATAAAAAATCTACAGCTGACCACAAAAAATAAATTTGTTAGAAAAAAAAAATTCTAATATTAATTTTTTTGAAAAATGAAATTAAAAATTCCCCCCAAAAAAAAAAATTTGGGATGAAAATTTGAATAATTTAATTTTTGGAATATGTTTTTGAGGAATTACGTTTTCCGGAAATTTGGATATTTGGGAGTTACAGCCCAGCTCCTTGTGAACGGCCCTGTGTGGGCGTCTCTGTAATTGTAATATATCTATTAAAGCAACAAAAAAAATCTGTAGACCCGTTTGGGAGTCGAAAGAGCTGAGGTTCTTTTAAATAAGCCGATCCGAAAGATCCGGTTCTTCAAAAAAAGATGAAATTCCCATCAGTATTGTAATTCATATTACTAAAATATAAGTATAATGTGGCGCATTATTAATTTCAAATGCATAATAACCATGTAATTTTAATATATAAATCTAAATAAAATTATAGGATCAATTAATATATATAAATTAGAGGGACCAATATTATATTTAGATAATGCATTTTAAGACAAAGAATTACAACTGTTATATTCATCTTGTTGAGTAGTTGGTATTTCATCCCAATTGTGGGACTATTCTTCATTTCATAGCCCTGACGTAATCTTATTTTATCTAGCAATCTTTATTTTTAAAAGAAGAGGAAAAAAGCCTAAACTTATTTGGAAGTTCGCCAATTTTTCTCTTTGACTGTGGTATTATACTCTGATAGTGGTAGAAAATTGTTCACAATATAACAACAGCTAGCTCGAGTTCAAGAAAGCGACGCTGAAAACATAAATAAGGGGGGAAAAATGATAGAAAAATCGACAGTTGGCAAAATATAGATTGTACAATTTTTTTGTTAGTGGGATGAAACTATGGAATATGTTGGAATCTTGGTATTATTTTATGATATTAAAACATGAAATATTTTGCCGTGAACATATTTATATTACCACAATTCTAAGAAAAATGAAAAGATCACTGAAATTTGTATCATTTTTCGGGGGAAAAAATATGTTTATATCAGTTAACACATTATTTATCTACTCAAGCTTTATAATATGTAAAAAAAAAAAAAATACTTATTTTGTTGTTGCTACTGTAGGCTAATTTTACTGACCTCTTTTCATGTTATTATCAAGTAATATTTGCCTGATATATCTGTCACCATTATGTCTTAAATTAAGATTTTAAATATATATATCCAATGTTCAATATATATTTGTATAATACTATCAATTAAAAATAATAATATTTAAAAATTGGCCAATTACAGTCACAAATGTAATGGTCAAAATGTTCAATATTTTAATATATTTGAGAAAAAGATTATAGAAAAATAGTATTCTATTTATAAAATCAATTATATTTTATTCCTTTGTATGCATGTATTTGTGTACGATACATTTTTAATGAATTAATTAGAATGATTAAGATATACTTTTTATATATTTTTGTTATATATATATATTGTGGACAAGATGCGATTTTGTACAAGTTGCAACCAAAAAATGAGATGAATAAATGAAGGATATACAGTATGAGGATAATGGAATAATTGAATATTCTATGAATGATTTGTAACATTTATTAGTTTTTGACTATTTTCATAAAAATTACTAAAATATACCTATTCTGTGTCACATTAAAAAGTTCAAACAACCACAGTTATATTACTCATAAATACAAAATAACCCTGTCATTTTAATAGATCAAAACGAAATGATCGTATATTTGTTAATTAGAATGATCTGTATTGTAATTATATATAGGATTTTATGATGAAAAAATTGCAACATGTACGTAACATATTTTCGTGGGGTTAATGCCCACGTGACGTAACTCACAAGAACATATATTTTTAAATAGTTTTATCTTACTTTATAAGCAATTGAGAACATATTTATAAAAATACAATTTTATGATCAGTAAGTTTTTAGGCTGATTCCAGCCGCACAAAATGGTGACCTAACTTCCAAGGTCTCAAAAATCTACACTACAAAACTGACGTAAGTGATAGTTACGTCTTTTTACAGCAGCTACATTGTTGCAAAATCGACCTAACTGTATGTACCGACTATAGACTAGAGAATAAAATTTACGACGCAAAACGTCGTAACTGACTTTTCTCCAAAAAATAATTAACACTTTGATTTTTTGTGCCAAAGACATTATTTATTGACTATTGTTGCGTATCATAACTTAGGGATAAAAAGAAGAAAAAAAGTCAAAACCGATTTAATATACATTAAACATATTTTTAATGAACATATCTCAGATTGAAAAAATGGTCACGTAAATCACTTTTGCACTAACCCCACGATATGTTGTGTCAAGCTGTGATTTTGTAGAAGTTATAACTTGTATAATCGAATTGAACAAATTATAAATCCTCTCTTAATGTCTGATTTAATTAAAACATTTTAACCACCAACTATTAATTGATGCTACGATTTCATTTTGATATATTAAAATTATTTCTCTATTTACGAATGATCCTACTCTGAATACTTGGACTATATAATACGTCAATAGATTGCTTTACAATATGTGATTTTTATCAAAAAAGTCAAAAACTTTGGACCATACATGAAATATTCAATTATTCCATTATCACTCCTCATCACAAGTCCTACTCTAATTCTTCATTTTAGAAACTTTATACAAATTACAACCAAATAAAATGAGATAATTTGGCATACACGTTTCAATTTGTACCAAATTTCAAACTGTAAATAGTGGGAAGCACACTTGTTTGCTTGGGTAAATTTTTATCTTACAAATTTATCCTTTTCATGAAACCAAAGACTTTATCATTATTTGCAATTTTACCTCATGACGTATTCTACTTTTACTTCCCTTGGCAGAATTTGTCTTGATAATTCAGTTATAAGGCTGAATTCATGGAGGTTACATATTTGATTATAGTCTTATATATAAGGATGTCGTTTTTGTAAAGCCAACTCTATTTAAAAATAAAAAAATGAAAAACAGTTGTTGCGTACTATTTAATAGGTAAAGTAATAATAATTAGTATAACATATCCTATTTGCAACTTTAACGAATAAATTGTAGATATCTCAATGTTCCTGATATTGAAAAGCTTAACCATTTTTATATTAACTCTACTTTATTGTTATTTATAATATTTCTTAAGCAGAAACCAATCTTGTGCCCAGTTCAGGTGTTCTATTAGTCCAGGTTCTTTCATTTCAAGGGTTTCGGTTTCAGTTCAGCTGTATCGGGTTCGATTCTTTTTATTACATGATCAGTTTGGTAACAGGTAGATTAAAACAATGGGCTTCACTAGAACATTCGCCCCCAAGATATGATATTCCATACAAACAGGGTCGTAGCTACCTTATACGCAGAGTATGTAGCACCCAAAGCTCCAACAGGGCACTGAAAACTCGAATAAAGGGGGCCTCAGTTTAAAATGTATTGGTGTAGTGTGAACTTGGGATAGGGAAGTTTGTGGAAACTTAGACTTAAGAAATATTATTGTTATCATATTATAGGGCCCTGACAAGCTTATTAGCAGACCTAGAATCATAATATACCCCACTACTTCTCTCTTGTATTTACACTGTCTGGTGCCTAAAACCCCTTTTCCTGATCCATAAGAGGTCCAGAAAATGGACTTATTTATTAATTTATTTTTTATAATATATATTGTATTTTATTTATACATATATTCTATATACATAGGAACAAATGCACAAGAACCGAGACCGATAGTCAATATGTTGTGGTCTCCGTTCGACTTTGTCAGTTTCAATTATAGTGGCTCAAGAACCGGAACCGCTTGAGCCTCTAGAATCGTAAGACTGCTAAGGCCACAACCTTGGCAGAAACACGTCATATTCTATCCTCTAATAGCTTAATATAATAGGTAGCTGATTAAAAAAAAACTTTAATCAATAGTAAGATATGTCTAGCTCACACCTTCTTCTTGCGCATACATGTATGACCAGTTCTATTAATAGGTCACGGTGGTCTGGAGAAAGTATTCTTGTCTATCTTTGGTGTAAAGTGTCCTAAAAATCCGTAATAACATAAATATATATGAATTTAACTATAATTATAATATTTTCCCTATGCTAATTCTATTGTAAATGTAGAAGTAGGTATCCGGGCCTTCAAAGGATTTAATCAAATTATCTTTTTTGAAAATTCATTTTTTTTGTTCCATATCAATAATTTATTTTTGATCAAGGAGAAAATATTCTTGCATTGTCCCTCCCCCCTGTGGACGCTCCTAAGAAGGTTCTCCTCTTTATAGTAGTAATTTATTTTCTTTCCCCAAAATCATATAACATGCAGCTGATAGTAAAAAATGTATTCATTCAGTAATAACATAAGTCCTGCCTTCTCCTTTCGCTCTTTCAAAAATCCCATCCCCAGCTATAGATTAATATTTCGAGTATACTCAGAATCCATAGCGGATAAAAAAAGTATTGCAAAGACACCTACTTTGTAAAAATATTGATCAAGTGGTCTTTGTTTCGCCACTCGGTCTTTGCCTCGTCCTACATACGAAATACAGTTTGCAGTCAAAATTTGTGGGGACATGTTTCTATAGAGACAATAGATTCTTTATAATATCCCTTGAATCAAGATAAATAACATTTCACGTATACCAATACCTAAAATGAGAAAAAATAATACTCATATCTCTCATACAATAAATTAAAACTTGCTCCATGTCATCTTATTTATTTTTATTCTATTAATAAGAATTTGAGTTGAATAGGAGCATTTTGTCTCATGGCACAATTCCTAAGAGTTAAAGCGGGATATTAGCATAAAATCATAAAATACATTGCTTATACAGAATGTCTCAGCTAAAAAGATCCTTCCTTCCCTAATGTCAACACAAAAGTAAGTTAAAATGCTTTTTTTTTTCTCAAAAGTGAATGTGGATAATACTTTTATTCTTGGCGAATTATTGTCTATTTCTTAAAAAAATCATTTTTGTTAACCTACAGCGAGCGTCTCCAAAGGGTTTGCAAATTGAATTTGAAATAGTTAAAATTGATTTTCACAATAAAATAATGGGATATTAATGGATTTTATTTGAAAGGGCAAATGGGGCCAAATATATAAGTATCTTAAGTCAAATAAAGATTTGTAATTATAACTAACATTCTTTGACATCTTAAATCATCCTGCAAATTTGAATACAAAGAATATAATTGACTCTATGGAGGGGCGTCCACATGATTATATTTTAGGAAGGGGAATAAAAAGGAAAAAATTTCAAGAATCTAAAGTAATTCACAAAAAATATGGATTTTTTTTCATAAAAAATTCAAAAATTAAATTTCAAATATTAATTTATTTTAAAAATTCAAATCAAAAAATTTTTAAGAATAAATTTCAAAAATCAATAGCTATACACAAAAAATTTTGATTTTTTTTTTACAAAAATTCAAAAATTATATTTCAATACTAAACTTGGTAGAATTTTTTTTAAATATAATTATTTTTGCGGAAAAAAATCTCAAAAATCAATAGCTATTCATACAAAATTAAATTACAAAGATCCACATCTTTTTTCCAAAAAATGAAATTTTTAAAAAAAATGTCAAAAAGGTACAGGATAAAGAATTAAAAATTCCATAAATATTTACAAAGAGCTCAATTTTATAGAATTTAAAAAAAAAAAAATCTATAGCTCTTTACAAAAAAATACATTTCACAAATTATTTTTTTGAGGAAAAAATGTCAAAAATCCATAGATTTTTGGAAAATTTATTTAAAGAATGAAATTTTTTGGCAGTTAGGATATTTGAGAAAGGTAGGGGTTACATACCCTACAATTGACGCCACTGCTATTAAATATTGGCCATTATGTATTTATGAAGTAAAAAATAATTAATAGGGATTTGATTTTTATTTAATATTGGTTTTGATTATGCATCAGATATGTGGCCTTGATCAGAAACACAAAATAGGGTAAAAAAAACAATAAGAATGTCCATTTAATTTTTTAGTCACCTTAAAAATATACAACCAATTATTTCATGTACATATTTAGGTCAATTATAATCTTTGTATTAAAATTTATGGGAGAACTTGAGATAGACAAAAATGTTAACTGTAGTTTAAAATCTTCGTTTGACTTATGAGATTTAATTTGATATGACTTTTTCAATGAAATCTATCTCTTTCAATGGGGCATTGTGAGCGGTGTCTACAAATGGTTATAATCAGAATGATTTTTTGTTATATATTGACAATAATTCGTCAAAGAATAAAAGAGTTAGTCACCAAGTTAGTGAGTTTTTGCTTTTTACTAGAATTTTTTTTTGTCAGGATTAAAAATTTTTAGACGAAAATAGGGGTAAACATATTTTTGAAATATTTCTTTACTTTAAAAAAAATTCATTTGGACAAATAAAGAAGAATTTAAAAAATATCTATAAAATTAAATTCTTGGTGAATATTTATGGACTTTTTTTTAGAGAAAATTTAATATTTGTAAAAAGCTGTGGATTTAAAAAAAAAATCTAAAAATTAAATTTT
Source organism: Lepeophtheirus salmonis (assembly GCF_016086655.4). Classification (NCBI taxonomy): domain Eukaryota; kingdom Metazoa; phylum Arthropoda; class Copepoda; order Siphonostomatoida; family Caligidae; genus Lepeophtheirus; species Lepeophtheirus salmonis. The sequence goes on from NC_052143.2 coordinate 8,404,370, forward strand.
TTGTGAATAACAATGGATTTATAAATTTTTTCAAACAAAAAAATAATTTTTGTGAATAGCGGTGAATTTTTGAAATTTCTTCGAAAAAAATTTAATATGTGAACTTATATATAAAAAAAATTCCAAAAACTTTTATTTTTATAAACTTTTTATAAACAGCTGGGGATTTTTTGTGAATAACTATGAATGTTAGGATTTTTTTTCCAAAAATTAAATTTTGTGTGAACAGCTGTGGATTTTGCAATTTTTTTTCTATAAGAATTAATTTTTTGTGTATAGCTATGGATTACCTGTATGTTAGTTCATATACTATCTAACTAGAGACTGGAAAGGTATCATCAGTATTCGGGAAAGTTTCCAAAGTTTAACAAAAAATTTATTTCTTGGAGAAAATGTTGAAAAGTTGGACCTTACTAAAAGTATGTGCAATTTTGGACTCAATTTTCCAGAGATAATAATTGCAAAGATCATTTCTAAAATGGTTTCAACGAATTTTACTAGAGGAAGGCCCTGGATTACAAATTTCAAAAAACAAACATGATTTTAGACTGATTTTATTTGGTTCTGAGAACATTTTTTTACAATCAGGATTGGAAGACGAGGACATTCTCTACTTTGAAAGAAACCTTTATATGGGCTGAAAAGCGCAGGAAGACGACCCCCCTTTATTTGTCAGGGCGAATGACATTTTGGCGAAGAGACAAGGAAGAATCAGCGTGGGAGCAGAGGATAGGGTAGCAGTTGAAAGAAAGGCGATACTAGAAGTCTTCCTCAAAGATGAGGATCTTGTGGCCGAATTAAAAGAAAACTGCCCTAATAAACTCCTAGCCTAATGCTTAACAAGATGAATATCCATATTTATGACAAAAGACTTAAGGCATCTTGCATCTGTGATCCTTGCGAAATTAAAATTAAGGGAAAGGGCCAAAGTAAGAAACCTATTGGTTTTAATTTAAAAAATCAATAATGATTAATAAAATGGATGGATGCACGAGGCCTTTGGAGCCACTGAAATGTAGGCTGGCTTTTTACCTTATATCAACTGGATATTTTAATGAAGGAATATGGTTCCTACTTGACAACTCAATCTTACAAAGCTTCTTAAAAAACCAATAATTTGGTTCAAAGAATTCCGGAACAAGCTCAGAATCATCCCAACGAGGAAGTGTAATCGATTTTTTTTTATTGTTTAAAGCTATTTTATGTTATATTAATTATTAATCCCTTTTTTCTTTCTTATATTTTGTATAAAAATAGTTGAAATATTGGGATGAATCATAATAATAATGGCTATGGATTTTTGAATATTTTTTTTTTCCAAAATAATCCATCTTTTTCTGAATAACTATGGGTTTTTGATATGTTTTTCAAAAAAAAAAAAAATATATATATGCATATAATCCTGCGGACGCCCTTGATGAATGCTATCCTGACTCAATTTTTAGAAGAATCATTCTAGATTGTTTTTTTTGGCTCACGGGCCTCATATGTATGTTTTTAATTTCTTTCAAAAAGTAATAATCAGTGTTACAACTCAACACGGAAGTGTTCCAACACTTCATTTGCACCCAACCATATCATGCATGCAATTAACTGTTAAAGGTTGTGAGATAATGTTACAAAAATTAAGCAAAATATAGATACACCTAATACCCATCCTCACGCTGAAATTAAATCATTAACAATACACATCTCAGGCCTCATCATATGGGTACTATTACATATTTCATTCGCTGCTGAGTCATGACTCATGAGTATTGCTTAACCACAGACATAATCGGAAACCGCATGTTCCTACTTTTATTTATATTTCAATAAAAAAAAATGATATCTAATTTAAGTTTATGTAACACATTTTTGAAACTAATTTCCATTTCATTGTATTTATACAAAGTTTTTTAACGAATCCAATACAAAAAGATGATGAATATTAGTTTTATAATTTCATTTAGTGTTGTGTTGGTACTTATTTATGACTGAAGACTTCAGTCAAGTTCAGTTTATTACTGCATATCATTCCTAAAACTTATAAAATTCTGTCCTTGATGACCTAAATCAACTTTATTTATTCTTTAATAAATTCTAGTACTGACAATCTCAAGGACCGTTCCCACGGACTGATAGGACAAAGTGGCGTTCGCAGGATTATATTTTGAGATTTTTTGATTTTTTTCACCCCCCAAAAAAATCAAAGAATTAAATTTATAAGGAAATTTTTTTGAAAAAAACACATTTCAAATGTGAAATTTTTTGAAAGATAATTTCAATTATTGATTTTTTTTTTTTGAAAAAAATGTCAAAAATTCTAGTTATTCTCAAAAAATTAATTTTTTTGGAAAAATATTTCTAAAATCTATAGATGTTCAGAAAAAAATTAATATATTGGAAAACAATTTAAAATATTAAATTATTTGAAAAATAACTTCAAATGTTAATTTTTTTTTAAAAAAAAAAAAAACATTCACACCAATTCCTTTTTTTTTTTTTTTCACATATCAAAAATACAAGGTCAAGATTATAAGTCTAAGTTATACAAAAGGTCAAAAACTTATAATCGACCCTCATTTTTGAACAAATTGAGATACAGAGCTTAAAAGTAATCTCTTTGTAGCACGTAATACTTCATTTGTTTTAATTCAATATTACACATTTTTTAATTTAACATAGAGAAAAAGTCATGTTTGATGTAGAACGATAGCGGAGGTTTGAGCTCTACCAAGTGCCCATCCTATTGTGTCTTGTTGTAACAAACTTATTCGCAGGTATAATAATTATTATGAGCCTAATATGTATTTATCTATTTATTGTTTTATCAAAAGATGTTCAAATCAAGCCAAATTGGAGTTGTACTTAGTAAATATATAAATAATTAGTTGAAGGAATTTCATAATTAGGCCTTGCTAATCATAATGTAGATTTTATGACTTCCTACCTTGGTAAAATGTCATGTTATCATTCGTAGTCAATTACAATATGTACATCCTACGTAATTGCTTTGTAAAATTAGCGCAATTATCCAAATGTTCAACTTTGTCAATTCAAAGCTGCAAGCCCATTCAAATTTAGACATAGAAAGAGAAAACTCCATTACGATTTTCATTTAGGAAATTACATGCCCTAAAAAGTTAGAAACGTATACTTTGTTCTGTTTTTATATTAAAAATCATTTTTCTTTGTTTCTTTGACCTATTTAGAAGAGTACCTTTGGGGTTTTTTGTGAGTACATATTTTTATTAACATGAAATAAATAAAATACTTAGTTTAAAAGGCATTCTAAGAGTTTTAATGGAAGCATGTCCCTGTGTATTAATGAAGATTAATGAATTCAATTATAAGTAAATTATAATTCATATATATCTTTAAGTAAAGGCATTTCTACAATATAAAAAAAATGTGGAAGGGATTTTTCATACAGTTGTCCCTATATATATAATATATTATAATAGTTATCGTTGGATAATAATGTAATATGCGTATTACAAATGTTGAAATGATTTTAATGACATGCCTTTGCCCTAAAGATATGGAGCGTGCATAGGGGGCTGTTGCTCTTTTCTAAAAAAAATAATTTTCTGGGAATAACAATGAATTTTTTTCCAAAAAATTAAATTTTTTGTTAACAGCTGGGGATTTTTTTTGTGAATGACTTAGGATTTTTGAATTAAAAAAAAAAAAAAATTCCAAAATCCAAATCCAAAGTTGACCGTCCCCCCAAAGCATATATATATAAATCCTGCTGATCCCTCAAGATAAAAATCTTGTCCCTGCTTATTAACTAATAATACCTAGATGTAACATATATGTATTATGTATCCATCATTTATGTGTACAAGAATTATTTTTTGTGATGTATTTGATTCATTAAGTTCATTGTTTTATGAGAGGACAAAGCAAGTTTTTTCCATGTCTCGTAAAAAAAGTGCTCTATTTTTTCCAAAGGATTATTAAGCATTTTGAGCCAGTTATATAGGTACAAAGTATTTTATGACTTTATAACCCTATATATACGGCTAAAATTAATCTTCTTTGTTTATGCGTTAGCCTAATATCTGTAAATTTGTATGTATACCATAGTAGTTATCTATGATCTATACCCAAGGTTGTGTCCTTATCGGTCTAGCAGTTCCTGTTCTGGAACTTCTAGAATTGGAACCGAAATCGCGATATATTGCTTATCGGTCTTGGTTATAGTGCTTTTGTTCCTATATAGTATACATAAAGAAAATACAATATATAGTATAAAAAATAAATTAGTTTAAATCAAGAAGTCATTTTTTTTTTACAATTACAACGTTTTCCAATGATTTTTTTATGTCGCCAGAGTGATATAGTTGTATCTGAGTTCCAAATAGTTAAGGGCTTCTTATGGATCTAAAAAAAATGGCTTTAGGCACCACCCGGTGTAAATAAAAGAGGGAAGGTTGATTATGGATCAGGTCCACAACTAACCTTGTCCGGGCCTTATAATTTTCCCTAAGTCAGGGTTTCCCAAACTTTCCTATGCCAGCTAATACATTTTTAGTGAGGCCCTATTTATGCAAAACATGTGTATGATGTTCGTTGTGAGTAAAAAATGGCATTGATCAACGAAGTATTTATGCCACAATCGTGGAAAAGGTGATGTTCTTATTGCGATCTGCGAAGGACAAGACAATATTGAGGTTGTAAATTTCATAAATCTAAAAGAGTCTTCTGTATAGCGAGTCAGTAAGGAACTGGACGAATCTGCTCCATGCCACACTGCAAAGAAAATGTTAAGCTGGTTGTCATAATTTTTTTGAATTTTGTGGGACCCATTGTTTTGCTCCCAAGCACACCGGACCTCAACCTCATACTTTTTTGTGTGCAGTGCGGTTGAGCAATACAGCAACATATCCTCCTGCAATACAAAAATAGAGCTGATGTCCAAGACTCGGATAATTTGTAAAATCTACCAACGGAGACTCTCATTTAGAGTTCGAGTCGCGGCTGTTATAGACGCCAAAGGCGATTATATTGATTAATAATATTTTATTTGAGCATTGGTTTTTGTTAAAATTGGTTGATTAGTGTATCAGAAAATCCATTTAATAAAATATATTCGGGTTGGTTGTTAAATAAAGCTTGCACCCTGTACATGGTAGTGTTGTAGAAATAGTGTTCATTAAGAACTAGAGATGGGACGATTCCAAAAAAATATCCAGATGCCAATTCTGATTTAATCTCCAAATTTTAAATAATAGTTGACAAATACAATTTTTCTATCAGAGGCGTCCACAGGATTATATTTTAGAGGAGGGGGGATTGATGGGTGGATTTTTTTTTGAAAAAAAATTGAAAAATTAAATTTCAAATATTAACTATTTTTGGGAAAAAAAAAATCAAATATACAACTTGGTATTTTTTTTTTTTGAATCTACAAATATTCACAAAAAATGGAATTTTTTGGAAAAAAGTTTCAAAAATTAATGGATATTCACTAAAAACATATAAAACCCATTGCTTTTCACAATTTTTTTTAAAACACACAACTGTTGACAAAAAATTTTGGAAAAAATTTCCAAAAATATTATATTTTTCTGAGAAAAAATAAAAAAATATATTGTTATTCAGAGAAAAATAACTTATTTTGGGGAAAAAATTGAAAAATTTAATTAAATTTCAAACTTTTTAAATTTTCTTGTAAAATGCAAAAAATCCTTAATTTTGGCGGGGACTATTTTATTTTTCATATCCTAGAAAAGTAATAAATCAGAATCAGAACCACAAATTAAACATTATTTTTTCGATGCTGATTCCAATTCCCGAAAAAAAACCCGATCCTCCTATTCCCCATTCTGATTAATGGTGCCATCACTATTAAGAACTACTGTTTTTTAAACATGAAAGGCTATGTTCCGAGAAATACAAAACATATAAATTTGTGTACCTGCAAATAAAATAAAGAATGTAAGTATTTTTTGTTCATATGTTAAGTGAATTATATATAGCTACAAGGTTTCTAAAATATCTTATTTTAAAATTACTTTTATTCTTGTTAAACTACTATAATTATGACTTTTAATTAAGATGGTGTATCCTCTACATATGATCTTAAATTGATCCACCCTTCACATTTTTGATCGTTTTACTCAACACAAAATAGTTAGTCAAAAGGTTTTAAAATATTGACATTTGAATGGCATCGTTTGTGCCAAGTAATGGTCAATCTTTATAATCCCACTGATGTAAAAATTTATATTAAATTATTTTTGAGCCGTCTATTTATATGTTATTGAACCTCCTATTAGTGATCTAAACTTACTTCCTGAATTAATATCAGGGAAAAATGACATAATTGGCTAACTATTAGTTGATTTTGGGAATATATTTTTTCCTTTTTAAGAATAAGTTTGGAGATACAATGGAATATATGAATATTAGATAGATAAAAATAAATTTGGTAACTGATAAGACATTAACAATGACTCTGAATACTACACACAAGGAAAAACAAACAAGAGATAATTGAATACATTGTATTTGCAATGTACTCCACAGTCGTAATTTGTTAATATTATTTCATTTCCTAACGGGAGGAAAAAATGTCAATTCTTTCAAAATATATCAATCATATTTAAACTTACAACTAATACTTAATTCAAACCTACTACTTAGAGTCAACCCTATTAATTTCCTATGCCAACTCCAATCGCCTTCATGAATTAGTCATACTAATAATATAAACTCCTTTATGAGTCATTCAAGGTTTTTCTTAGAGTGGATTCCTCTTTTGAAAAACGAAGAAGAATAAAAATTCTGCACATCCAAAGGCCTCGTTAGATTTTGGGTCAAAGACCTATAAAAAGTATAAAGTGTTTTGAGATTTATTCTGTGAAGTAAGTAGTTTGAGGTTGTGGGCGTTGAGAAAACCACGTATAAGAAATTATAATTACACTATTCCTATGTGAGTAAATTGTAAAATATATGTACAACATACACACATATGTATATTGTTTCAATATAAGGCTTAGTGATGTTGTCATCATGTCTCAGATTACCACGACTACTATTCCGTTTTTTTATTTTTATTTAATCTTTTTACTCCTAAGCATGTTAGCAGACGCCTTTAATGTACTATACAATGTACATAGGTATCTCTTACATATGTACTTATTCAGCTAAATAAAGTATACAATATCCACTGTGACCGGTACATACATTCCTAGTACATTCGTACCCTGTCAAATACATCCCCAGACATTTTATTCCCTCTATAGAAGAGGGAATGAATAATGATTGGATTTACTTCAATTTCCCGAGGTACCAATAAATAATAATACCACGGATTCCATGCCTAATCAATATTAGATATTTATAATGCGTCATTTCTAATCAATGAACACACAGGTAGCCCATAATTCATGGGAACAGAACAGATACCCCCAGTACTCTACAACCGAGAGAGTATCCCCTCCCCTTCCGTCCTTTTACCTCGAAGTGTTGTACTCCCTGAGCAATCTACGCTCCAAATCCTTTACATCCCCTCCTTTTTCAACATTATTATTGAGAAGCAGTGGCGTCGCAAACTCCTTTAGGGGTTTGAGCCCCCTTAAAAATTGTGAAGACCCCTCCCCCAATTTTTTTCATATCTTTAATACATGTATAATTTCTGAAATTTAGCAAGTAGACGTATAAAATAACCAGATTTGTTCCTACCATATTTTTGGGACTTCCGAGGTCATTAATACACTGTTTTTGACCGAAATAAAACCTACTTTGTCTTCTATCTTTCTATATCTCTCTCCCCTTCTCCCTCTGTGTCTTTCACGTCGTTACCTTTATTTTATTTACGCAACCTTTCATACAAAAAGAATAATAAAAAAAGCCAATGGTTAGGCTAACTAGTCAATCATACTAACTGCCATTTATATCTTATATATGCTCAGACTATCACTCTCATATTATTTATTCACCATTTTTAAAATGAACTATATATTATTAAAATCTACATAGTATTTTATGCTATACTGTATTATAATATTGCCAAGTAATATTTTATTTAAAGAGTAGATATACATTTTTATTTGTGTATGAGAGTCAAAATTTATTCATAGAAATAGTAAAATGGCCGATATATACATTATGTAAACAACGAGGATCAATAATATTCTAGAAACGGAGCATCAATATAAAATTACATTTTTTATTTATCAAAAAGAATAAATTATGAAATATCCATGACGTTTCAAGCGAGACGAGGGAATCGACAGCTGACAACAAAATATATAGGGTATGTTAGCGAGGTAAGGAAAGAAACGGAGAGAGGTTATATAATTCTATAATTATATAGTATACTCTCCCGTCTTTTTCCTTCTACCTTCATTCTCTGTTTCTATTCCCCTCTATTCAGCCCTACAACGTGGAAATCCTCTGCTAATATATATATAACAAAGCTATTTATGGAAGTAATTATATAACGGTGTTGATATTTTTTGGGGCCATGAGGGTCAAAGTCATAAGTGAATGTTATGGTTGATAGGAGCAGTTGTTTTGCATTCGAATAAGAAATGTAACTACAAACCCGGAGACGTAAATATGATCAATATATATTTTCATGTATAGGGGAAACATATGATATCAGATCTGAGGGACTCCTTATGTTAGAGAGGCTTCCACAAAAATATTTAAAGGGAGTTGAGTCTTTAAATCTTGGGGGACCACTCATCTACTAAGCACTATGCAAAGATACATAGTGGGAATATCTACTTAATTAAGCCATCAACTAACGATGTTTAGGGGACCAATCAAATCTTCGCTGCCTCCTTACCGCTTATATATTTAAAAAAAATGAGATAGTATGTGAGCTTTACCTCAATATTTGGCTAGCTTTCAGGACAGCCTACACTCCTTTCTTATATTTGCCCTCAAAGAGACGATCTTTTCTATGCTCAAATAGATTAAAACAAGAAGAAAAAATGATTTTTCAACAAAATATTGCTTGTAGCATGAATTGGATGAGAGTCTTTCGAAATCCCAGATAAAATAAGAATAAAGTTTGAATAAATTGCATTGACAAGTGATGACGTCAAGAGAAGACAAATACAGCACCAAAACCAAGTTAAATTAATAGTTTCGTATACACGGAAGTTAAAAGATTGAATGTTCGGTTGTTATTTATTGTAATAAGGTATAAAATGGTTGGAGATAGATGGTTTAGGAGGTAAATGGCGCGGAGAATGAAATCCTGGTTGGTAAAAGGATAGTGCTTGTTGTCCCAAGGAAGTAAGAGCCCTAGAACTTAAATAATATCTATAACTAGTAATTTCCAGTACTGACTACCCGGATCTCTCAATACTGTGTAACACAAAAACTACTAACTACTTTAGAAAAATATACCGGATGACGTAACTAAATTTACCTCTTCATAATAGAAAGGAAATAACCGGAGATTCATTTTACCGTGAATAAATTTACTAGGAATGACAAGACAAGATTTACCATAAATGTATTTGCCTATCCCCAGTATCCACAAACATATTACATACCCTGACATTCATCTATAAATTAATCATAATCTAAAATAGGAACAAAAAAAACAACAAAACCATAAAGAACTTGGCCATAAAATTTAATATATTTGATTAAATTTGATAGATGACAGCTTTTCATGATTATGTAACCTAGATATAGATATGTGAGTCTGTTTAATGGATTATTTTAAAACTTTATGTGTTACTCGATTACAGACTTGTCAATAAGTTGTAAATGGTATTTATTACTCATAATTTAAAATGAGTTGTTCTCCTATGTCTAGATATATAAAAATTGTTGGTGTAACGCGGTTAGACGATATAACATTAATTTTTTAAATGCTAACACATTACATCATCTTGATAATATCGTCTACAAGAAGATTAAAGTTTATGGGCCCGTAAGTTTCATTTATTTATTACCATTTTTTGTAAACAAAAGGTATGGACACTTTAATGATGACTTATCCCGAGACGAATTCATTGTTTAGTCCTTTTCTAATTTTATAATGTTTTGACAACATGAATGAAAGGGTGAAATCTCAGGCTAAAGATATTATGAATTAAAGAAAAATAATTAGAAATAGTTATCATAAAATTTCTTGGCATAGACAGAGTCGTTTTAGGGGGGTGCTGAGGAATAATTCCTCTAGCCTTTGTCGAATCCCTGCGCTGGATATAACTTATAAAAAATATCTGTTTTGTCATTCGAAAAATAGGGCCTTCAATTTTATGTTCCATAAAGGTAAAAATACTTTAAACTAGAAGGGACACTCCGTTGAATCCAAACTTTAGTTTATGACCATTTTTCCTGAATTGGATTCTTTGCTATATTAAGTATTTTTATTAAACTCTCATAATGACACCAATTTGAGGCTCCATATTTTCCAAAGTTATGGTGTATTAAACCCTTTTAATTGACGTTTTGTCTTATCTTTACCTCTCAAAAAAATATTAAAGGCTCTTACTATAATCATGTATAATATTTTTACCAAGTTAGATCAAAATCGATCTCTAACTTTTTCTGTAATGCTTGTGATTAACAGACAAAAAAAAATTATAGCACGCAAACAAACAGAAGTAAACCAATGCTGCAGACAGATCTTAGTTATTTATCTTTACCGTGAATCTTTTAATTAAATGTCAAAAAATATTTATTTTCCAGGCAAATCCTGCATTTAATCATTTCATAATATAAACTTAATTTAATATGATAATTAAATCAACTCGGTATGTTGTTTTTTAGCCCACAGGTGGGGCTGTGTATTTCACAATTATACTCTGTACTGTATACTTCTATTCATTTATGTTGAAGGTAATTTTCTGTTTCAGGAGTTAATGGATTTGATGACATAGAAGTCCCTCTTCATGAAACCTATTACGTTCATCCTGTAATTATACCATAATTAATGGTTCATCATCGTAGATACAAGAAAAAGAGGTAGTGATTTACAAATGTTATCTCATCCGGTCTCATTTCTCATTCCAAGGATCTTCTAATTTCTTTGTATTTATTATTCATCCCTTTAATTTCCCGGGATTTCATTCATAGACAATTTCCCGAGAAATAAGACACCCAAGAACCTATCTATAGGAGAAGGTATAAGGTCACTTACTTCAACATAAATTGCTTTACGCTTAGATTATTTCTCAAAGTTTAGTGATGCATGAAATCATATCGTTTGATATACAAGGAAGAAGAAGAAAAATGTGCCGTGTGTACTACATCAAGGGTAGAAAGTTGATCATGATATAAAAATTATGTTAAGTAAGTCTATTAAACATGAAAAATGTTGTACATGTATCGTTAAGTCTATGTATTTACATAAAAAACTAATTGACAAGTGGTTCAGATCTTATTAAAAAAATCATTATCATTATAATAATATTAGAGGTACTTGTTCCAACTTATTTGTTACTTAAATAAATCCACTCCTATATTATTTCCTTATTTATACTTAGTATTCCAGCTAGCATAGTTTGGAGTAATCAAGCGTCGACGAACAGACAAATCCTGTTATATCAAATATAGAATATAACTCCCAACTAATGCTCAAATCTCCGCTTTTCATGAGCCACATAGTTATTCATTACTAAAGATGGGATTTGTGTAAAAGGGCGAGGAGAAGGATGGAGTGCTATATGGTGCTACTGAAATAAGACTCATGATAAAATCAGGTGTCTCTTATATGATTTTGAGGGGATAAAATGAATTACTACTATAAAGAGAAGAACCCTCTCTAATTTAAAGTATCATTTGTCTAGGGAAAATATTATAATTACATTTAAATTCATGTATATTAATTTTTTTGTGAATTTTTAATTCAATTTATAGCAAAGATAAACGATTTTTTTATCATTGGGAGATGTTAACACCCCCACGGCCTATTAAATAATGAACAATAAAGAAGAAGGAAGAGGACACGCATAAACAGGTTTTTTCCTTAGTTTTAAAACAACTTGATAAAATATTGTTCATGTTGCCCCCCCCCCAAAAAAAACAACTCGCAGCACTATAAAAATCCTATGTATATTTACTCCTCTTTTTATTTTTATTCTGAGGCTGAACAGGCTCGTTGATATACATAATTTAAAGTCAAATGCATTATCATTATTGTATATGTGTACTCCCCTTTTCTTTTCTTTCTTAAGATGACACGCTGAGCTTAAGCTACACACGCTCGTTGTTAAAAATGAGTCTTCCACAGAGAATCAAACAAAGAAACTTTGCTTTATTAATATAAATAATTATTTATCTAAAAGTGTGTCCGGAAATAGTCTTTAATATTTCCAACTTTTTTTGAAGAAATTGTTTACAAATCTCACTTAAATATAATGATATTTTGTTTAAAAAACCGGTTTTCTTGTCAATTTGTATAGTATGTAAAAATCGATCAAAAGAATGTGAAAAATAAAATTATTGATTTAAAAAATAAATTCCATAACATTATGTCAAATTTTGTATTAAAACAAACTCCCATGGTCAAATAATAATAAAAAAACAAAATATTAAACAACAGTCTCAACTCAATAATAAAAAATATTATAACGTCGTCAACCCTTTCTACACTCAGAAAAAAAAGTTATAATTCTTATCTTGGCTCTGTATATGTAGCTTTTAGTTAGACATTCCTTGAGGAAACAAAACGAGACACTCTCTACACAACAACATCTACCTCTAAAAACCCAATAAAGTCATCTTTAAATATAGTTTTTATTATAAAATGGATTAATTGTCTTATGTCTTCGTGAGGGAAGTGAGTTTTTCTTTTTCAAGTGGTTTCTATTCAATTCTTTTTCTGTCTGGAAAATATATCTTTTAAAACAGTTTCTTATACATTTATGGTTGTTTTAAAATCTTTTAATATTCTGATCTAATAAGCTTTATTTTTCTCTCACCCTAATATTTGTAAAGTGTAGATTATACATAAATTGTTTTATGTACATTAAAAGTCTCTACAATTTAATAGAACAATATGACATAAATCAAATCATAGTCTCTTAAAAATATATTGTTCTTAAAAACAATGTAATAAAATATATTACAATTTGATTTTTAATAAACCAAATTAAAATGAAAATCAATTGTATTTGATACATCTTTAGTTAAATATAATGTCATATTTTTTTTGTCAGATGTATGCATCTAATGGATTTTAATAAATTAAATTTTTGGAATTCTTTGAGATGAAGTGTGTCGTAATTTTGGAAACTCCTTCAGTCGTATTAATAAAAGAAAAAACATATTAGAATGAGATATTGGAGGTGAGGTATCTATCGAATAGATGGCATACTCTTGTAGAACTGGATTCATTAATTTCCTTTCTGAGACTGACTTGGAAGAAACAATATGAAGCTTTATTTGGGTTCATTTTTCATCTTTTTAATAATATATATTTATCTATTTTACGCTTCTCTCAATTTTTTAAGGCAACTTTCCGCAGGTTTATATATATATATATTTCATTTTTTTTTTTTTTTTTTTTTGGGGGGGCGAGGGTTTGTTTTTGGAATTTAAAAAAAAAAATATTTCGAACATCATTCACACATTCCAAATTCCGAAAATTAAATTTCAAATATACATTTTTTTGAAAAAAAAATTCAAATATTACATTTTTCGGATAAAAATTTCAGAAATCCATCGCTATTCACAGACAATTAAATATTATTCCAAAATAAATTAATTAAACTAAAAAAAATTAAATTATTTAGAAAAAAATTTCAAAAATTAAATTTGAAATATGAAATTTTTTGGAGAAAAATCTAAAAAGTTCCTCACTATTCACTAACAATTTAACTTTTTACAAAAAATTTAATTAAATTTCAAAAATCCAAAGCTATTCATAAAAAATTTAATCTTTTTTTTTTAAATTCAGAGTTATTTTAACAAAATTTCAAAAATTAAATTTCAAGTATAAATTTTTTTGAATAATAAGCTCAAATTTTTAATTTTTCCGAGAAAAATTTCAAAAATCCATCGTTATTCACAGACAATTAAACTTTCTTCAATAAAATTTAATACAATTTCAAATATTAACTTTTAAAAAAAAATCAATTATTACATTTTCTAGTAAGAATATAAAACTCCTTAATTTGGTGGGTGGGGGGCTAGAGCCCTCTTCCTGTGGACCCCCTGATACTTGTCCTATAAAAAATAATGCTTTTATATATTTGCGTATGATTGGAAAATATTAATTATGGTATTAAGTCGAATGTGAGCTATTTTAACCTATTTCATGACAAACCCCATGAAACATTAAACACAAATCATACACCTACTCCTAAGTCAGAACATATTTGTAAAATTTAGATTTTCGTGTTGAAAAACAAAGGATTTTTATCTACAATGCCTTGTATTAAAGCCATACCAAATATTTTGATCAATTGTAGATTACAAATTTTTCTAATCTAACAGTAACAGATGAATCTGCGTCGATTTTTTTGGTATATATAAAAATGGATATCTTTCCTTATTCTTTATATAGGTTCAAGTTTTGTAAGTCTAAAAAAGTTCACTCATATAATAAACAATGTTGATAATATCTTTATTCTATTGTCTACCTACTTAACCACTAAGTAGAAGACCATGCGTATTCCGTATCAATAGACTCGAATCATAATTGTTCATGGTATAGAACTGAGTTTGACAGTTTCTCACAGGCATCAACGCTACTTACCATCATTGGACAATCCTTGAAGGATTTTCAAATTTCCTCCCACACTTCCTAAAAAAAATATATATAAAAATACTAAAGCACATCTTTGAAGATTTGAGTTTGTTTGTATCATTAATATGTACGACGTACGTACGTGTGTATTGAGGCTTTAATTGAAAAATCTAAGCATTGATATGATCAATTCCATTAAAGTCATGACTATTTTGGATAATAGGGACGGAAAAATACAGTACTAAGCTATTGAAAATGACAATGAAAAATGTTTTTAAACAAACCATGAGTCTATTCAAATAACTTGGAAAAGAGAAAGATAGAATTGAATGGCACTCCTGGATACATGAATGTATTATTTGTATACTTATTATATATAAAAGTATACAAGCAGAGTATATACATTATTTATGTAAATAAAAATATACCTACTTACATACGTCCTTATGCAGGGGCTTGCGATGGGGGTGGGGTGGAGGGACTTTCAAAAAAATTTACTTTTCTGTAAATAGCTGTGAATTTTTAAATTTTTCTCCAAAAAATTAAATTTTTTTGTGAATAACTGCAGATTTTTGATTTTTTTTTGTACACGAATTTGGATTTTTGGGTTTTTTTCCCAAAAAATTTAATTTTTTGTAAATAGCCAAGGATTTTTGTAATATTTTTAGCAAGTTTCATTTTTTGAGAATAGTTATAGACTTTGATAATTTAATTTTTTGTGAATAACTAAGGATTTTTGAAATTTTTTACTAAAATTGAATTTTTTGAGAATAACTATGGTTTTTTTTAATTTAATTTGTCAAATTAAAAGAAAAAAAAAATGATTTTTTTTTTCCAAAAAAATTCCTAAAACCAGCCCCTAAAACAAAAACTACAACTATATATATAATCCCGCGCACATCCCTATTATGTACAAACATCCAGCTGTTTTCATCACAGCACATACTTATATCCCATGCGTATTATTTACGTTTACACTTAAAGAAATTCCCACAGCTCTAGTTTTGATAGGAATATTTACATCAGTGAGTTTGTGTTTTATTCTAATAACCATTTACAATTGTTGTTATTTATAAATATTGGCTGTATCTTCAAAACGATAAAATAGAATCTAAAATAATTCTTGTACTGGAAATGCTCGCACGCCAGAAGTCCCCAGTCGTGTATGGTATGAAAAATCGATTTGAAACCCAAGGGAGAGTTGCCATAAATTCTGGGCAAGGTCAGAAACGAAATGTCATATCAAACGCCATACTTATGCGTGTCAAAAGCAGAGGACGATTTGTGGTATGGTCAAGAAGAGGAATGTGAGCAAGGTTACTCTACGATGGATTATTAAAGATGAAATGGGAGCAAGAACAAGGAGGGAGATACCTACAACCCTGTACGCCGACCACAAAAAAGGGAGTTTGTCCAGCTTGTTTTGACTGTGTCCAAGAAAATGTTTCCTCCCAACTCCCCGGATCTTCATCCTTTGGATTATTTCATCCAGTCAAAGTTCGAGGGAGCTCCCTGCAACAAGCCACTTGATTCTGTAATATCTTTGGAGTCTACCATCAAGACTACATCGGCTGATTTGTCAGAAAACTATATTCGTAAGGTTTGTGCAGCCTTCAGGAAGAGAGCAGAGGCCGTCATAGAGGCTGAGTGAGGCCATATTGAATATAAAATGTTGACTATAGGTATAATTCACTGGAAATAAACTTATGTTGGTTTTCACTGTCTTCAATAACTAGTTTTGAATAAATTTTGATAAACTTAAAATGGGGTACAGATGTAAATACATCTATGTATCTAACACTCGGAAACTTTACTATTCATTTTTATTTTTAAATAACTTGGAAAGGTCATGTATACTATTATAATGTGAGCAAGGTTTGGCTAGGTTTTTTTTTTTTTTGACAGAGAACATTCATTGTATCCAAGGGCTTCTTAAAATATTATTTGCATTTTGAAAAAAAAACCACGTTTGATATTGATTTACTGACATACTATGTATCTACTATTGATTTATTCAAACAACATTTTGTGAAAGAACAAATCAATATAATATTTTATGATGTCTCATTGCTTGAAGTCCCTTTCTCCCTATCAAATGCCTTAATTGACGTTAATCTCTCATTTAAATGCAAAGACGTCTCAGGAATAAAAGATTATTTGCAATTGTTGTCAATGGTTACCTCTCAAAATATGCATACCTATACAAAATAGTTTTTTTGTTATGCTTGAATATGGAAGTTATTAAGATATTTTTGCATAATATCTTATCCATTCTGCAACGAAAAAAAATGTTCTGTAGCCAATTTAAAAACCATTCTTCCACTTCAACTACGTAATGGAAAAATAGCATTTTTTTAGACAACCCTTCTCACTTCTGTACATAATTAACCAGACATTGATAAACATTGATTTGATAAGGGTTTCATTTCAAATGACATTTATAAACTATGTAATCTACTACAGAGAATCAGGTTATTCCACATTCAAATGCACATCTAAACCACGGAAATCCACTCATAAAAAACAGATCCTCATCAAAATACCATCATTAACACTAACAACAATAATTGAGGTTGATAACAAAAGGTAGATTACCTGCACATACTTTATTTTCGAGTATAGATCTTAATAATAATAATTCTACGTGTAAAATCCAAGGATCAATTTCCATGTATACTACAAATGACGACGTACCGTGAATAACTTTTTTCCCTTCTCATTTTTAAGCAGCCCTTCCCTTCCCTCTTATCTCTTCACCCATTACTTTGTCTTCCTGATCACCAAAGAGACACAGCAAGTACATAAGTACCTATCCATACGTCAATTTTTAGAACTACTATTCTTGAACATAGGTAGAATAATGGGTCATGATCTTCCATTTCCTTCTATTTAATCACATGTTCATAATATAACTGAAGAAGCTTGCTTTATTTTACCAATTTTATGGAATTAGGGACATTTCCATAGGGTGATTAAAGCATGCTACTAAGTCTTATATGTGCATCTATACTTGTAGATATAAATGCATTTTTAAAATGCCTTAGGAAAGGAGGAAGTACATAGAATAGAGAATGTGCGCGAGTCTGATCATTCATTCACTTCTAATTTGAAATCCTTTTCTAAAAAAATATACATACAAAGATTGACCAAACATATTTGGTTCATGATGCCCCCTTTTAACATGTTGTATCCCCCTCATAATAAGACTTGAGCAGTAAGAACATTTGTAATAACTACATATACAATAAATATAACTCGACGTCCTTGGGCTTGATCACACACACACACACACACTTAAGGAAAAAGAGAATGCCATTGAATGCTCATGAATAAAAAGAGAGCTTCTCCCTCCCTCCTCTATCTCAAAAAATAACTTTATGTTTCGTTATTCTTTGTACATACTTACATGTATGTAGTTCAAATGAATATTAAACTTTGGATTTCATATCTAGAGGTACCTACAAGTACTAGTACTCTTTAGTATCTACTACATACATATATGTTCTTCAAGACAGGAATCAGAGTCAAGGACAGAAAGAGATTGATGTTTCATTGTATGCCATCATCCATTGTGTGTCTATCTCATAAATGTGTGTACATTTAATTATTACTATGTATCATGTTTCTCTCTCTCTTTTCATAAGCTTGACTTGATAACAAATGAGAATCCCTGGTGCATCACTCCGTTACAATTCATATCTACCCATATTGTGTCCCATCCTTCCTTAAAAATGCCTGTAAAAATTTCAAGGAGTACATTACATCAGGAAGGAATTATATGACATTTCATTGGTCCACCGTGCTTTAATCGTAGTTAGGGACTTGCATGTCAGGGGAAGAGAGAACATTCTTCTTTTTGTCCCTTAAATTTCAAAGAACAGAAGATTCAAAATAAATAAATACAATTTAAAATAAAAAGGGTGACTTACTATTGAAATTCATTTCACTCAATGTCTCTACGATATTGTACTTCAGCTGTCGATATCTACTTCTATTCAATTATCCATTTCATCTCTACTCTTCATCTTATCCGTTTTTCTGGACATTAGAAATCCATATATAGGCTAATAAAGTGAAGGGCATTCGTCTCCTTGGTTAAGTTCTCATCTAACAGCTCTGTCAATGCTCCTTTATTCAAAGAATTGGAGTCCCTAGTCTCTCAACTCCGGGTCTGTCTCAAAATCTACAATTTGAAAATGAGTTCATTCTTTAAAGATATCCAAACCCATTTAGGATCTTCCTTGTCGTAATGAAGCATTCAAGAGGAACACTCTCCCATAGTGGACTGAGGAGAAGAATGAAATCACTATTTGATTTTACTCAAACCCATTAGGGAAGTGAAATGGAAGGCTTTTTCTGTGTTAACTCCTTATCCTTGTCATCATCAATTCAAGACCCAATTATCGTCAGTCCATATTTATTATAATTACTCATTTGTACAGACTAGTTATTTATTCAGGATAGCCATCAATTATCATACAAGAATAGAGTCCTTGGAGAATGTGTGGACTTAAATCTAACTATAGATCGTGTTTCAAACACTGTATTAGATAGCAGAAATATCCTATTTCCAAGGGAAAAATGATTTTCAATCCACGACTGCAAAGTGCCATTGCACAGCTTCTGATTGTAAAATTTTCAGTTTGATTAATGCCCATCACACACGAAGGTAACAATATCAAATCACAGCTTCGTTGTCATTTGGATAACTGCCATTGCTCCCTCTTTAATGATTTTGGAGTTGATAGTAGCAACGACGTCACTGTAATTATAGGTAACACTTTTAATCATAAAGTATAAAATTGTTCTTGTAGGAGTGCCATCAGCTTCTGCTCCATAAAATTTTCCACCAATAAACTCAATGCGTCTAGAAGAATATACTTCATCAAAAATTAATGTTACTCTTTGATGTTCTGAAAGAAGATATTCTAACCGCGACTTCAGATATTTGCATGTAGAAGATGATACCCCTGTATTTAAATTTTCTTAAGTATGAAATGCTTGGCACATGAAAACAACTATCATGTACAATTTGAATATATAGAGAAGGACTTCAGTTTTCCCATAGCATACAAGTTGCCAAAAACTGCATGTAAAACCGTCTCCTCTGTTTTGGTTTTGATACATTAACTGTTCAGCAATAAAATTAATTTTTTTCTCCAAATTATCTTCTTCATTTTCAATGGTATTTAGAATTGTTATACACTGTTTAAGCTTTGATTTTGCACAAATCTCAGAAGAAAAAGATTTACAAAAAAAAAAAAAAAAAAAAAAAAAAAAAAAAAAAAATAGTAAGTTTCCTATTTCACAAAGATTTTCAATTTGTTCAGACTGGCATATATGTTTAAATTTATCTTCGGTTATAGTTGTGCCATGATTACATCATGTAAATTTTAAATGATTAAATATTTGAAGGGATTGATAAATTTGGGGAACTGTTCCAATAATATAGCAAACAAACAGAAGACTATCCCCGTTTATTATAAGATGAGTATATCGGACAGCAAACAACTAAAATAATTTTTTTAAATATCTAACAAGGATGTTAGTTTATTTCTTTCAAAAAAGGTTACTTGTGCTTTCTGTTGACAATTCGTTTCATTTTGAAATCATTAACTTATGAACGTTTGCCTAAGCTTCTAATTACTATTGTTTTACCTAGTAGCCGAACTCGAAGCAGTAATTCTCGGAGCTGGACTGGTTTTGAGTAATATGGGATGAACACCCTCAAATATAGATGAAATAGCATCTTTCTTTAAGATACGGTGAGAGAGAATAGCTGGTATTTTTCTATGCTGGTTTGAATCCGTTCTTTCAGATTTGCAGTCTTCTTGTCTAAAATGTTTGCTGCACAATCTTAAATTTTTATTTGGATTATAATGTTTCCTACAAGTATATTAATAGGAATTTTTAGTATTGATACATTGGTTCAATGTTTACCTGAAGTAAATAGTAATTACTAATCAATCATATTATTAAATGATACCTTGGTATAGCCCTGATCCAACTATAAAGAAGAGTTTCATTATTCATAGGTAGCCTCTGAAAAAAATAATTGCCCTCCTTTGGATTGCCGGAGTAAGCTGACCTTCACTTTGGCGAACAACAAGTAACAGGCATTGTTGTCAATTAATTCTCCCTATGCAACAAAAAGAAGGACTTGGAACGCCTGCAGACTGAAACCCATATCTATTAATGCTATTTAAGCCATGGAACACGAATATGACGATTGAAAACTTTCAATCCATGGAGGTTTGGCCTTTAAAGCCTTTTTTTAAAAGTCAAGTCTTTTCGGTATAACTAAGATTCAGTAGCATATTTCGACATGAAAAAACGATATATTTGAAAATCAAAATAAATAATAAATTGATAAAAACAATGCAGCATTTATAAATTGAATTATTTATTACGTTATCTTGGATAGTTACATTTAATAAAAAATGTAAATAAACACCAAAAAATCGAGTAAAATGAATGAAGGACCTGACTTATATGTTTTTATTTTTTCTTCAAATGCTTTATATCATAGCTGAACTTATGGAATATACCTTATATTTCATTTTAAATAAAATTGCCTTCAAAAAAGGTCGATTTTGATTGAGTTATGACCAATTAAGTTTATAATATTTATTAAAAAATTTAAATACAATAAGCTTGTTAGGTTGCTTGAATATATATTACAATAATATTCCGATGAAAAAGTTTAATTACTTATGCGTTTATATAATATAAATAATGATTAAATACTAATCAATTAATTTGAATATGAAGCATCTATTAACTTGTTTTAATCCCCTTACATATAAATTATGTAATTATATAGACTCTTATGCAGTAATTTTTGGAAGAAAAATTTCAAAAATCCATTGTTGCACGCAAAAATTCAATTTTTTTTTGGGAAAAAAATTCAAAAATTCAATTTAAAATATTAAATTTCTTGGAAAAGAAATTTAAGCGTCCATATTTATTCTCGAAAAATTAAATTTTTGAATTTTTTTTTTCAAAATTCAATACTGCTCACAAAAAAATCAAAAATTCAGAGCTATTCAAAAAAAGTTAAATTTTTAGCTCCACTGGTGATGAATATATTCAAATTTGATCCTCACTGTATTTTACATTTGATCATATTGATTTTATGGAACTCTCTAGTTTTTATAGAAGTATATGATGATTCCATACAAGATCTAGAGTGATGGATGTATATTTTCCGTTGTTTTGGTTTTAAAAAAAATTCCTTGGTTTTGCTCAGCATAAGTACTCTTTGGATTTTATATATATTCTCTGAACTAACAATGACTAAGTTTTATAAATACATAGAAAAAATATAGGAATAATGAAGACAGATGACTCAATTACCAAAATATATGAAGATGAAAGCTCTTTTTTCTATATGCGAATAAACTGCTTATGGAAGCGTTGTTCAAGGTCATCTCCCTTACTATTTTTTGTTCAGAAGTAAAAATATATTATTCTCTTTTGCATTGAGTTCAAAAATACATGCATACATAATAGTATGTCGACTTCCTTCTATTTCTGCTGTAGCTATCCTATAATTAGAGAGGGAAGGCAATACATACATATGTACTAGTGTTGGGGCTCGGTTTGGAAATCCTAGACCGGTCTGAGAACGTTATATTCGGTCCAACAAAAAAGTTCAGTTCTGATCGATCCAAAGGAAAAATTTGGTCTAGATCGTTCCAAAGGAAAAGCTCGTTCTAGATCGGCCCAAAGGAAAAGTCCGCTCTATTTTTGTCCCAAAAAGATTCTAGAACATTTTTACAGATAAATTATTTGTAACATGACATCATATATATGTTTAAGTACAAATGACGTCATATGTATGTTTAAGTACAAATGACGTCATACGATATTTAAACAGTGATAGATCGGATGAATTTTAATCCCTTCGTTTCTCTTAGAATACACAATTCTGAATTCGAACATTTCTTGAGATGGATGATCAAGTCTAATCTTCCTTCGATTTCTTCTATCTTCCTTTGGTCCTAACTCTTGGAGAACATAGAAGTCCACTTCTTCCGGTCTTGATGATTGTAGAATGATCTTATGCCTTAAGGAAGGGTATATATTGTATAGTTTTGAGATTTTTTAGAAAAAATAAATAAGTGTTGGTCTAGAAAAAAAATTGGTCATTCATAATAAAGGAGACCGAAAAAAATCGGTACGTAAAATGAGACAAAAAAACAAATAAAAAAAAGGTCCAAGGTCTGAGACTGCAGTCTGGACCGAAAAATCAGTCCAAATTGCTCTAGAAAAAATCACCTAAGATCGAACCAAAAAAAAAAAAAAAAATTTGGTGCTGTATCGAGTCTCAACACTAATATGTACGGTGTTTTTTTTTTTTAATTCTTCTTCTCTGTTACTACATGAAAGAGAGAGAGAGAATCAAGTATACTACATAAAAATGCTATGACTCAAGTCATTTAATGAATAAACATTTCAAAATAGTAACGAGCTGGCTCAAAATAAGTAATTGCTTAGAATGGCGGAAGAAAATTTTATTAATAGTCTTATAAGAAGAATAATGGAGTTAAAATGTTATAAAGGGTTATCGCTAATTACATTCAGTTACTAACAGAGGCGTTCGCAGGGGGTTGGCTGGAGGGGCAGGGAATATTATATTGAAAACGTAGTTATGTATTTGTATGTCTATATGATAGCCAAAATTTATTCATAGAGATAGTAGAATGGCCAATATATATATACAGAAGGAAATCGACAGCTGGCAACAAAATAAATGGTGTATTTTTGTGTTAGCGAGGTGATGCCGTGATAATTAATTAATTTCTAAATAATAAGGTTGACTAATATTGAATATGACCCCCTTTGCCAACCATGACAGCTTCCAGCTGGTTGGGAAGGAGTACATTATCTCTTGATAATGATGGTAAACATGTTTTTCATCTCCATGTCAACTACAGACTTCAGAGTTTCCACACTGGGTGACGTCAGATCTTGCTCTTCATATGGCACCACAGACTTTAGTCCAGAGAGTTGAGATCCGTGGTGGGCAGAAATTTTTGTTCCAGAATAAGATATTCCTAGAATAGAGATAAATTTTGGTCGTGTATGTTGGCATACCATCATAAAAGAACAGAAATTCTGACTGCTCAGATATATCCATAGCCTAAGAGATTACTTAATCAATGAGGGTGTCCATATCGTCGATATTCCAACCCGAATTAGGGTTATCTATAGTCTAGGTCTACAATATTAATTTTCCTAGTGTCTCCCTCAAGTAATATTTGTTCCAACATGAAACTCCTGATACCCCTGATATATAGGTATTCAGGCATTGAAAACATGATTTGAGGTCAAATTCATCTGCCATAGATCCACATAGGTTTATCACAAAGAAAAAATAGTTTTTATTGCCTACATAATATAAATAAGTGATGTCTTAAGGGTCCACAATATGAATGTGCTTATTTTTGGTTAACACATTTCAATCTTCTCAAATATGTCCGATGTGGGTATTTTTGGTTGTTACTTTAAATTTATTGTTTATGCCTCAACGATCATCTCAAAAATAGGGATCCCAAAGGCTTCATTTCTTTTCTTTTTTAAATTAAGGCAAATAATTAATGTACTATTAATCTAAAACTTATTTTTTTTACTCCAATACTTATCACTAATGCGTGGCCTTAAGTCTAATATATATCCATATATAAACTAGAGTAAAGAATATCCCATGAGGTGTTAATGAATATAAAAGTTCCTTTTTGGGCATTTTTGTGCCTATATCACTGAGTAATGGGGTTGAATGCATCGAGATGTTATATTTTGAAAAATTAAATAAAATTTCAAATATAAAGAAATTATAATATTACATTTTTCGTAGAAAAAATTGAAAAATTAAATAAAATTTAAAATATTAAATTTGAATTATAAAAAAAATTTATAAGCTGAAAAAAAAAATCTAATATTACAACTTTTTGAGAAATTAATTTGAAAAATTAAATTTCAAATATTATTATTATTTTTTTTTTTTTCCATATTTGCAATTTTCCAGTATAAGCAAGAATTCCTTAATTTGAGAGGGGACTACATCCCTTTCAGTCTACACCCTGTAGATGCCACTGACTGTAGGTAAAAGGATTAATATAATAATAGTACTCAACACATTTTTGAATTTTCTCTTCCTCCTTGCTGAATAGTCAAGTATCAAATTTATGTTAAAATGGTTAGCAAACAAAAAAACTTATGTGAGTTCTATATTTTTATATAAGGGTTACGAGCTGGATATAATTTCTAGGTAATTTATTGTTTTTCTGCATGTCATATCAAGCTCTAATGTTATACAATTGGGTGCATATCCGGATCGTATACGCGTAAATATGTACAAAAATTTCTATTAAAACACCCCTTCAATATATTGTAGAATTTGTATACAATTGAATGTAATCTCCAGACTTTTTCTTACCTTCCTAATATATATGGATTAATCCATCAATAATATATATAGGTACATAATTAAAGAGTAAAGAGACTCGTATCATCTGATCTGAAAATTAATAGTATGAGGGATATGTTGTTAGCTCTGTTAAAAGTACATTAATGGCCTATCCCCCTTCGATACTACCTTGATATAGGAAGATATTTCTTTATTATAACACACCTTGACTCAAAATAAAATGAAATAATATCTGACCAAAATCCTTTAAAATAATTAATGATTCTTTTAAAGTAGTTATATTTTTCAAATATCTGAAAGTACAAATATACCAGCATATGGCATGAGGAGTCCTTTTCGTGCACATACATGCCTCTAATTAAGATATTAGTACAATTAATATACTTACCAATGTAAGTTCAAAGCACATAGGTACAAATAGTTATTTAATTTCAACTAAGCCATGAAAAAAATGTCTTTCCAAAGCTTATGTGAACAACTTTTAACTAACCAAATAAAAAGAAAAAAAAATTATGAGATAGAGAGATAAAATCTATCATTAATTTCAATCAGAAAAAAAAAATTCAACTAAACTTATCCCTACATATACTAGGGTATAGAAAACACCATTACAATCATGATTAAAGGGATTTATGGGCCGTTCCATGTAAGTTTAACCAAAGAATCCCTAGTTTATCCCTTTTCTTAACGAATTTGTATTCAATTTTACTTATTTATCTCAATTATTCAAGTATGAAGTACAAAATGCCTGAGGAATCAGCCACGAGTAAGGAATATTTTTTCTACAAAATATCATAAATATTCTCGAGGTCTTTTAAAATCTGCACACTTTTCAATTTTTGAATTTATTATTATCTAACACAAGAAGGAGAGTCCTTAATCCTTCACCTTACAATTTAATAAATATATTAATACACAAGGAAGATTGAAATCAATTACTCCCTGTCCATATCTAATCATAATTTGCTTTAATTCACTTTGATTGAGGACATACTAATTTATTGATTGATTTTTTTATAAAAATATTTTTGATATGTGTGAGGTATAAGCATAGCATTTGTTTTAAAAATAATATATTCTATACATCTAAAAAAAGATAATTACTAAAAATAGTTTGAGTTAGTGTACAAAAATCAGCATGCGTGGAAAATAAAACTTTAGAGTGATTTTTGTAGAAACAAACTACAAAGAGACACTATTTTGTATACATGAAAAATATAAGAATACACTTTAAGCAAGGTTCGAATTAGCTAATATCGCTACTTCTTCATTATCTTTCTTTTTTTGATCCATAGCGATTCTCTCGTTTTTGTTACTTAGGATCGATGGTTGTTGTGCAAGTTCATGGACTGATACTAAATTACCATTATTTTCTTTGTCTTCTTTACCAGATTCCGGGTCAGTAAAGCAGTTCCTACAACGGCATAATTTGAAACATATTTTAGATTTTAAAAAATTATCTATTGGCTCTAAACTCCTTAAGTATATTGGTAAAAAGTTCCAATTTCTCAAAACTGGAGGTAAAAAACTGGGTTTGTAATTCTGGACTAGAGTGACTCCAATAACTATAAAAAGCAGGATTAATGAGGGACCAAGTACACCATATAGGGCATAGGGTCCAATCATGGAAAGGATGAATATTGCTGCAGGTAGGAGAAAGAACATAAATAGTAAATATGCCCCAGCAAACCAACGGTATCTAGATGTTATGTCTCCTAGTTTCCTTGCCAAAGGAAGTGGCCACCGCATTGCTGGTATTGGATAAAATATCAGTATTCCAACAATATTAAAGAATAGATGAACAAATGCTATTTGTACAGATGGACGCAAATATTTTCCTTCAGCTGCTAGTGATGCAATAATGGATGTTGTCGTTGTTCCAATATTCGATCCAAGGGTCATGGGATATGCTGTTTCTAATGTCACAAGTCCCATTCCACACAATGGTGTGAGAGTAGATGTGAAAATTGAGGATGAGCGCACAAGTATTGTTATTACTGCACCAATAACCATTGCTATGTATCCAGTGAGCCAACGAGCGTAAGGAAATTCTGCATTGATTACTTTTTGAATAAAAATTGCCATGGAGGAGCCAAGCATTGAATTTAAAGATTTCATAATAACTAAAAGACATATAATTAAAAGTCCCAATGCAAAAATTAGAAGGAATACTCCAACGATAGTATCACTCAAATTAAGGCCATTAAAGCCAAGAAGTGCCAGAAGATAATTACACTCACTTTCACCACAATCTTTTTGCATTACAGAGGTCACATTTTTGTATAGAGGATCATCAACAGACCAACCAATGAGAACTTTTTTGTCAACTCGAACAATTGCATTAGTGAAGGGTTTTACTATTGGTTTGAGTATGTCTGGTCCTCCATTCCCTGAGGTTCCATTCAGAGGCATGGAATTAACTATATGAGAAGTTAAAACCTCAAGAAACCCAGTTGCCATTTCCAAACTCATTAATACAAATACTGATAACCAATTAAACATGTCATGTACAGTTGCTGCTGCAAACGCTCTTCTAAATACCTCTCGATCGGAAGCTTGGGTTATACTTACTATGGTATTTGTAACAGATGTTCCAACATTGGAGCCAAGTATCATTGGTATAGCATGTCTCACTTCTACGCCAGCTGACACTAGAGACACGATTATAGATGTAGATGTTGCTGAGGATTGCACGAGAACGGTAACCAGAATACCAATCATAACTCCGACAATGGGGTTCGATAAAAGCGTTGACGAAGAGAAAAGCTTAGACAAATTTTTTCCACCCAGGATTCGGAAAGATACGCTAAGAAATGTCAAAGAACAGATAAAGAGATATAATGCCAAAATAACTAGGATTGTTCGACATATATTCTTAGTGTAGTTAAGTATTTTCCCGTAAATCCCAACTATGGGTGATTTCACCTTCATTTTGTATGTCAATAAACACGTCTAAGATGAAATCAAATAGGTTGAACAATACAGCACTAAATAATTGACCAAAACATTGTCTTTAATAACTGAAGATCGTAGCAAAAACAAATTCCATACACATTAAATATTAAAAATAAATTTAAGGTATATTTTTCACTGCACTATCGTTTCTTCAACTCCAGGATCTCGCTTTTGTACTAAGCTTTCTTTATTTGCGCAGCTTCCTTTCTAAAAAGAAGCGTGCGTTTACCACTAAGCATGGAGCTATTCCTATATCTAGTTTGGACTGGATTCAATACACGCTTGAAACACGCTTCTTATGAAAAAACACCGAAAATATTTTATAATAATTCTTATATATACGATAGGAAATCATTGAATTTAGTTACATGTTCATATCATGCAATTAAAAATAAATAAGTATATTCACAACTGCCTTACACTCCTTTGTCCACTGTCGATGCCTATCTGTGTAGTGCTGCAATACTCGTGCGCTCATTTTCTACTTTCATAATTTCCTTTTTGATACCATTGTGTTGATGAGGGCTCGTAACTCTCAAAACAACTTGTATAATGACGGATGAGAAGTGGATTGAATAGATAGTGGAACACCATTGATTTTATCACTAGCAGCTGGATAAAAATCTTTGCACTCATCAATTCAAATATTGTTTCTTCACCTATTTATAATTAATAATATTTCATCATCTAATCCTTGTAGGTCATGGGCACTTTCTTCAGCAATGAAATTAGGATACATTTTGAATTAATTATTACAATTTGGTACATTTTTGACATATTAAAAAAAAATCATAATTATCCCACTTCCTCAGAATCTAATGAAAGCTTAGAATCCATCATTGGTTCCTTTAATTTTGGAAATTACTTTTTGGTCAATGTATTTTAAACAGATTGCACGTCTAATCTCAAGCGACTTTACTCTCATATATTTAGAACTAATATCTTTAATACAAACAAATTCATTTTAATTCTTAATATGTATATTTAGAAGTACAAATGTTTCCCAATATTGTGTTTTCTTCATTAGAATACGCTTTGAATGATAGTCATTTGATTTGACCTTGACTTTGACCTCACGATACATAATAAATCACAATTCAACATTTTTTTTTTTTCATTTTTAATGAGAAGGTCTTGTCACTAAACTATATGAGCAATTTAATGAGAAAAAAAGATATGATTATTAAAAAAAAAAATATATATATATATATAAATAATAATTAATACTTAATTGTAGTTCTCAAAATATTATTGAAATCAGGATTTACTCAAAAACAAAGGATTCTAGATCGTTCAAATTTGAATATTATTTTATTGTCAGCATAGAATAAAATGAATGTATAAAATCCTGGTAGAGTAATTAAAACAATCATTTGATCTGTTTTTAAACAATTGATGGTAATAACTGATAATAATAATAGCCTAAAGATACAGTTGGTAAAACCTGTTTATGATATAAAACCTTGTATTTTTGAAGTCGTATTTCGTTTTTTCAAAGATATAGAAATGTAAGTACAGATTTGAAATGACTACACAAAATACAAAAAAATATTGTGTAGCCAAGGCTAATTCTATTCATATTAGTGTTGATGCAAAATAATATTTACCTTAAAAATATTTTTTAGCGTCCAGGTGATTCCTGGCTACATAATATATGTATGTCTTCAACCAATGCTACTATTTAAAACAACAATAACAAATATCTTTTAATATCCATTTAAAATAATTGAAAGTAAGAATAAATATAAATCTTGATAAGAGACCCCATTGAAATGAATACTCCTTTGTCCAAACTATTTAATTTTAAAGAATAAAAAATGGGGAGGCTAGTAAATCAGCTGGAGGACAAATAATCAGAATTAGTAAAAAAATATACTTTTGATAGTTTAAACGAATCCATAGGTTTGTTACATTAACATTCCAATTCAATAAAAAATGACAATAAACATTGTTTAAGAATTGTTTATTAATGTCACACTATTTTGTACTCAACTTAAAGTGCAATTTGAAGGTATGAACTATTAATGCTTCCTATATACATCGTTTGACCCTCAAACATATCCTCACATCAATTTTCTGCATCATGTCCAGAGCAAAAGAGCGCATGCTTATATGTATTTAAAATAGTTTCTTAGAAGATACACCCTTCACAGTTATAGTGGTATAAAAAAGTGGTATAATTACTAATTAATATTAAGTTATCCTTAAGGGAAAAAACTTTAAATGTTACCATCGTAAACATTATACTTTAATTAATAAACATTTTTGAGCTTCTTAAATGATACATATATTGAAAAATAAAATTAAAACACTTATGAATTTAATAAAGTGATATTGTACAATTGATATATTTAAAAAAGAATAAAAAACTTCTAATACTTTTTTTAGTAAGAAATTAATTTAAGGAAATGAAACATATTAACAAATTGAATTATATATTTATGCCAAAAACGATTAGGTACGAATACTTTATTCAACGGGGAAATGTATGAATATTGAGGATTATTAAAATTCATTCAGTTTGATTATAATCAATCAATCATTGTGTTTAATCAAATATAGCAGACAGTGCATAAATTCCTACCTTCTACATAACGTATTTCTTAATAGTAACCACTTTCACGTATTTTCTATCAGATTGCTGCCTATATATAATCCTAAAAGGATGTTATTTGATCCGTCTTTGTTTGTACTATATGTACAGTATTAATTGAGTTTATATAAGAATTTAAAACGTAACTTGGGGGTTTAACATACATGTACAATATATGTAATTAATTCAAAATAAATTCACCTTGAACTGCCCTACTTATAAATGATAGTATACTACATATATTTCAAAATATATACAAAGATATTTTATATTTCTTCGTGGAATTTTCAAAAGTATTTACTGATTTGTCAAAGACTTATTATTTTTGCGTTTGGTTTATATTGTAACGCACGCGAAATAAAATAGTTATACTTTGAATAGATTGGACACCAAGGTGACTCCTCACGAGGCCATATATATATAAATGAGTAGTGCCTAGGTATTATTCTACATATATATACATATATATGGATACAACTCATGGGTATATAAAAAGTAATTATATATATTTTTAAATTACATAGGATAAACTATGGACTCGTTCATAGATATTAATGTGGATCGAATCCATCTCTCTAATGGAATTTATAAGCTCCAACATGCATTTTTAATTGTGTGCTCTGCATGAATATGAAATGAAGTGAACATGTAGCTATATACTAGGTGTATTCAAAAAGTAAGGTGACTTTGTATTTTTAGGGAAAATGTTTATTTATTCATCAATTTTTATAAACAGTTTCACCGTATGTCACTGTCAACATTACAAGGGGTTTGGAGCACTTATGTAATTTCATTTTTTTAGACAAATTCTTTGATCCATATTTTTCAATAGAAAAAAATCGGCAAACACGCAAAATACTTCTAGCCTTTATGCCTCTCACAAACAAATTAAACATATTATATAGCTGAAACAAGTAAATATATGCTCGTGGAGAGTGAACTAATATAAAAAAATCGAGCAAACCAAATTTACCCTACCTGCAAATTTCAAAAGTCGCCTTACTCTTTGAACACACTTGGTTTTACGTATACATATTTATTTATATCTATATACAGAGTGCGACAGGGAAATTTTCTGCATTCAAGAAGGAAAACCAAATCCTTTATAACTTTTAATTAGAAAAGTATAAAGATAAATGTTATTAAAAACTTTTAGAAATCCATCTTGGTAATAATTATTCAAAAGTACCGCCTCCTGCCTCTTTCACAGTCTCTACACGAGGTCAAAACTTGGCGCAGTATGCCACAATATAATCGCCGCACATGTTGGCCCATTGCTTCTTGATACTGGCTTTGAGCTCTTACACATTTATGTGTGATGTCATTCCAGCCTTTCTCTCTCAGACGCTCCACATAATGTAGTCGAGGGGATTGAGACCAGGACTGAAAGAGGCCTAAAAGCTATTTTCCCAGGAGTCAGCAGAAGCTCTGTGTCTTCAAGGCTGTATGTCTGGGGGCCCGTCTTGAGTCCACATATAGTTGCCTTCAGCCAAGGCAAGATTTTCTACCTCAGGACCTTACAGTAGGCCTTAGCCCCGATTTTTTTTGTTGGGCTTGAAGAAAAAGGAATCAATTTTCTTCTCATTACAGGCCACAACTCCCAAGTATATTGTTTGGGCTGGATGTTTTGTCCTGATGGTGCCCTGGACTTCCTCAAGCGATGCTGCTATAATTCTGTCGTTTCTGCTGTTCAAAACGTGGTCAACTGTGAAGATCTTCTTGTCTGAGAAGATCTTCATAGTCGACGGATGACTTTTCAAGTAGTTAATGAGTTTTTTTAATCTTTCACGCCTTAAGACCTTTATCCTCTAGGTGAGGAGATTTCTTGGAGTTCTGACAAAGCTCTTAAGGCCAAGGTCATCATGAACTGCCCCCTGATGGTGATCTCGTCCATGTTTAGCTCGGTGCATTGAGGCTCTTGTATCTTTCTTGATCTTGGCCACCAGTGATATGAGAAATATTCCATCCCGCTTAAAACCATTTCCTCCACTTCCTCCCTTCGTTTTGACTCCTTTCCCATTCTCCTTGGCCACCTTGATGTCTGAAATTATTTTTCGATCAACATTTGCGTCGAGAATATCCGAAATCCTTTGCCTTTTTTATTCCTATTCAATCTTTTTCTGTCCGATTTTGATCAAATCAAAATAAAAGGGCAGAAAAACAACACATGTGTTGTAACATTGCTTGAGATGTCACCTGATACCTTAATTAGTGCAAAAAAATTCTCTGTCGCACTTTGTATATATTTATAGGATAGAGTAGCAAAACGATGACTCTAGAGATGGATTTAGAAATACATCAATAACTTTAAATTTTTAATAATATGCAAAAAAAAAGTTAACAAAACATGTAGACAAGGTTTTTGCAACCATTTTCTCTTAATATGGCCACCTTCATTATTAATCACAGCCTTTACACGTCGACTGATGGTAAACTGCTCTGACAAGTTGTCCGAGGCAGCCACTATGGAGGATTACAGTGAGTCCACATTTGGGTCTGAGGTCCTGTTGGTTTCGTTCTCCAAAGTGCCCCATATAGAAAAGTATAGTGGGTTCAAATCTAGTGAAGAAAGGGAGCATATCCCTTGGACTTGAATTGAGACATGTTATCTATTCAGAACTTTTGGTAATTGGCAGACATGTGAGAGGGGTGCCATCCTGAGTCCACACGTAGTTATCCTCCGGGTAGTTGGTCTTTAGCCTTTGCAGGATGGTGTACCTAAGCACCTTATTGTAGGCATCATGGCTGATTTTCTGTCCAGCCTGGAAAAAGAACTGAGTCATCTTCTTTCCATCAGAGGTCACATTGTTTTGGGTCGGATATTTGGCGTGGTTAATCCCTTGGACCTCTTCTTTTGTTTCTGTAAGGCAGCGGTTGTTCCAGTGGTTGTAGAAATGATCAACTGTTAAAATGTTCTTGCCCGAGAAATTTTCACAATTGAACAATTTGCCATGAACCGCTGTGATGATTTTGTAGCAACTCTCGAACCTCCTGGCTTTCATACCTTATGTCAGAACGTGGCGTGGGATTGAAAGAAAATAATCTCAAGTTGTGCTTTACAGCCCTTCTAAATGTCCTAGGAGCCACAGAGAAGTCGTTGGCGAGGCGATACATCTACTTAGTGGAATCTTCCTTTACATTTTTTTTCCAAACTTAACGAGAACTTCTTATCCCTCTTTAAATTATACCCTCTAATTCTTGACATCATGGAGCGGTGTTCTCCATTTTTTTTTCATCCTAGCTGATTTAATAACTAGGCTCCTAGAACACTTAATAATGTCCGCAATTTTCATCTCATCAACTCCAGCATCTTGGAGATTTTTGCTTATTGCTCACTCATAATGATGAAATGACTAAATGATTAGTAGAGTTTGTAAATGTAAAAAGTACAGCAGAAAATGATATAACAAAATCACTAAACCTTTTCATAGTTATGAGAAAATAAGCTTTAATAAATAGTCCACATTTTTCTCCCCTACCTTTTATAGGTATATTTATGAACGAATGATATATTATTCGATCAATTATTAAAGGTGTTTTAAATCATTTTATTTATCATACATCCAAATATGTAATTGTTGCACCAGTTTGGGATTACATAAAAGAGCTAACTCTTATCTTTGCTAAAACCATTATCATCAGCTACTCCATCATATTTTATTTGAAATCATTTATACTATCTTAATTCAGAAAAACATTCTTCCTTCAAATCTCCAAGGAAAACAACAACGAGGAAACAATTGATCAAAAGAGCAAGTAAATTATGAGAAGGTCAAAATATCCTAGAAAAAATTGCAACAATCTTTTATCTGGCTTTGTGTGTGTGACAGTTTTATGGTATTTCAGTATAGTTTTTATGATTACATGTTAAAGTGGGTTAAGTTTATTATTTTCTTATATTCATATTAGTTCATTATCCAAGTCCTTAAAGGGAGTTTCCATTGAGGTTCTTCCCTCCTTTAGAAACAGTTATTTACATGTCATTTAGGAGTAAACACATGTTGTCAAAACTATTATTCATATTTTGTTCCAAATATATTAAATCAGATGGTAATAAAACCTTGAAAAGTAAATGGAGTAATAACACAAGGAGTCATAATAATAATTAACACCTACTCCTATTTATTCTATTATAACTGAAAGAAAGAAACAATTAAATTTTGAATAGGGAATCCTACACCATTCTATGACTCAAATTATAGTTTAATGGATTGAGTGAATGAATGAAAAGGTAAGCAATCGTTGTTTAACAGCATACGCTATTTAATTACACAATTGTTGCAAAAATTATTCGACATATTTATTCATGAGTAGTTATTTTCAAGGTTATAATCAGCTAGCGAGGAGCAGAAAAACAAGGCTCGAACGAGGTTTCGTTATCTATTTTTGTCATTTTTCCGATATTATTAGATTGAATTATAATTGTTTGATTCATAATTATTATTTTAAGGTTTATTTTTAGCATTAACTAATTAATTATTGATCCATAATTCTTAAGAATTGCATTTATCTATGTCAAATGACATATTTACTCTATAAGATACGTAGGAGGATTTTTTTTGGACAAAGTCTGATATTTAAAGGACGGACGAAAATATATATTATATATATTCATGTGTGGATAGTACTTTTATCAATCAAATTTATTGACAAATGAGGATGAAAAATATAATTAAATGAAGGTAAAACAAAGAAAAATATTTTTAGTTATAGTTTTTCAATATTATCAATTCATCTTCCTCTTAATGGAACATAGACATAGATAATATATATATTTATATGGGTTCGCTTAAGTTTTAAATGGGTGTATGGTCCATGGAACACACATCAATTTGACTATTTAAACGCCCATAAATACACCTTATACTGTATCTATAAGTTGAAACTAAAGACTTTGCTCACATGTCCTAGTCCAGTTCTTGGATATTTTCTTCGATTTCCGTTGGGGTTCTTGAATATTTGTATCGAATACTGCTCGAGTCCTCAACTTTATTTTGACTTCATTTCAAGGTCATAACTATGATATGGTGTCTGTAGAGATAGAGCTTTTAGTAAGTTCAGTATAAAAAAGCATTCGATTTCAAGTCAAGACGCGAGTCTTAGCTATTAACTCCAACTCAAATATCGAATCTTTGATTATGAGATCAAGTCAAGTCTCAAGTCTTCAGAATATGAACTTTAAATCAGGTCGGGTCCAAGTTCCCATATCTGATATATAGTGCAAGCCTGCAGATTGTGTTTTAAATAAGAATCAAACCTCCTATAGTGTATGAATGTTTTAATTTTTGAAGATTTTTACCATATTGCTCCGTGTGTGGAGTTGGGATTTAATTATTTTTTGTCATGCTAAATAATGCACACATGCTTAAAGGTTTTAAGTTGTTGTGCATTACTTGTTACCTATTTTTGCTTTAATGTTGCAGAATGCCTCGATTTCTTTTTTTGCATAAACAGATAATGGATTGAAAAAATAAGCCTTACATAATTATGTTAATATAAAAAGATTTTTATAAGTTCAATTCATTCAGGAGAAGGAGGGGAAAAAACCTATTTTATGTTTTCATTAATTGGAAAATAAAGAAATACTAATAATTAAAAACAAACAATATAGATCTCATAATTTATCATCTCAAGTGCTTAAATATGCCATGAAGATAACTAAAGACTACAAAAACCAACCACTTATACATTACCTAAATATATATTTCAAGTTATGTGGACTTCATAAGAGAAGGGAGTTAGTTCCATTTGCTATGCGACAAAAATAAAATAAAAATACTCGTGTTTTTTTTTTTTATATTTTTACTCAAAGTTCTCGTTTTTTAAGTCCCAAATTGATATATAGAGTCTTCATTCTGCAACATTAAAGCAAAAATAGGTTACAACTTATAACCTGTTTTTCTTGAAAATGAGAAAATTAAATTATAGGCCTACTTTTCGGATGCAAAAGGATATTTTAAGGACTCTCGGGAAAAGAAAAATCCGGCCTGTGGTTCTGATCGTTTGTGTATCCGATATATTTTTTTGAGCTACATTTTCCCCCCCTCAAAATGAAAAAAAGGATTATATTTTTATGTACCACTTGAAAAAGGAACTTCATGAAAATTCTGAAATCCAACTACATAACCTCAAAATTGAAACTTCTGAAACCCTTTACAAATAGTGAATGTCCTTAAAAAAGTCATTTTCAAATCCCTATAGAGGTCAAAAAACACCCTTTTCAAGACTGAAACTTTACAAACATAACTTTTTCATTAAAATACAGCAGATAATCGAATTATAAACTGGAGACCCTAGTACACACGCTTAAATAAAATTTGGACAAAGTTGACCCTTTTTGTGACCTTGACCTTTTATATGACCTTAAAGCTGTATTTTTCTGCTTTGGAAATGTATTTGTATTGGAAATTTAAATAAATAAATAAAGTTTACTCCCGTGTATTCATAATAATATCAACTCTTGCTTTCGTTTGAGGCCCCCTCTAAAAATATATAGACAGTCTAATTGAGTAAAAAGAAAAAAGTAAAAATGTTGTATCGACCCAGAGATATTAAATTTAATCATAACTTTTATCTCCTACTTAAAAAAAAAATATATATTATCATATATATAAATAAAATAAACCTATTCATGTATATAATTATATTACAGTGTTGATAATTGTTTGAAGCTATATGAATACTAACCAACGCCCTGATGATCACTCCTTACATTAAATTTAATAAAAGTGAGTGAGATAATCCATTAAATCTGTTGTAAAAATACAAGTTTCATATCCGCACGCTTAAAAATTAATCTTTAATAATATTTAAGTTAATAAGTTATAAATTATAAAATACGTCCGGTAGACAATACAATTATTATTATAAAACAATATTTAAAGATTAACTCTTCTAAAGAAATATTTGTATTTGAAGTAATACAACTGAAAAACATTTACAAATTTACTGGATACGTATTCAGGGGTTCCTTCTTGTGGTTTATCAGAGGGGGGGGAGATCACTTGATTTTTATAGTGAGGGAATGTATCTCAGACTTTAAGATAGAGACGTTGTAGTTTTATACTCCCATCTATGTCAGCTCGGAGATATTTGTATATTGCATCACCCTAAGTAAATAGTTCACTCATTTTGTAGTTATTTATTGTTTTTATTTGTCCTGCAAGCCACTGTAACATTGGGAATTTCATTTGTAGCATTGATTTTTTTTTTTTTTTTTGCTTGTTTCAAATCTCATAGTAGCATAATTTTAGGTATACTCTCGCCATTCTGAGCCAGCTTTCCATACTTCCTAAAAGCCCCTAATTATATTTTATCAATTAAATCTGTCCTTATACTTGCTACATCAAAAATAGTATTGCAACCTCCTTCTGAATATTTTCAGTTATGGAACCTGTCCTAGGAAACATACTTGAATGCTGGTTCCTCCACTTGTAGCAAAAGTAAAGGATCTATATCGAATAATTCCTTGTTTAAGTTTTGGATCGCTGGAATATTTTTGGTTTAAGTTGATTCAACCGATGTAGTCAAAGAAAGGAAAGTCTCAACCAGATGTAGTCCAATGAGGGCACCTGCAAAAATCATAGCTTTCAGGAATTATAAGTCGATAAAGCTTCTTATTATGCAAGCTCGCTGATTACTTACAGCTTCATACTTATGCAACATCTTCTATACGGTACAGAGTAACAGTGTCATAAAATTGAATTATTCAACCCTGATACTAACTAATCTATTTATTTTTGCTAAAATGTGGATTTATAAGTCACTAGACTTGTGATCAAAGTCATGGTTCATTAAGCGAGTCAAACAGCTTATGGTTTGTTCACTGAAACTTGTTGCTGTTACATTTGAAAAATAAGAAAGAATATCTGCATAACTACGGATCTGCTCCGAGCCCCTCCACATAATGATGAGACCTTCTATGTACTTTCATGATCCTCCAATGTGCTAATTATCACAATATCTAGAAAAAGTCGAAATACTTCTCTATCTACTCCAATAATAAATTCCTTATAATATAATTTTCTTATCATGAAAAGGTTTGGATAATTAAATTTCATCCACTTTCGCTGTTTCCTATTTCGAGATAGAAAGAGAAAATATAATCTGCCCAACTTATACAATCCTCTCCTTAAAGATATCTTATCTTTACATGTAAACTCAAGCTCCAAAAACTCGTCTGTAGGTATTATTCCTAAAACCAGCACTGATCCTAAGATAAATGTACATCTTAGTAATGGAAATCATATGATAATTAGCCAATTACGCCATCTCAAAAATATATTTGTGTGAAGTTAGCAAGTATTCAATACTAAACTGAAGGGAGGTACCCCAGTTTAAATAATAATATGGATGCTGCACAGTGCGTTCTACAACATCCAACATCCTTAATTTTTATTTATTTACAACCTACAATTTACATAGCTACATAATATAAAAGACAAGAAGTCACTAATTGCACTGCATTACCTTCAAATAAAAACACAAGGAAAATATATTATTCTTTAGTATGCATTACATTAATGTATTTACATAATTAAGCACAAAAAACAGAACTTTTCTAGTAGTCCACTTACACTAGTATTTGCTCTTATATCAAACTTAATACATTGTAGTTCTGCAAAACTTAACAAATTATTATTATGATTATTATAATGGATTAAATAAATGGATGTTCTTTATAGGCTAATACTTTTTTAAAGAACAATGAATGACTCTTTCAATCAAACTCTATATTGAAATACTATTCAAGATCTGTTTTTCCCTTTATAATATGAACTTTTAGCATTAATATTGAAGTTTCCTAAGTAGATCCTTGATATAAGTAGTTGCAAAATAGACGAAAAAATATATAATGCATCTTTGTTATTCTATAAATATAAATAACGTTGAAAAAATAGTTTTGATACTATCCATGTCAAACTATATTCAATCAGTAATTCAAGTTATATTGAAACTACATATATTGACTTAAGGTGGGCCAGGCACTTTAAAAAAACTGAATCGTTCATACAAAAGCTGATGGGATTTGTATTTAAGTATCATTAAGTATAGTTTAAGATCCATACCAGTTTTATAGAGAGGTAATGTAGGCATAAATAGGTTCTTCCCGTATGCCTTGCACTTGATTGTAAAAAAAATAGTTGATTATCAACACTCATATGCAAAAGTTTAAAACCACCTCTGATATTTCGCCTAATTAATTAATCATCCTTTTCTTGACGTGTAGGAACCCCTATTTAAAAAAAGTATGTTACGTGTCAAGTTCCACTGGCTCTGGTGGTGAACCTGTTTCCCAATGACGCTTCCAGGAGAAGGTTGTGCTCCCATATTAGCTGTAATTAATATTCTTCAAAAAGGGCAAAAAAGCTACCTTTTCTGATGTTCTGAAGGGTTAAAGTGGTGACGTTACTCAAAGAAGTCTATTCGGAGCACGAAATTGTTGTAAAGATGTCATGTAGAAAGATAGCTTAATAAAGCAAAGTTTGTCTGTTTGATTGTCTGAGGAGGAATACTTTATAACAACTAGTGTGTGTATCTATAGCTCAGAGTAGCGTATTGAAACTGATCAGAAAAGTTGAGTACATAAATAAAATAATCAATGTGACTTTAGGTGAGATTTAGTAAGGAGTGTGTAGCTGAAGCTCAGCTGTGGAGATATTTTCTTTGTGCTTTTTTTAGAACTTGAGCCATTCTTTTTATTTTCTTCAGTTGTTATAATTATTCTTTGATTCTTGAAGAGAGGACATCCACGTATTGGGTAACTACGTCTGAGTGTGCGTTTTTTAGATGAAAATAATACTATAATGGAAGAGGGGCCTTCTTTTAGTAGTTGCTACCTGAATATATGCTTTTATTTTATTTTCTAATGCTGTTCTCATTATTATTTCATTCTTGAGGAGAAAACATATTATACGTATAAACTATAAAGCTTAACCATTAATGTGTTTGTTCATGAATGATAAAGAGTAACCCTGAGGAGTTATACGTGTAAGTCCTTGTAGAATTGAGGATCGACATAGAAGTAATTCCTGCTCATTTTTGGTTTCTTTTTTTTAACATACATGTGGACAGTATTATTTTCATCTATATTCTTTTAATAATATGAATCTATGAATTCAATTTTTTTCTGTTCATCAAACCCTAATAAATCCAGGCAAAGCTACTGCAAGTACCTCTATATATTTGTAAAAAAAACATGTTATAAAAACTCATTAATGAAAAAAATAAAAAAGTTTCCCACCCCCTCAATTATGTGATTATCAACTTCTTCTTCGTATTTTGTCTTTGCTTACCGTAAAACAGGTTCTGTCTTGTTCTGGAAAAAGAAAACAATGATTCGAAATTAAATTCCAACTAAAAAAAAAAGAAAAGGCATTTATCCTTGCCTTAGGCCCGCTTACAATAAAATCGCCCCCCTATTTCCAGAGATGAAGTGAAAAAACTTTCAACTCAACTAAAAATGATACATACAGAGTAGCCCAATAATTAATTATAACTATACGCATTCAAATATGTCTTTTTCACCTTGTTACTCGGAATTAATGATTAATTGACAATTAGGTTGGATGTTAAGTGATTCA
This sequence comes from Lepeophtheirus salmonis, assembly GCF_016086655.4. NCBI lineage: Eukaryota > Metazoa > Arthropoda > Copepoda > Siphonostomatoida > Caligidae > Lepeophtheirus > Lepeophtheirus salmonis. Next base: position 8,445,592 of record NC_052143.2, read on the forward strand.
ACATAAAACCTTGAAAATAGCAGAAAAATATACTTTATGCATAATAAACTCGGATAATTAGTCAAAAGGATTTATAATGAAATGACAAATTGTCTAGGGATTTAATAATTACATATACCTTGTAGTGTTCGCTTATTGTCTTCTTTTGACAAGAATGATCAATTTGTATGAGTGAATGTTTTATTACATTGTTCACGGGATAGAGTTGCTAAGTTAAACGTGTAAGATGTATTCGTCCAATTAACACTACAAAAAGAATACAATAACTGGTTGAAAGATGATATTTCTTCCTTATAACTTTTATTTTAAAGATAATTTGTCTTTGAATGGAAGAATGGGTTATTAGTATTTAGTACTATCAAAATCGAGCCATCAAAAATTGTGTGTGTGTGTTTTTAAGAAAAATATTATTAGATCATCTTTATGTACGAAGGTCGTTTGAAAAGTCCATATAAATCCAAGATAGGGCCCTATTGACGCCTATCGAGGTTATGTTTACTTAATAGCATCTCTTGGAAGAACGCACACCAACTTTCAGGTAGATCGGTCTATTTCTTTCTGTTTGGCATTTATTTGAATCGAGGAAAGGTTTTCGGCTTGATAACTCATTGTTTATATTGCTGTTTGGTTTCAGGAGTGTAGTGATGTATCCATGTTTCATCTATAGTGTCGAAACGACACTTAAAGTCCTACAAATTCTTCTAGAACAGCTGCAGCCCGTCCTTGCAACACTTCACACGATTTCGTTTTTGGTCAAGTGTGAGCACCCATCTTGCAGATAGCTTTGCCATGTCAAAAAGTTGATGCATAATATTATGTACCCGTTCATTCGAGGTGCCCAAAGCACTAACAACCTCATGCACCTTCATTCTTCTGTTATCCATCACGATATCATGGACTGTATCAATTATTTCTCAAGTAATAACCCCAACAGGGAGTTCAGAAAGTTCTGCGTCATAAACAGTTCTAATCAAAGGTACAGAATTTCAATAGTGTTTACCAAGCTTCTTTTTATTCTCTGAAGGCGTTTTGCCTTTCATAAAGTAATGTTTAATCAACACATGAAATTCTTTTTCGTTCTTTCTTTGAAAATCAATGGACTCAAAGAAATTGACCCAATCTGACTAAAAGTTGGCGAGTGTTCTTCCAAGAGATGTTAAAAACTAAAGACAACCAGTATTACCATTTCTTGGACTTTGTATGGACTTTTCAAACAACCCTCGCATGTACAAAATATAGAATTGTATAATAATGGAAATCAATGCATGTAGATATATTTTAAGAGTCTGGGTGGCAACAAAACGAAACACATAATATATTTGCATGAATATGAATCTTTATGACCAATGTAGGTACATATGTATAGTCTTATGTACCCTGCATATCAACTACTCAATGATTAAAATAAAGACACCGTTGAAAATAGTAAAATGCCATTCTCACAAGGGGGTATAATTTAGAATTATGCATTTTAATACTTGCTTATATTCCTTCGTATCAATAGAATGCAGTTGTTTGAGGATATACATACATTATACACTTGTATAAGTAAATTAGCATTACTCTCGACTCAATTGCCTTAGAAACATCATTTACTATAATACGGTTTAGCCTTGGAACTCAATGATTCATCATCCGGATTTATCTGTATCCTACTTCTCATTTAATAAATGTTCTTTTTCTCTATTTGAAAAATTAGTTATGATTTTGTTGCGCATTTGAAATGATATGATTAATTGGTAAATATTTTCTACATACGAGATAACTCATAGGCAAAGGATTATATCATTTATAAAAAAATATATTTTTAAAAACTATGAAGTACAAAAAAAGATATGTTATAAACAAAAACTTATTACTTGACTATGACTATGAAGTCTACATTATTGTAATCATAGATTCATAAAGATATCCAAAAAATATCAAAGACTCCTGTATAATTTTTTGTTGGTCGTCGTTGGTAGTTTGTCTCTTATCAGTGCTCTAAAAGTTGATTTACTCAAATTAAATCTTGTTTAATTTCGAGTAATTTACATTAGATCAATGTAATTATTGTACATATTCATGAAATATAAGTTCCATTATACTATTATTAATAAATTAATTTATCTCATAATTAATATATTATATGTATACGTAGATTAAGTAGGTGTTTGTAATTTCATCGGACTTATCTTACGTCCAACAAAACAATTTGTTAAACCCACGAAATATTTTATGGTTTTTATTTTCTTAACCTAGTATCTTGAAATATAATTTTGAGTTTATTTGTATGGTAGTAAAGACTTACGGAACGACACACATATACACATGGGTATACATTAGACTGTACAAAAATGACGAAAGTTGGGAATTTGGCATCCCCAGATATTTTTTATTTTGCATTTTATTCCTCTAAATAAGAAAATAACCATGAAACGTCCAAAAAATGGTTCTTCATGGACGTGGTTCGATTTGAAAAAAAAACAAGAAATGTTAGTATTGTTTCATTAAAATTATCGATTTAAATCCAGTTACCGAATTTTTATTTCATCAAGAATTATAGATGAAGTATATATTTTGCAACAATATTTTTAAAACTTTTATCTAACTTGCTTTATAGTATGATTATTTTAGTTTCAAATATGTTGCTAAATAATATATATTCTCTTTTGGTACCGCGTATTACGCGCGCATGTATTTTGACATTTCTCATTATTTTATTACTAAAATCTCATTTTTTGATACAAAATGTCTAATAAATTATTATCAAATATAATTTTGTTGTTCATTTAAGCCAAATAATGCACTCTATTTGACCAATTTATAATTTTAGACTGCGAAAACTGTCCGCTAAACTCGTAAAAATACGACGATTTATTTATTATTCCTTAATTTCTAGTGTTGATTTGTTTTTATTTAGTCATACATATATTTTTATATTCTTAAGTTTTATGTTTTTCATTCATTATGAATATTTAATACTTTTTTTTTCGATAACATTTCAAAAAAGAAACTGGGGATAAAAAATTGCTTTTAATAATTTATTTGTTTCATTAATAGGAACAATTAGATACGATTTTAATTTTGCTCTGATGTATTCACAAATTTGGGCTGAAGCGTTGACTACTTTTTTTTACTGCACGTTCACAACTTTGACTGTGGCATGGCATTTTGAGAAGTCGAAGCGGTGAAGAGACTAAACTAATCAGTTGACTTTGAGGAATGACTACTGTGATAAAAGTGCCGTTGCTCTAATCTGGATATTATTAATTGAAGTAGCATCCCAATTGAGGTTAGGTGAACAGTATGGCCGTACACTGATATCTCCCAAATCCCTTCTATCTCTTAATTTTGATATCTTGAATTGTCTATCTTCTTGCTAAGAGCTTGATAGTAAAGATAGTAGTCAGAGTGAGATTGCCACACGTCTCTCTCCACAAATTTCATGGCGATACTTTTTTTGAGAGGGCATCTTTTTTTTCTTCATGTTCTGAATTAAATATATTTGATGTAACGTATGTGATGGAACGGTTTAAATCAACTTTAATGTAGAACCCCATATGGAAGTAAAAATCCACAATAAACTCTACTATAAGGCGCAACTTTTATGTTTTATCTCTAGCCAACTAATGCTTTAAGATGTAGAGCTGTACGAAACCATAACCATAAAATTGATCATTAGACAAATCATCAACGGCACTTTCAGACATTTCATGCAGTGTGAAACTTGTGCTTATTTTTCTGAATCTATATCTAAATTATAAGTCGTGAAGGTTACCACAAATAATTTTCCCAAGTTTTTCTTATATATAATAAATAAAGTTTATAAATATTTTTATATAATCTAGGATATCTGAAAACGAGTTATCTAAATTTTTGGGGACCATCGAGCTCAGTAATTATGTGACAAAGCGTTAAATAAATTGGTATAAAGTTACCACACTATTCAAACAAGTCTATGGCCCAAAAGTTTCTCAATTAGTTGCTCTCTGAGCATGCTCTACTATCTTTACTATCAAGCTCTGAGCAAGAAGACAGACAATTCGGGATATCAAAAATTAGAGATGGAAGGGATTTGGGAGATATCAGTGTACGGCCATAATGTTCATCTAATCTTAATTTGGATGATACTTCATTTATTAATATCCAGGATTTGAACAACGCTACTGGACCTTTTATCACAGTAGTCATTTCTCAAAATCAACTGATTAGTTTTATAGAAAAAAAGAAGAAGAAATTAAATATTCATAATGAATGAAAAATATCAAACTTATCGAATATAAAAATAAAAATATGCTTAAATAAAAATTAACCTTAGAAATTAAGCAGTAATAAATAAAAGTTTATATTTTTAAGAGTTAAATTAACAGTTTTCGTAGTAAATTTTCGAAATTGGTAAATGGAGCGTTGGTATTAATGAAAAACTAAACTATGTTTGATAAGGATATATATTTTGTATCAAAAAATTAGATTTGAGTAATAGAAATGAAGAAAAACATCAAAATAAATGCGCGTAATACGCGGTAGTAGAAGATAATACATATGTATTTATTTGAAGAATGGTTGGAACTAAAATACTCATACCATGAGGCAAGTTAGAGAAAGATTTTTGTACCATTTATGTAAAATATATGTTTCATCTACAATACTTAATAAAATCAAATCCTGTAACTGGATTCACATCGATAATTTTAAAGAAACGACATCAAAATTTCCTTTTTACAGATTTTCAAATCAAAATACGTCCGTGAAGGACTCTTTTTTGGACGTTTGAGCGGTATTTTTTTGTTTAGAGGAAAAGAATGCAGAATAAAAAATATCCAGCGATACAAAATTCCCATCTTTTGTCATTACGGTACACCCTAGTATACATTATACAACACACCGTGATGCATAAAACAAATCCTGCCCGTAAGTACAAATAAAAGAAACAGAAAATGAACGTGGAACAATATGGAATTTTTTTTGGAGGAGAGCAGCTACAATTAGGTTTTATTAGATCAGAGAATAGGAAATAAACACAAATCCCATTCCGTATATAGCAAATACACATGCAAATGTATAGTTGGTATCTTTGTAAGAAAAAAAAGAGAGCGAGGAGGAGGAGGGAGTGATACATATGGTACTACTGAATGAATACCCATACTAATATCAACTATACTATAAACAGGGAAACTTCATCATTGAATATAGCCTTAGTGCAACGAAAATTTTGTAATCATTTTTAAATTCATTTATATTTATTTTATTGGGCATTTTTAAAACAATTTGACACCAAGGAAAGAAGTTAACACCACAACGACCTATTACATAATGAACAAAGAATTAGAAAGAGCACACAACAGGGGTTCCTGTCTTTTATAATCACACACACTAGTTATTACTGTATGCTAAGATGTTCCCTTTTCAAGAATTATTTTATTGTAAAATAAAATAAAACCTGTTCAGATTGCAAACTATAATAAGCCGCTCCCACATTCTAGGACAGTGATTCCCAAACTTTCTTGAGTTCGACCCTTAAAATATGTTGTTAGATAATATGCAACCCCATCACCTTCTATTTAGAGATGAATGATGATGACTTAAAAACCATATTAACCCTTTAAAGTTTAACCCAGAGGCAATTAATATAAGTTATTTGACTATATAAGAACGATTTTAATTCTAGATATATTGAAACATATATATTAAAAAAAATACAACGATGAAATAATCGAATATATTGTAAATATAAAATAAGCTTGGAATTTTTTGCAGCATCTAAAGTCAAAATTGAGACTTACAAGCAAATAACTGGATATGACGGCTGTGCATTGAGCAAAGGAGGTCTATTCTCGGTTTAATTTTGGACACAACAACACGAAGATCATCCTCCACGTTAAACCACACCCTGCATTTATTTGTAATATAAGTTAATACAGAAAAGGTCTTCTTACTTAAATAAGTTAAGCCAAATGGTATAAGTAAATGTAAAACTGCTTTAACCAGTAGTGGGTAGTCATACATCACAGAAATCCATAATTTGTCATCTTTTTTAGAATTTTAAAAGTTTTTTTTTGTGTTTGGTCATTTGAAAGTCCGATAAGTACATATTCTATATTAGACGACCGATGATTAGCTGTGTGGGTATAATGGGCGTATCCAATTATGTTTTTGGGGGCACTATCTTCTGGGAAATGTTTTTTATAAAATGATGCAGAAGAGACTTATAAAAAATATGTACATTCATCATTATTAAAGTTTTGATGCTACTCATAGTAATGTTAATCTAAATTATATTCTTCTATTTAGGAAATTATTTTGCGACCCCTCCGTTGTGCCCCACAACCCCACTCTGGGAATCACTGCTCAACTCTTACAGTACATAAGTACTTATTGAGTGGATGCTATTTCCGGAATTAATTTTTCATTTTCCACATAAAGTTTCTGTGATCCAATTTAAAACTCTTATTAATTTACCTCGTCTAAACTGATGTGTCTTTTTTGAGGACTGTTGTTGTATGTCACTGCTTTTCAAAATCATGTCAATCAAAAAAACTTTTCTTCTTATATTTTTATTGCATGTTATTGAATTTGCTCGTAACTAAGTAAACATACATATAAGAATGTTGGCTCAACTTAAAAAATAAAACTATGTACATATATGTAAAGCCAGTCCAACGAAAAATGTACACTGTACAAATTATACTACGCATGTTTGTACCTTTGTCTTTGTATTTAACGTCTATTAGAGGAGAGATTTAATTGTTTTGAACTTTTTTTTTTATAATTTTTATCCAAAATGCAAATTTAGATCCTCTGCATAATCATTTACGTATATGTATATCTAGGTATGTATGTAAGTTAACGTATGAATAAGCTATATCTTCTTGAGAAGAAATGACCGATTATCACATAATTAATTTACTTACATCTACAAGTTTATTAAGCGAGTCATTTAAGTGGGTTTTAGACACCATGCCAAAATGATGTTGGATAGTGTAATTAAAAAAAACATAAATAGTTCATTCTAACATTTAACTGTAGACAAATGAGTCTATGGGAGTATTTAAAATCCTGCTGACGTCATCTCTACTCTGTTCATAAATCCAAATGGATTATAATAAGTATACTATACAAAGCCATATTGAAAATTGCCATTTTAATATAATGCCTTAAGAATTCACAAATGTAATTAATAATTCTTCCTACTGAGGTAGTTTTAGGATAACAAAGAACATGTAATCTCATAATGGATATTCACACTAAGATTTGGTTAAAAATATTACTGTTTTGTTTAGTGATATCATTTTCTACTCTGCTCACGTGGATTAAAAGATGCGGCATGATTGGTTCCATGAAGCTCTTACAGGGTAGTTAGAAAAAAATCCGTTTTTAATATACGTAAAAAAATAAGTCCGTATAACTAATTAATAAATACAAATATTCATTATATTTAATAACAAAGTTTGGAGTTTATACATGATTTAATTAAAACTCCAAATTTGAGCCCTCAGCTGCCTTGCATTTTTCGTGACGAGTGCAAAAACTCCGACAAGCCAGACGGATTTCCTTAAGGTTCCTACGTGTAGGTCCCTTAATAAAAGATTAAACTCCTTTTTATTAATCTTTGAAAAAAACGTGGCAAATTTTAAAAAACCCTTCTCCAGTTCCTTATTTTCACTTGGATGAATGAAAAGAACATACTTTAGTTGAACAATTGAATTTGCTTAGTAAAGCATAAAATATATTTCATTGTTATGCGTATATATAAATACTTATAATAATAGTTTGTGAATTATGCCATTGTTCTTAATTACAGCTGTTTTAGTTAAAACAGTGATTAAGTTAGGAGTAATGATGCTTAAAAAGAAAATTATTGCAAGAACTCGATTTAATCAAAAATACCATTTTAAAGAAAATTATAACTTTACCATTCTACATTGTTTTTAAAAGATTTATTACTTGAGATGGTTAAAATTTCAAAAACACAATAAAAAAACAAAGATATTAAATAGGTGTTTTTTTACTATTTAACTTTTTTTCAATGGTGTATAATACTTGTTTTTCTTCCTTTGGTTTACGATTCATCATAAATTAAAAATTCATCCAAATGTTAATTCTTTCATTCTTTTAGACCTCAAAACATCAAGTTGGATTGAATTACAGGTACGCTGTTTCATTTTTGACTAGGTTTACTACTAATGATACTACACAACCGATTCAAATTAAATCTGCTTCCCCGTAAAAATTTGTTCCTTCCAGGCTTGTGTACGATCAGGAAAAAAATTGCAATAAAAATTCACTGCGATATAGCTATATACATATCAGGGCCACTTACGATCAGTGATCCGATCAATTTAATAGCAATAATATTCCAATATACACTTTCTTTAAACCTATAACAAAACCTTTATATATAGGTATATAGTGGTGGGAAGCAAAACGAGGACTGAATACTGAATTTAGAAAAATGTCAATAATTTAATTTTTTGATTAAATTTTCGAATTTTTTCAAACAAAACTTTGAGACACGACCTTTGTGAACATGTTAACTCAATATGGATACCTCAGCAGGAATTACAGTCTCCACACGGAAGCAGAAAGCCTTGCAGCAGTTGATTATGAACTTCTCGGACAAGTTGTTCCACTCCTTCACAATGGCGGCCTTCAGGGAGTCCACGTTCAGGTGAGATGTCCGGTTAGTCTCCCTCTCTAAAGTGCCACACATAGAAAAGTCCAACGGCTTCTTATTTGGTGAAGATGATGGCCACATGTCCTTGGACCAAATATCAGCCATGTTTTTGGCACATAACTTCTGGCATTTGGCCGATTTGTGTGAGGGGGCACCATCTTGGGTACATAGATAGTTGTCCTCTGGGTACGTGCTCTTAAGTCGAGGCGAAGGCTAGCAGTATCCGTCATAAAAAACCGAGGCCATCAAAGCCATTGTCAGCCAGCACTGGAATGCCATGACAGAGTACTACATCTGGAGGGGGTTCCAGGCCTTCCGCCCCACCTCTTGGAAGCCCTCATTGTTTCTAAGAGCTGCTACATTAATGATTATGATGTGTATTCATTTATAATTAATTAATGGTGCTATTTAGAATGAGATAGTTTCACACATTAACTGTCCTTGATATAAAAATAATGGTTATATGAGAAGTATACAGTTGAGTTATTGAGTATCAAGACACACAATCCTATATATTCATTTAACAAAAATAAAAAGATTGTCAAAGTTTGAATACATTTTGTTCAAATCACGATTCCTAATATTAATTAAATTAATCCCTACATACATATTTATGTAAATAATTTTTATGCAATATTGTAAACATGCCAAATATATTAAAAATAGTCATATTTGTATGTTTACAATCATGCAAAAAATAAATATCACGAAAGCAAAGAATGATATTGAGTCGTCTTTTCTTTTGAAGTTTGTCAATGAATGAATGAAGTTGACATTCAAATATAAATTATCTAGAAGAAATATTGTCATTTCCCCGCCTCATGATTAAATTGCTGAGTAATTGTATTAATTGAAATGAAAAAAATTTATTAAGAGTACTCTTTTGGTCCCGGAGTAATTACACTTTAAAAACGCTACTGTTTATAAAAAAAGCAAGATTAAAATTATTATTTCATAAAAAATAAATATATTTCAAAACACAAAACAAAAATTTGGCGAAAGCCCCTGTAAGTGCATAGTTCATGTTTTTTCCTCTGTTGTCTTATATATTAGTCAACAGGAAAAGTAACGCCAAAAGTTACAACTTTGATCAAACTTGGTCACCGTAAGATGCCATTAAATTTTGAGAGATCAAGGTCAAAGGTTAAGATACAATGGTACTATGAAAACCGCCTTGGGGAAAATTGCCAGGGGAATATTGCCATGGAGGAAAATTTCCAGTTAGAAAAATTGCCAGGGAGAAAATTGCCCGTATTTTGATGAAACTCCATGATGAATAATAACACATTATAAATTGGTTTAATATTATTTATAACCAACGCCAAAGCATCATGTACATCCAACGAACCTCTCTAATACCAAAAAATAGTATAATTGAATTTGGATAGGTTAGAGTATCTAACTGATTTCTGTTGAAAATAATTTATCTAATTCTGTGAGTAAATGGTAAATTAAATAAAATTTTAATTATTATAATTTTGTTTATACAAATATCTATATTTTATAAATTCTACAAAAAAATTGGACAATAAATTTCTTACAATAATTTTTAAAGACCTCAAATAAATGCAAATGGACCCGGCTAACCCCAGGGCTTTGAAATAATTTGTGGTGTGAGAGGGGTTCCTTGGATGTATTGGGGTTAGTTTTTAACTATCCCACCACACTACCCCCAGGACACCGGCCAACCCAAGGGGTTTGAACTAGTTTGTGGTGTTAGAGGAGTTCCTTGGATTTATTGGATGAATTGGCGGTGGTTTTTAGCAATTTTTACAACGCTGGTTCGTCTCAGGGATATCAAAAATTAACACAGTGTACTAATGTATACTTACTGTGCTTTAAATCTATATTCAGATTATGCTTGTCCGTAGTTTATCTACATAATTACATTTGAATACAACCTGTTAAATTTTTCAACTTTCCTTTTTTTTTTTGGAGTCATTACCTTTTAAGCTGTAGAATGGTTAAGTTTCAATTTATTAGAATACATGAGCTAACAAGTACAGGGTATAACAAAGAAAACAAGTTTTTTTGGGTTCAAAACTAGTTTTTTTAGAAATTTTTATTCGTTTTATGGAGCGAAGTACCCCTTACACTTTAAATGCCATTGCTTAGCTTGAACGGTGTCCCTCCCCCCTCCCATCCAAATGCTTGTAATAATAAAACGATAAATAGTTTTTGACCCATTGTTTTGGAAATAATAAAAGTTGCGCCATACGTAGAACTCACAAAGTAAAGATTTGTAAAGCCCGGAACTTTTCAGTCCATATTTTAGCAGATTAAGATATAAATAAGATTTAGATTATAGATTTTCTGATCAGTATTATTGATTTAATAAGTTCATTCTCACAAACCTCTTAAGAGCTTTACAAAGGCCGAGAAACATTTTTATTGTGAAATATAAATACATAAATATTCAAATGAAAATAAAAAGATATGAGAAAAATTGAAGTACGTGTTTCAACTCAACTCTTTACACTTTGCGTTACAATATCTCAAATTGATCCTCATTGAGTAAGTTTTGAATTTGGCTAAAATGTGACAATTCATATCAGACTAGTCAATATTTCAAATCATGATACCACTTACAGGAAAAACAATAAGAAACTAACCTCAATACTTCAAAAAGAGTGTTCCTCCAAAAATTAATTTTAACCTTCAAAATTATTTTTGATCCAATATCTCAAACAAAAGTTTGAACTGAAAAAGCCGGTTGCAACTCTACCCCTACTTTATACAAATAATTCAGAAAATGAAGCAGAGATGAAACTTTTTTTCTTCATCAATTTTTGACATCGATTTACTTTGGGCTATTTACTCAGTGGAATTAAATTTACTTACAAAAATAAGATATGATTATATATCATATCATTATTTAAGAGAAAATAAAAGTTGTAAGACCTTCTATGTACTTTTATAATTATCTGCATATAGACACAAAATATGCGACCTCTGAATATTTGCAATTCATTCACAATATTCGTTTATTTCTATTGAGGTTATGAAAGGGGGTAGATAATTAACTTCACAAGGATAAACGGAGAACTAGTGTAGGTGATGGATCAAAGAGAAAAAGAACTGACTTGAAATATATCAGCTGCCGTTGTTTCTTATATTAATGTCTCTTATGAGTAGAGAAGTAAAAATGCGCATATTTTTAAACCTACCAGGATACAATTGTACATAATACATGTACAAGTTGTAATAATTGTATCCTATTAAAAATGCATGAATTTTCACTTCTCTATTTATGAGTGTTTTAAAAGTCGATCCCCGACAAGAAAATCTTTATAGTGGACGCTGTTCTGAACAGAAAAAAATGGCTGCCTCTTGGTTGAATCAAGAGCTGAGTTCATGGTCCTCGGCGTTGTGACGTCTGATAGCAGCAAGATGCATCCCTACTTCTTCAAGGCCGACGAGAAAGTCAACAATGACGTCTACTACAAGGTCCTTATGTACCATGTGTTACCATGCTTGAAGAGCACGTTTCCTAAGAACAACTGTGTGTTTAACTAAGACGGTGCCCCAGTCCACACGTCCAAGAAGGTGCAGTATTTCTCCAGGGAGAACATGGCTGCCTTTTAGACGGCATACTTCTGGCTTTCATCCTCACCCAACGTGATCCCTCGGGACTTGGCTCTTTAGAAGGCCTTGGAGGGCAATACTTTTCACCCACATTTGGATGCCCTCAAGTTCGTTATGACGAAGGAGAGGAACAACTTGTCCGCAGATTTCATCAAAACCAGCTGTGCGTCTGTTCGTCCCCTTATTGTAGCCATAATTTAGAATAGAGGGGACATATTGAATAAAGAGTGTAGAAAATTGTTGAATTACCAATTTTTGCTTCTTAAGTTTGCCATTAAAATATCACAAAATAAAAATATGTAGAAGTGAAAATCGCCTTAAAAATTTTCTAATTTTTGAGTCCTCACTCTGTAAATAAACGGAATAACAAAGGTGGTAATGATGTGCTTACGCACAATTTAGCACGCATTTCTTCCTCCTTTTTATAATTATTATTATACTTATGTAGTAGCCTTTAAAAAAATATATATGAAGTAAAGGGAAATAATACTAGTAAAAAGGGAGAAATTATACGTTTTAAATGATTGTGCAAGCACTTCAATAAGCCCACCTTAAGTATTAATTCAAGTATACAACTTCATGTTGATCCTTTGTTGTATTTAAATATATATATTTTGTACAAATTGGGATGTCTGTACAAGTTGCATTTTTTATAAGAAAATTATACGAGATACAATTTTTTCGTCTTAAAATGCATTCATTATTTTATTACAAATTTGGTCTTTCTAATTACTAACTATTAATTGATACCATCAATTCATTTTGATCTATCAAAATTACATGGTTATGATGTATAAGTTATATTACTGAGCAATTGAGCTTTTAATGTGCTATAGAATACTTATATTTTAATAACTTGTATTAAAATAACCCAAAATTAAACCATTAATATTTTATTTATAAAAAATATTGAATTAATGCATTATTCTCATCCCAGGTCTGTAAATTCTTCATTTAATTTTTTGGTCGCAACATGTACAAAATCGCTTTTTGTGCAATGCTTATATTGTGTGGCTATATTATTATTTCTTACAAAGATATTTTGGCTATTATATACAAATGTATAGCTCGCCTTCCAATGAAATATTACTGGGCAATATCGAATAAAATACGATGTAGGATTTTAATATTATTTCTTTATTGTTTGGGAGTAGTTAAGAGAGCATTTGGTATGACCGACTTATTTGGCTAACTATCAACTAATTTCAGGCTTTTTGTTTGTTTCTGTTTGTAAGAAATGCTGCGTGATACAATAAAGGTAATTACGTCACTACTAACAGTTATATATCCTTTTTTTTCTTTTTCTTTTACGAGAAGGAAAGGTATACAATATAAAATGAAGTCGTGTAATAATGAGTCGATTTTGTAAAAATAATGGCTTCTAATTATTATAATTGCGTAGTTTTTAATATTTTTTCATGATGAATTCCATATTTGGCTCTTCTTAATATAATTACAGCCCTAAACTTCGTGCTCAAGTAACCCCTCCCTTATTTTACATACGCAAATGTACTTAGAAATTATGTAAAAATGTACTAATAAAGTATTTATTTTTGTATTTGTCGAGTTCTTATCGTTCAGCTATTTTTGGAAGTGGAGTGGATTACGTTTATGTGTTATGTATACTATACTTATAGTTCATACGGGATATGCATTATTAGTGTTGTGTTGGTTTTTAATTAGGTCTGAATACTGCAGTCCAGTTTAGTCTCAGTCCGGTCCAATCCAGACCTTGATTACGTCACTTAACTTTATTTATTCTTTGTTTAATCATTTCTAGTACTGACAATCTCAAGAACCGGTACTATGGACCTATAAGACTCTTAAGACTGGTTTGGACCGAATAAATTAGGACTATGTATTGTACATATTTATAAACTCATATCAAGAGCTCAGAGAAACTAGGAATAAATAAATATATTAATGAATGTTGATAATATATCAAAGTCTCTCTCAGAGATTGGTTGTTAAAATATGTTTCATAACTTCAACTGGTATTTACCGTAGAGATGATTTATCATTGTTGTTATTTAATATTATGTACAAACATGTAACTTCATACGTACTATTCAGTATACAGGCTAGGCATTGCACAAACACTCAACTATCTGGTTAAAACAAGATATGCAAACATATGTGTATATATCTTTGAACCTTGAAAAGGACATAATCTCTATATTGATATTTCTCTGTATACATGTACAAAGAATCTTCATACATATTTATATACCTTAGTGTATCCCTGCGAATTGTGATCGAAAAAAGGACAAGTAGTTCCACAATTATATTCTATATATAGAATAATATCTCAAAATGGCACCCTTAGTCTCCAGCATGGTTTCAATTCTAGGACCTGTAGGTCTCTTTCACGTATTCCTTCGCCATTTTAGTCCACTCCTTCTCCACAGAAGTGTTTAGGGCATCCACATGGGAGGTGGCACATACCTTCCGCTCAATGTTTCCCAGATCCCATAGTCAAGAAGATTGCAGTCTGGTGAGAACAACGGCCACATTAAATAGACCAGAAATTCGTCAAGTTGTCTTCTAACCACTTGTAGGCAGTGGCGGAGTCTTGCTGGAAGCCATAGTTACCCTTCAACTAGGGGAATACCACTGTCTGCATGACCTCTAAGTACACGTCTGCACCAGTATTCAGGATTCTTTGGAAACCAAAAAATCCATCAAGTCTCCTGTTTTTTTCCGATTTTACCCACCATTTCTAGGCTTCCTCTTAAGTATTTTGTCGTCCTTTACCTTTTTAATCTTGGTAATTATACCCTTGGACCAGTGGAAGATGCAAAAGATTTTGTCATAACTCATTTTCCTTCAAGAAACACTGACATACTATTTATTTTGCCCTCCATCTCAGTTGTCTTTGATCTGACGAATTAATTTATTTCGCAAGAACTGTTTTTCGTAATATTTCCTCAAAAAAAAAAAAAAATCAAAAAAAAAAAAAAAAAAATCATACTGGTGAATTATATTTTGTAATTCTTGGCAATTGTTCACAGCTCAACAAGAGTTCATTCAAAGGTAATAAATCGACAGCAGCCAACAAAATGTGAAGTAAACTTTCATGTAACTTAGATAACGTCGTGATGTAGGTAGGAAACTATTACTTAGACTTTTTTTTTTGACAAAAAATAATATTATAAAAGTCTTTAACTTCCACGATTGATGAAAATGATTACTCTTTGTTATTATAATTATTGTTTTCCATTTTGGAAAGTTTTATTTTTACTTTTCTCATTAAACCATATATAATATATACGAGTATATATAGTGCTGTAATCAGATCCAAAGTTTGACTTGTATTAATGTATTAACTTTTTAGCTAATTGACATATTTATGAGAAAATCAGATAAAAAAAACAGCTCAATTTCCCAGTACAACTACCATAGAACTGTTTCACTTTATTTCTACATATTTTTGCCAATTTTAAGAATGCAATTAAACTCTTTGGAATCAATTAAAAGAGGCATGACTCGCAATGTACAACAATATATATATCATTAACGAAATCTACACTATTAAAGGGATATTTTATTAAGCGTAGGTATACTTTATTTCCATAATTTTTTGGTTTGTAGAAATATATTGAAAATATAGTTTTATTATTTAACTTGTGAGCTCGTTAAAATCTTTGCAATATGATCAGAGTCAATCACTTACACTAATCATTTAGCTAATTAAAATATATCTTCATATTTGACCCCCCCCCCATTTTGGAGGTCAATTATAAGGATTTTACACAAGGGGGCTTGTGTATTAATTTTTTTTGAAAAATAAAACTTTTTGCAAAAAAATCAAAAGGTATTTAAAAAAAAATAATTTTTTCGAACAAAATTTCAAAAATCTACAGCTGGTCAAAAAAAAAAAAAAAATCAAATATTAAATATTAAAAAAAATTTTTAACTATTCACAGAAAAAAATTTTTGCAAAAAAATTTAAAAATCAAATAACTATTCACAGAATATAAAATATTTTGCAACAAAATTTCTAAGATCTACAACTGTTCTAAAAAAATTTCAAATATTAAATTTTTTAGAAAAAAAAAACAAAAATCTAAAGCTATTCACAGAATATTAAATATTTTGGAAACACTTTGGAAAGATAAATTTTTGGAAAAAAATTTGAAATTAAAAGACAATTGTCAAGTATTAAAGTTTTGAAAAAAAAATCAAATATTAAATTTACTAGTAAGAAGCAAAAATTCCTTAATTGGGGAGGGGCTACAGCTCATTTAGCCCACCCCTTGAAGACGCCCCTATTCATTCATACCTACTTACTCTGAGCAATGCTGTGTAATACTGTTAGTTTGGAATAAAGTAAAATTGAATCTCTACATAGGAAGATTTATCCTCCATAAGTTGTTGTAACTTAATCAAACCATACATTTTCTAATACATTTTTTTCCCTCCTCTTTTTTATGTATTAAGAATCGATACATGTAATCTGATCAGTGTTCATATATTATTCAATATTAGAATCTATTTCCACTGTACAGTGAACACGTTTCACTAGCATTTTAATTAATATTGGTTTAAATATATCTACATTGAGAAATAATGTGCATATAATCAATGGATTGAATCGTGAACCAAATAGTTTCCTTATAAGATGTAGAAAATACCTATATCTATTTTTGAGTGAACGCCCATCTATGAGCTCAACTAATGAGTTTGATATAAAAAACCCTTTTCAAATGATTCGAATTGACGTACTGTGTTATCAACTTATCGAACCAAAAAGAAGCACTTAACGTTCTATCGTTATTGGATATTACATATATGCAAGAGTTCTTAACTTTCCATTCAAGGTTTCATAATGGGGTTTCACTCATTTTATTTATGTGGGCCACCCTGATAGGTGTTAAAAGTTGACTCACGGGAGTTGTCATCCCTTCTTTGAGTCTCTTGATCATATATATTTTATATTAGAAAGTTTGGCCACTAAAATCATTGTACAAGTAGTCACTTATCACAATATGAATTGATCTCAAATTTTAATTCACTATTGTGTTAGAGGAGGCATTAAATAACATATGCATAAACAAATCAACATTACTGTCTTGATTCAACGAATTATTTTATTTTATCGTTTAGGTGAAACACGAAATATTTAATGTCGATTAAATCTACAGATAAAAAAGGTTCATCCAGGGACGTTCTTCTCCAATAGAAGCAAAATATGATAAGCTATGATGGAACTGACAAAATAATAACTATGCCATGGATACTCACTCGAAAAATGTACTCCATTGATGAGATTTAATAAGAGGTCCTTACTTCATACTCACTAATAAAAGAGATATCGGATTATAAGTTATATTTCTTATACAGGGAGAGAGTTGGAAGGGCTCCCACTCCACCCCCAAATTGTAAAGAATTTTTAATTCCTTAACAACAAAATGTAATATTTGAAATTTTTGTTCGAAAAATGTAATATTTGAAATTTTTGTTCGAAAAATGTAATATTTGAAATTGAAATTTAATTTTTTGCAAAATTTTTTTTTGTGAATAGATAAAGATTTTTGATATTTTTCTACGAAAAATTTAATATTTCGAAAATAGTTTTAGAAATTTTTAAACATATAATTCAGTTTTTTTTAACAATTTTGGAATTTTCAAATTTTTATCCAAAAAATTAAATTTTTTGAGAACAGTAATGTATAATTAAAATTTCTTTGTGAATAACTATAGATTTTTAAAACCTTTCTCCGAAAAATGTATAATTTGAATTTTTTATCGAAGAAATTATATATTTGAAATTTTTTGTGAACAGCTCTAGATTTTTTTTCAAAAAAATTTCCAAAAAAAATTTTTTTTCTAAGTTTTTTTTGAGAAAAACTTAATTTTTCAAATTTTTGTATCAAAATTAGTAATTTTTTGATTTTTTTCTCCAAAAAAATTCCAAAAACTAAGTCAATTTAATCTTTTGCATGCTTCTGATTTGAAAGGAATATAAGGAAGTTTTATATACAAAATTAGCTCTTTCCTTGACCAATTTGAATCTTTTTGGACAAATGTTTTGTCCTTCAACAGTTCCATGATTAATTAATTACTTGAATAACAAATAAGTATTTTGAAATGGGAAAATAATACTCCTCTTTTAATTGTTATTTAATGGAGGAATTATTATTTATTTGCAAGGATCTATTAACGAAGTTGCGTGCCTAGTGTCTATCCAGATGTTAAGTAATTTATGGTTAGAGAGTCTATGCCATAATGTTAAATATAATGTTGATAAATTTAAAATGTTACTATTTTCAACATTATCAAGAACCATGAACTTTAATTTTGACGCTATGAGAACGGAGTAATAAGTTTTACAATTTGTGATATACTCTGAAAATATTTAGGCAAACATGTTATGTGGGGTTGCTTATACTGCAATCTAATACATTTTCCTACTTTCTATATCATTTTAATTAATCCACAAGGACTTTACCTATTTATATATAATTATAGAAGTTTCATTCTTATAATTACGACCTGACAATCTAGTAAAATCAATAATGGGGTATAATTAGCGTTGTACTCAGTCCTTACTTATTCAGTCTAGTTCATTCTTAAGACCGGTCCAATCATTTCAGGCCCAGAACTGATTAAAATAAACTTTATAGGTTTTAAAGATTGATATGCAGATCTGAACTGGACTTGACTGTAGTCTTACTACCTAAATAAAGGCCGACAAAAAACTAGGTATAACATAATATTGTTTTTAATTTGTTTAACATTGTATTTTTAAGAAATATATATATGGGTCAAACTGTAGTCTCAATAACTTCTGTATTTGTAGCTTAAAAAATAACTGATGCAGAGTAAATCCCACAGTTATTAAAAAGGATCTTGTTAAAACCAAACAAAATCTGAAATAATGGTAAAATTAAGTTATTGCCACTCAGTGTGTAACAATTTTACTAGTAAAATAATTTAATCATGGACTGAAATGTAATATTCTCTATGATTTCTTCTGTTCTTAGCTATCATCATCAATTAATGGTCAATAATTCTACCTTTTAACTTTGAGTAAAAGAATAAGGCCAATAGCTCAAGGTCAAAATGATGAGAAAATATTTGTTATATATATATTTTATATAATTGATAGCTTGAAATAGCAAGTTGCACGTCTCATAATGCTTTATACAATTACTAACTGTATTAACTGTCATTGCTCAAAGTAATTAGACGTCGGATAAAAGACAAATTTTGCTTTCATAATATAGAAGATAATTACCCTAGAAATCTTCAAAGTTACTCTCCGTTTTTTGTAAATACACTCATACGTGACTGCTCAATAATGATATAATTTCATATGTGTTCTATGCTTCAGAATAAGGATAAGACTTTTGGGAAAAACTAACGATAATATATTGGGGACTGATGTTAACTTTAGTCTTTAGAGCGATCAATAATAAAAACAATCAAATTTCATTTTAGCATACGAGAATATATATTTTGTTCAAGTCCTAGCATATACTGAAAATACAAATAAATGCACTCTTTTAATAATATAGCAATTAAAAAAAACACCCAAAAATAAGCACTCTATATAGTGCACCCTGTATACACGCCCGATGCTATATGCACACGCCTGCAATATTTCATTAATAAGATTACATTATTATTTCTTAGATGAATATATTTTTATGATATATAACATGGAGGACTATATACAGTGCACCCAGTGACTGGTTTAATATATATTCGGAGATAAAAAATTTGCTTTATTAATATCCAATGTTTAATTTTAAAAAAAGTATCTATTTTTAAAATATGCATGTCTAGGATTTTAGTTACATTAAGGATTTTTTAAGTGTCTTATTTTGAAGTATTAAAATTATCTACTCATCGTGAATGGATCGCTATATCGTTTCGATCCTGGTATTTCATTCACAATGATGAAGTCAACTCTACTTCCTTATGAGGTCTGGTAGTTTTCCTCGGATGAATTCTTCTCCCTTCATCCCTCGTGGAATTCGGAATCCGAATTCGAACATCTCTTGAGATGGATCATCAAGTTAGAAGTATCTTCCTTGTATTACATCGATCTACCTTTTACAGAATATGACGTCATGAAATTGCTATTCCGCTGGAAAAATATGAAGATAACGTTGACTATTTGCTAATACAGCCTCATCAAAATTTGGATCACTTAAAAAATACAAGATGGAACAAAAATCTTTGGAGATTCATATTTTTTAAATATATCTTTATTTAAATTATACATTAAATATTTCTCTATAATATAAGCTACGACATTCCTCATCATTATGTATTATGAATAAGTTATAAAGGTCTGAAAAAAAGTGTCGTTTTTCATCCTTTTTTAGTCTAAAATATCGAGTTCAGAACCAGATACAGAATCAATATATGTAATAATAATAAACACTTTTTCATAAGGTTTTTTTAATTCTACTTAAAATTGGATGATTATTTAGAGGTGAAAAATGACTCTGAACGATAATAGCACCGAATTATTATAATCCCAGATATTTCAAAATTCAGATGACTGAGAGAAAAACGGAGATCCGTCTTGAATTCTGCTCTCATGGTTAAATTCGATTATTGTCTTCAATTCATTTGTAATGTTTATATTATTACCTCCACGAACGAAGGTCAAGGTAGTACAGAACGTTGAAAAATACATAATGGACTATTAATTTGCAATATATTGAGGTACAAAGCTCCAATTGGTGTCCTTTAATGCTTCATATAGCAAAAAAACAAAACAAAAAAAAAAAAAAACTAAAGATGGTTTGCCCTCAACCAATTACCCATTCTATTCATTTTTATCTGATATTGATTCTAATGCCGAAGGATAGATATCCTTACTGATTGACTCTATAATACTATGTATGTAAATGTTTTTTTCGAATGTTTTCTTTGGGAATTGTACAAATCGTTTAGGTAGATTGTTGATTGTAGATAGGCATACACCCTACTTACAAATGATCTTCTTTTATTATTCATGAAGATGGAAAATCATATAGTCAATTTGTAAAAGAATAGATTGTATTGTTTCTTTATTTTATACACACTCGAATATATCAACTCCATTGGAATACATCAACCAACATGGATAGCTACATTTTTTCATCTCTTCTATCTCATCTATCTTGTAAAATATAATAATGAAATATAGTTCAAAGACCTCCCACAACTGTATATTAGGAGATTTACCTTACAAACAACGTTAATGCATAAAATATAAACAAAAATAGAAGGATTTAAAAATGTCCTTCATTCCAACTTTATCATTCGTTTTGTGCTGTTACTTATGTATTCATTCATTATACATTTTATATGACTCATGCATTAGTATATGTATGTATATATATTAATGCCTTTTCATAAGGCATCCTTGGGGTCTAATGATTCAATGCACGCATAGAAATGGATTTTAATATTTTACTTTAGTTATTCATTTAATTAGTCATAACGAAATGGATTTTGAAAAAAACAAAACAAAACAATAACTAGATATTTTTGAACATGTCCACGCAAAACTATTATATTCGTCGTGGGTAGGTGGATCTTTGGTATTTATATTCCTAAGAGTCTATGTATTGAAAGAAGTAAGTCACGAATTAAAAAACAATTATCTCAAAACCTACACCAACCCTAAATTTGTATGTAAAAATATGTATGTACAGGGCCGTCTGCAGGAATATATATAAATATATATGTTTTTTTTTAATGGGGGGGGGGGAGCTAGGTTTTTTGAAAAAAAAATTGAAAAATTAAATTTTTCTGAATTTTTTTTTCCCAAAAACAATTTTTTTTTTTTTTTTCAAAAATCCACAGCTATTCACAAAAAATTTAATTTTTTGCAAAAAAAACCAAAGAATAATGGTTATTCTCAAAAAATTAATTTTAGGGGAAATTTGGGCAAATATCCTTTTTCTTAAAACAAAAAAAAAATACTGGGGGAATGACCCCATGTTCCTGGCAACACCGGCTAGAGCTTTGAACCAAATTCTAAATGAGACCGATAAAAATGGACTTATTCTTTAGGATGGATAAAATACTAACTTCACTATTATAATGTCTTCATTCATCAGGTGCGTCCGCAAGGGGAGGACTGGAGGAGCTTATAATCCCTTTTAAAAAATATTCTGAATAGTTCTAAATTTTTGAAAAAAATAATTAAAAAAAAAAAAAAATTGAGAATAGCTATAGATGTTAGAAATTTTTCTCCGAAAAATTTAACGTTTGAATTTTTTTTTTTACATTTTATATTCGAAATTTAATTTCAAAATTTCTTTTTTTTGTGAACAGATCTAGATTTATGAAATTTTTTTTCCAGAAAATGTGATTTTTTTGTTTCATTATCATTTTTTTTGGAGGGGGGATCATGATCATACATATTTGTAATACTCATTAATCAGTCGGATATAACAGAATATTCTTCCATAGGTTGAGATCGAAAAAAATTGATACACGATTTTAAAAGGATTAAGTTTGGATCGAAATATCCGTCCAGAAAAAGTCATTTTAAACCAAATCGAAAAATTATTCGGTCTTGGACCCTGTTTCAACACTAATATATATCGTAATCGTAGTGTTCATTTAAATATGTTCTCTCCCTATAAAATAATTTATATTTAATTTCTTTATTATATGATAGATGTCCATTTTTTTTATGATTGTTAACTCAAATTCTTTAGAGTACATAATTTATTTTACAGATGTGTGAAGCATGTGACATCAAAAAATAAAGGATGACCACTTCAACAGCCGACTTCTATTGCTATGAATAAATTAGTATGAAATCATTTCTAAAACGATAACAGAAAATATTAAAAACAGTATCTACATGTCTGTTTATTTATATATTTGTTGTTATGGATACACTTTCCACCCACCCATTCCTTAGTAGTTTACTGTATATGACGTCATGCTCTTTCTTTCAAATGTATTGCTTTCTAACCGACATATTTATTTGATTTTTACTTTGTTATCATTTACACACGTACATACAACAATGTTTATTTCAAGTTAACCATTGTTTTCTCTATAATTACCGAGTGCGTAAATAAAAACTAGACATTTTGAATCTGGTATTTTAATGAGTTTAATTGCAAAAAATATAGGAGCTACATTTACTAAACTTTGCACACATATTAGAACATGAGTTGACATTTCTAATCTTGAATGTCACCTCCATCAACTTTGATAATGGCATTGATGTACCGCTGGAAGAAGAAACAGGTAGGTAACTGGGTATCATGGAGTTCCAATACTCATCAACGGAAGCCTTGAGAGCTTCGAGATGAGGTACTCATGTTACGCAGAGTACGGTGTTTGTATGTGACTAGAAGGAAAATTCAAGTGGGATCGCATCTGGCAAGTATGATGGCCACATTGTTTTTGGCCAGAATTGAATGGAAGGAAAGGACTGTATAACCTTGGCTGTATGTGACGGTGCACCATCTTGTTGAAGCTCATCTCGATGACAATAACCTCATTAATGGCCTTCTTGACGATTTAAACAGTCTGCCTGTTTGCTTAAGTCAAGTTACGGATCTCTGTTGATGTGTGTTCCGCCTTCAGTAGAACACACATCAACTAAAAGACAACAGCACCACTTTCTTTACCCTTTTTGAAGGGGTATAAATACACATTAATCACCGTTTTTTAGCTGATGGTAGGAGTTATCAATTCCTACCATGTGTTTTCTTTTTTTCTCTGTTACAACTGTCCAGATTTTGCACCCGGTTTTATATATAAAGGTAAAAGAAAGAGTCTAATTATCTTAACCAAATTAATATAGTATACTGATATCATATTTATTCCTCACAAACCTAATAAATCATGGTTACCCATCTCATAAATCGAATTTTTATTTTCAAATAATACAAGTACAATTATTTAATATACTCTTTTGATTATATTAAAAATTGTTATCCCATCCATAAAATAAATGAAAAAGTATCAAAAACAAATGCCTAATACATCTTTGATCTTCTTTTAACAGCTTTTATAATTTCCTCATAAAAAACCTTGTAAATGAGAGTTGATTTTGCATCAGGATTTAATTAACTTGGGGTCTGAAGTAATTATTTTATATCAATATTTTTGGATAATAAATAAAGCAAAATACTTCAATAACATGTTTGATGGAATGTATAATACACTTGAAATATCCTTTTGTCTGTCAAAATAATTATATGATATAAGTAAAGGGCAGTGTCCGTATTAGGTCAAAGTGTATTCGATGCAAATATTTAGCTTTAGTACAACATTTAAAATAAAATAACTTTTTTTTTTCTCCATAAATGTCCGTACAATGTACGTTTAAAATTGGACTGTGTATTTTTTCCTTCTATTTACCACATCTGTTGGTCTTTGATATCGTTTGAGACTGACTTTATCATTAATATATTTATGCATACGTTGTTTTTTTTAATACTCTTCATTATAATTTATTATGATGGATAAATATATACATTGTTTTTAAAAATGGTTATTACCCATATAATGAATAAAATATACCAATAACTTGTATTTATAAAATCAAAGTTTCTATGTATAGAATATACTCTGTGCGTAACCGAAAACGGAAGAAACTTTAGTACACCAATTATGAGTGGCGTCTACAGGATTATATATATTCTTGGAACCGGGCTTGATTTTTCAAAATGTAAAAATAAACAGCTGTTCAAAATTTTTAATTATATGTGAATAGCTATAGATTTTTGAAATTTTTCTCTGTAATATTTGAATTTTTTTAAAAGAAATTTCATTTTTTGTGAACAACTCTGAATTTTAATTTAAAAAAAAAAACAGTTATTCACAAGTAATTAATTTTTTTGGAAAATAATTTCAAAAATCTGAAGCTACCAAGAAAAAAAAAATTTTTTTTTAGAAAAAATATTTTAAATATTAAATTTTTTCAAAAAAAAATTATAAAAAAAAAACCAAAGCTATTTAAAATTAATTAAATTTTTTGGAAAAACATTCAAAAATTACATTTTTTTGGAAAAAACTTTCAAAAAACATAGTTATTCACAAGTAATTAAATTTTTTGGAAAATAATTTCAAAAATCCCAAGTTTTTCACAAATAGTTTCAAAAATTGAATTTTTAATTTTACATTTTTTGTAAAAAGATATCAAAAGTTCAAAGCTATTCACAGGAAATTAAACTTTTTGAAAACATAAATTGAAAAATTTCGATATTTTGGGATGAAGGGAATAAAACGCCTCCAGCCCACATCTTACGGCCACCCCTGATATTTGATTATATATCTCAAGAACAATATGAAATATAAACATGAAATTTTATTTAATAAATCATCATGTACATTAGCTGCAACGAAAGCCTCAAATGTGACCCTAAAGAAAGAGTAAGTCTTCTTGATGGATGCCTAATACATTTTTCCACTGGCTGCAATGATAGAAGCCTTCAGGCTTACATTTATCCAATTGTAGTAAATTTTGTTCTTTTTGATAATTTGTTGTCAATAAGAAGTCAACTTCTTAATGCCCTTTTTGTAGAAGCACTTGTCCCTTATTGGCCAAAAAATTCGGACAAACAATTTTCGCAGGCCTCGATTGAGACCAAATTTGTACCCCCAAGCGTGTTGTCCATACACAGGCACAGGTGGTAGTAACTTGGTGTCAGGTCCAAACTGTAAGGGGATGCATAAAAACTTCCCATCCGAGCTTCTGGATTGTCATAAATATGTATAGGGCCTATGCGCTGTCTTGATAAAATACGACCAAAGCAGTTCGATTGATAGGCTTAAACGGTCGAGTTGTTCACAGAAGAGTGCATAATTGAGCATTTGGACTTAGCAGTGCAGCTCCTAGTAGATTATTTCGTGCCAATCCAAACAAACACACATCATCACCTTCCTGGCAGTGAATTCTGGTTGGTCAAGGTCTGGACAGCTTGATATTGACATAAGTGAACCATTTGTTCATCGCTAGTCAAAATCCGCTTCAGAAAGGGATTGACTTGTTTTTGATTCAGCAGCGATTTACAGATTTAAAATATTGCAAATTTCTTCCCTTTACAACTACATCCTGGGCGCACAATAATTCACGGCTAAACCAGCTAAGCGCAATAGTAATTAAAAAGTGTGTGTAGTATACACTCACAGCTTTACAACACTTTATCATATCATCCGATGTGATCAATAATGAACAAGATACACTTAGTCCAAAAAAAGAGCGGGAAATACGAAATTACTTTTTCCCCTACCTAATATATGTAATATAAAAAGATATATGCTGGAATATATAAATTGAAGTAATATATCATTCACGCAAGACAACTCTCTTATTTTTATCACTACCATGCCTCAATTTACTCACATAAAAATATATACATGATATTGGATATGTTAAAAATTACATTAAGTTTTCGACAAGTATCGCTCTCGCATTATGAATTATATTTGAAACTATCTACAGTTTAAAAATTGTGTAAAATATATTTTACTCATAGGTATATAAAATGACTGATAAAAGTAGCATAAAGAATAGTTGACAAAATTATATATTAGTCAGGACAACTGTTGTTCTCAACTGCATTTTGAATGTTACTTTCATAGGATTGATAGCACAGGTCAATAAAATGTCACAAGACAATTTAATTGTGGATTGTATATTCAATCGCCCATGAACAATCTATAAAAATGTCATATGCAAGGTGGCGAGTAACATATACCATATCTGGCCAGGCACTAGATACGCAACCTCGTTAATAGAGCATAGCAAATAAATAATTCCATTAAATAACAATTGTAAAAGAGATGAATTATGCTTTCTTAAAAAGTGATAAATCATGAACGCACAGACATGGACTTATGATATTGCCCATTTATTGCTTTCATTTGTGATTAAGTCAATTAATTATGGAGCTGTTGAAAAATAAAAGATTGTTCGGAAAATATCACTTTTTGGGGATGAAACTTGAAAGAGTGCTCCAAACGTATTTATCTAGTATAATTCAATTTGATCAAAGAAAGATCATTTTTTTTAAAGAGTTTCCTTCTATTCCTTTCAGAACTTATACTTATAATCCCGTATCTCCTTTATTATTGACTATAGAATAAAGACCTATTATAAAATTTCATTGAAAGAAGACCTATTTTAGGGGAGTATTCATAACATAGTTATTATATTGACCGTTTATTTGTAGTTAAGTTTATAATTTAATTTTTATTGGAGAAGAACATTCCTTCATAAATCTTTTTTTTTTATCATTAGATTTCTTTACCTTAAATAATTAAGTATTTCATATTTCACCTAAACGACGTAACATCTTTTTAATTATTATATTTCATTTATATACAAATTATATACACCTTAACACAAACATCAAGTATTTGGAATTTATCAGTTATAGTTAAATTAAGAAGTAAACATCCATTGAAAAATGGTTTATGTGCATATCTATAGTATAAAATTATTAATATTTATACAATTAACTATAATTAAATGATAACAATAATTTAATGCCACGAGTTCCATATTTTGATTTTCTTCCCCCCCTAAATGAAGAGACTTGTAACATGTAAATCTCCATTAAAAATTTTAAGAGATAAAGAAGCAGGTCAAGATTAACAAAAAACGCTCATCGATTTGTTAAGGCTGGGCACGTTTGGTCAAATAAATTACTGTTTTGAGATTAGAAAAGGAAAACGGGTTTTCTTTCTTATTTGTTCAACAATTATTTATTAATAATTGTTGTGATGACATCTCCCTCTAATAAAGACTATAGTTTGCCACTTACATTAGTGCAATATTGAATAAACTATTTTTATTATTCAAATGCTTTAAAAAAGTTCTCCCTCTGCCTGGATTGCAATTAATTGGATCTGCCTCTATCCATTTCCACTGAGAACTCATATTTTTACATTTTTATATCCTAGCCACACGCCTTTTGATACTTTCTTCATATTCTGTTCAAGGGATTTCGTGACTGTGTGCCTCACTCGGTAGATCTCATCTTCTTTAATGGAAGGTGTCACTTCCCGTAGTGACTTCTGGCCTCTTGAATTATTGCATCTATGCTTAACAATTATTCATAAATTCCTACAAATCTTCTACAAAATAATCGTATACTGCAATAAGAACTAATGAGTTCCATAACAAGACTGAATAATCGACTGAAAGCTCAAGTGAGGAACATAAAGTGTTCTCATCCTCCATCCACTACTCTTTCATTAAATTCTGAAGTCCTTTTCCTCTTAAGTCAACTCTGCTTCTTTTCTTTCTCTAAGATTAATATTTCATTGATAAGAGTCCTTCAGTTTCCTTGATGAATATAATGCAAAAATAACTTATCTAAATCACAATTCCATTTATAAGGTCGAGTTTGTGATGTATAATTACATAACCTGGACCTTTTATTTCTTTATTACTTGTATGCCTCTTCTGTCATTGGAAAACGAGTGGAAGATAATTATAGACACTTA
The DNA here is from genome assembly GCF_016086655.4 of Lepeophtheirus salmonis. Taxonomy (NCBI): domain Eukaryota; kingdom Metazoa; phylum Arthropoda; class Copepoda; order Siphonostomatoida; family Caligidae; genus Lepeophtheirus; species Lepeophtheirus salmonis. Next base: position 8,474,267 of record NC_052143.2, read on the forward strand.
AAGATAATGTGCCTCTCTTTTCTCGATAGTTTAGTTTGTATTGTCAATACATATTCTATTCCGCTGCTAATAAGTATATTTCTTTCTCTATAAAATTGTCTCATTTCATTTTGTTTATGTATAATGTTACAAATAATTTGTTGAATCTATTTGTTTTATTTTATATTAATAACTTATTTTGTCATTTTCTATTTGTCTAATTATCTGCTTTTATTAAAATTTATAATCAATATAATTTTTTTTTAGTTAGATTTTTTTTTAAATGTACCCATACTTATTTAACTTAATATTATAAACATACGTTATATTTCTCTAATAAATTATCTTAATAATGTTCACTTTTCAATGTAACGATAAAGACGTCATACTTTGTAAGAAATAATAATAATGAATTAATATCACTTCATAAAACCGTGCATCGTACAAATTCAAATAAAGTAAATACGAATTATATTTGAAATATTGAAATTTCCTACTCATTGTGAATGGATCTCTTAAATGTTGCAATCTTGGAATCTCCTTCACAAGGAAGGAGACGAATCTGCTCTCTTGAGATGAATAATCAAGTTAGAAGTATATTTCTTCGATTTTCTCTATCTGGCTTGGGTCCCATCTCTTGCAGAACATATCTGAAAAATTTCAGAATTTCCGTCTCCTCAAAAATACAGGCCCTGACTTAAAAAGTTGTATGTTAAGTTGTATCTAGATTAATAAATAATGAAACACAACTCCATAAATGATATCAAAGGGGATCTTAGTTTCAAATAGTGTATAAGGAATTTTTCTAACATCAATTCCTTCAAGTAACGGTAATTTGTGTCTTTTATGCTAAAAGTCTATCTACTGGCACTACAGAAAATCAATTTTGGAAACCCAGACATTATCTAAATGTTACATATATGCATTTGTGCAATACTTTAATTTCACCAGATGTTTAAAGTAAAAAAATTTCAACTGTGGATTAATTAATATAAATATAATATATTATTTATGCCAAATTTAAGTGCCACAAATTCATACAATCTAGCTATAAGCGGCTATAAACAACACATCACTCAAAAATTCCACAGTATAACGTAATTTACCGTTAGTACTAACCTTTAAACAGTACAAGCCAAAATTTATTGTGTTATGACTGTTAGTTTTGAGGTTACAGTCGTTTTAGTGACCTCAGTTTTGTTATTTTCAAGACACTTGATAAAAAGGGAATTTCTTGTGTTGATTCAATACTATATTTACAGTATGTAGAAAAATAATATTGAACATAAACAGTTGCTTGATAACCACTACCGGACCTTTCACCAGGGAAATAAAATACCATAGACTGGTATTCTGAATTGAGAAGCAGTAGTACAAGCACCGATGATGCTGAACGCTCTGGTCGACCCAAACCGGTAGTTGCTTCGGAAATTATAAGAAATGTCCACAAAATAGTTTTAAAGACTATAAAATTAAGTTGTTTCAGATAGCTGACACCTTGAAGATATTAAAAGGTAGTATGTATACAATTTTACATGAAAATTTGCGTATTTCCAAGTTGATTTCGAAGTGGATGCCGCGTATGCTCACACTTAACCGGAAATAAAAACGGATCGATGATTTAAAACGGTGTTTGCAGCGGTTAAAGCGACGTAAAAAAGATTTCTTGTGTTTTTATATGACAATAAAAAATACATGGATCCACATCTACACACTTGAACCAAGAAGATCGTCAGCTGAGTCGATATGGACCCAGTGAAATTTATGGTTTCTTTAATTACCATTGAAAAAATAAATCCCGACTAGAATAGGCGGCATGTTTTTGAACAAATTAAAAAAATATATAGAGACATCAATTAAGTAGTATTAAACTTATTAATATAGTCTTTTTTTGGTAGAACATTTGTGTCTATAAAAATAGACACATCAAAATGTGTGTACAATTTTAATTCATTTAAAATATAATGAATACAAATTATTTGAAATACGCGGAGTTGCTTTGATTCATTACAAAAATAATAATCATCTCAATACTACTGGGTCATTACATATCACATCAAACTGGTCATTCAACCCGAGCCTCTTAGATTTTGGGCAAACAAGCTCCAATTTATGATTAAATAAAGTATACCAAATTGCAGCACATTAGTTTTAACCGTTCATAAGATCTAGACACTCAATCCCAGTTCTTTAATGGGCTAAAATTATCTGGGATATTTTAAATATTTTTATCCAAGATAGCTTTATTCTTGAAATTTGATATATAATTATAATTTAGAGGGTGACAATTTCAAAAATGAAGTCCAAAGTATACTTCAACTTTGATTTAAAAAAATAATAATTTGTAAATATACTGGCACGAACTTGATCAAAAAAAAAAAAAAAAAATATTGCCTATATCTTATGAAAAGGAAAATTTATCAGTGGGTTCTACATACCTATGTAAAGGTATCAATGTACTAGAACTCTTTTCATCAAGTAATATGTTTGTAAACTAATTTAATGTTTCTTTATATTCAAATTGTTCTTTATTTATTTTTTTTATGTTTGTCCAGGACATTATTTGAAAATAACTACAGCAAGTAATATTAAATTTAACAATATTTGAAAAACCATAAAACTCTACAAAAATAAAATCTATATATATGAACAAAAAATTGGAAATTTATGATAGCTCATTTTATTGATCAAAATAGTTGTTTATCAATTTAGTTCTATACATACCTTTTATTTAAAATATCTATCGTACTGTAGTATAAAGAATAAATATCATTTGAGAACACTTGATTTGGATTATAAAATGAAGTTTGTTGAATAAATATATAAAATAAATAATAAAATATTTTTATTAGTTAAATTATGTATCCAGAAAGCAAATAACAAAATTAAAAGTTTCTAACCATTTGTGAACCAGTTTTCAAGTACTATAAAATATGGTTTGTTTTGCGAGATATCTATGATATAAATTTATAATTATGAGCTTTTTTAATCCATGATAATATTAATTTATGAAGAAGATGGTTAATACCTAACTCTTTTTTTACATATATAATAATTGAGCAGGGACACTCAGGGGGTGAGGTGGAGGGACCCCAAATTAAGGATTTTTTGTTTTTATTATAATTTTTTTGGTAAAGATGAAAAAAATAAATAAATATACAAAATCGGGGTAAATCTTTTTTTCTAAATATTTATTTTCTTAAAAAAAGTTAACTGCGTCAAATTATGCAGTTAAGCAAAAAATTTAATATTTGAAATTTTCTTCTATATAATTTAATATTCAAATTTTTGTCCACAAAATTTAATCTGAATTGTTCCCTTATTTTTTAGCTATATATTTTGGAATTTTTTTCCTACAAAATTAACATTCTAAATTTTATTCCAAAAAATTTAATGTTTTGTGAAAAGCTTTGTATTTTTAAATTTAAAAAAAAAAAAAAAAATAATATTTGGTAAAAAGCTTTTTTATATTTTTTTTCCAAAAAATTGATATTTGAACTTTTCTTTATCAAAAAATTAATTTTCTTCTTAATAGCTTATAGATTATTGAATTCTTTTCCAAAAAAATTATTTTTTTGTGAATAGCTATGGATTTATGAAACTTTTTTCCAAAAAAATTAATTTTTGTAATTTTTTCTAATAAAATGCCAAAAACCAAGCTCCCGCTACCCTCCAAATATGTTCCCGTGTACCCCTTGTTGAGTGAAATAATGTTTTTTTATGGACTTAAAACAATTTGAGCATTTAAATGATTATGCATCAATACCGTATTTTTCTAAACGTGCCCCCATTTCGAAACAGAGAGAAGTTTAATGTTTGGATCCCTATGTACATACAACAAGAAGGATGAACGGTAAAAATGAGTTCAAAAAGACTGGTAATGTTTCACTATCATGGAAGGATATAAATCTTTATTTCTATGCTATAACCTTAATGTATGCAAATGAGCAATTTATCTACCCTATCAAAGATTTAATTACATACTTTTTTCTTCTTCTACTTTTACTCAATATAAAGTGTAAAGTTCAACATCTGGCTATACAAACAAACATGGAAGAACTTTGAGTTATGAGAAAAATAAATAATTCATTTCGTCTAAAAAAGAATTAAATAAATGGGAACACATCAAAAACGAATTAGAAATGGTATACAAATGTGTAAATAACACAATCCTTAATGATCCTACTGTATATTCATTCTACATTACTGTTTCCTCAAAATATATAGATATGTTACGGCAATGGGGCTCTTTACTTTCGTTTTAAAGAACCCTTCATTTATACATACCCCAAGTGGTGTTGCTAGCCCCTTTTTATGGGTGGTCTTGAACTCCTAAAGAACCCCCCTCTCCATTTTTTTAATCATATCTTATATATATTTATAAGTCTGTTTTGGTTTTTTACATATGAAATCCAAAATGGACTAACAGATAAGTCTGAAATTAAGTAAGTAGACGTGACGCATAAAGTAACTAAGCATGTTCTTATGATATTTTTTGGGCGCCCGAGTTCATTAAGAGCACGTGTAGTGTTTTGACAGACATAAAATCTCCTTTTCATTGTCTCTTTCTACACGATTGTCCTTTGAAAAGTCTGTACACAGTCCAAGAGATGACAATACTGGCAATCCTCGATACGCACCAACAGTGCCATGGACTTTGAATGGACTTTCCAAACGACCCTCGTATCTATCTCATTCTCACTGTCTCTTCTCTCTTGTTCTATTTCTACTTCCTTTTTCTTTTATTCTACCTTCATTCTTTGTTTCTATTCCCATCTATTCAGTCCTGCTATACTGACACACTCTGCTAGTATCTATAAGAAAATAAACCTATTTATATAATTAATTATATAACGGGGTTGATCATATTTGGCGGCACTTAGCCCCCCCCCATTGATGAAAGCGAGCAACACACTTAATACCTTAAATAAAAGAAAAGGATGCAATATTACATTTATTGCATCATATATCGGGAAAGTAATCAGTACCGTTATCACCATTTTGTCATTGGGTGCGGGTTGGAGTGAGTGACAATGGATGATTCACCATAGATATATCGAAAAATGCTATTGCCAAAAAATTATTACCCCACTAAAGGTGATTACGGTCCTGCTAATACATACACATACATCATATGCTAAATTATTTATTTGGATAATCTAAAGGTAAGCTAAATGAGTGTTTTTGAGGCTATGGTACTTCCCATGATTATGAAGATCACTTGCAACTATCCCTGGGGTGCAGTTGTTGGAAAGTGGATCGTCCATTGGTCTAAAAAGTCTCTGGATTAGTTAGAAAATCACCTTGACAACTCATTCTCAGAAGACTCCTCCAACTGAGCAATAGACATGTCTGTACTAAAAATGTCTCCTTATCAACTCCATTAAGGAGGAATGCAACATGTTAAATAAAGGTTAGATGAATCTCACTTGAACACGCTTCAGAAACGGCGTTGAGAAGGCAATTGAAGCTGAGAGCAACAGTCTTAAAATAAAATAAAATTAGTATGTTATAACCTTGTTTTTTAGTTATGAAAGTATATTGATTTTTCACTGAATTTGCCTTGTTTTCATAATTTTCAATGTAAGATAAAAGTTAAAAGTCCCAATCCCTTATATATTGTATATACTACTCTTGAACATTGAATAACTTTTTTAATACCAAAATGGATGGATGTTATATAAAATGTGAAAAATTTAAATATTTTAAACTGTTTTTATAGCTTTTTGTATTTTTCACAGAGTTTTCAAGTTTCAAGTGTTTAATAAAACTTTTCTTACAAAAAGTTTTCAATATAAATTCGTAGTTGCTGTTTTTTTAATGAGCAAGGGATCCAATACAAAATTATAATGAAAATTAAAGTTTTATTTTCAAAAATACACATAGATGGCGTCAATTTAAGTTATACCTATGACAAAAAATTTCAAATGCATATTGTATTTATGTAATTATCTCACTAGCAATAATAGATAATACATTAAGTTTTGTTCGATATTAATTATATGATTAAACATAAATGAAATAAGGTTATACTATTGATATTCACGGGAGAGGAAAGTTCTTTTATTATTATTTTATTAATTCGTTATTTATAAATAGTATATTTTTTATTCCTATTAATTCCTTTTGTCTTAATTTATTTTTTTTTGTGTAAAAAAAACTATTCAAATTGTGATATTATATAATTTAACAAAAATGTTATATAAGAGCATTATTGGAAGTCACAATTATAAATTAAAGCAAAAAGCTACAATAAAGATTTTTCCGTTAAAATATTCCTTTTAGAATAATATATATCTTGGAATGACAAAGTGACAAAAGTTAAAAAATAAAATAAAAGTTGAAAAAGAAAACCTTAATATTTATGAATGGAAAAAAATAAATTGATAAATTTGCTTCGCTTAGTGCAATTTATCAATTTTGAAAAAGTTATTTATTTTGACAAAAAGTAAATTTTTTTTTATTTAATAGTACATAAAAATCCTATACATGAATTATATCAAACGGATAAGTGTTAAATCATTATATACCAGTGGAACCTCCTGCAATGCTCAGACTTGTTCGATATTGATAAACTTTGTTTTAGTAAACTTTTCTGTATTAATATGGCACATTGAGCCTTAGCCACAAATGAAGCGTGTCTAGATTATTATTTCTCATATCAGCAATGACTTTATGGGAAATATGCATACAGCCATCTAGACAAAATTTACTTTATTAATATAGAAAATGTTCAAATGTATCAATAAAAAAAAAGAAGGTGAGGAGTACTTATTTAGAGTTAAAAAAGACAAAATTAGTATGCAATAAGGAATACGCTATAAATCATTTACATTAAAATATATTTCTTGAATTTGCCATTCTTTATTGTTGGAAAATATATGGGTAATGTCCTGTCAGACGCAAAATTCTCAAATATACCCATAAATATGTACATGAATGTATTGTGCAATTTTGTACAAGTCGTAAATTGTATAATGACATTGTAGAAGCTGCAACTAAAAAAATGAGATGTATCATTTTAAAGGAAGGATTTACAGAACTTGTGATCAGAGGATACAACAATAATTGAATGCTTCAAAAAAATAATGGTCTAATTCTTGGGTATTTTAAGACAAATGACTAAAATATTTTGTGGCACATTAAAAAATTCAAAGGCCCACAATTACATTCCTCATAAATACATAATAAACATGTAATTTTATTAGATCCAAATCAAATTATAGCGTCAATTAATAGTTGTTAAATAAAGACAATTTTTTTCATTTTAGTAATGGTTTTTATGATGAAGAAATTGTAACATGTACAATTTACTTATACAAGATATATCTTGTACAGACATTCATCTATACCTATAAAGTTATTTATTTTTAATTTTTTGTTTCAAAAAAGTATTATTTAACATATCATAAGGGATCCTTTGTAAATTTTACTTCTTATCAAACATGATTAAAACTCATAAAAATAGCTTAATTGAATTTCCTTTTCTTTTGAGGGTTTTGTATATATCTATTTTTTTAATTAATTTGTACAGTATTTTTTCTGGTAAAAATATTTTTATAAGGGAAATTCCTCACCGAAACGGACACAGGAATTAACTACATCTCTCATATTTGACCAATTTTTTTACCCTTCCCTCATCCCTAAAAAATATAGAAAATGTACTAAGTTCTTACTTCAACATCAATTACCCACTCAATTTTCCCTTAGTTATGCTCGGAAATGAGGATGGCGATATTAAATAGATACAGTTGTATAGGAAAATAAAATAACTCAATTGTGTTCTTCCGATCTGAAGATAACGGCTAGAAACTTACCTGTTTTATAAAGAGCGGTAGTTATACTTTCTCAATCCAGATAAAATTGATATTGGATCCTAATAACAGCTTATAAAGCTTTGAAAATAATGATATATAGAAGGTTAAGAGAAACTGTGATAGCATTTGGTAAAACAGATGGTAAAGGATTGATTAACCCTAAAACCATTGTCAATAAACGTATGCCAAGTTAGGGAAATCTGGCGAAGGGATGATCAGTAGAAGTTGAATTACTGTATTCATTAATAAATATACTAATGCTAAAGAGAAATGGTTCAGATAGTCTAGTGTTTAGTTGCTACCTGTGAAAAAATTTGGTCTACGAGTTTAATTTTGGGTCACGGTCTGAATTTCGATCAAAAAAATCCGTCCAGATGATCTAGAAAAATCATCTTATAATGAAAAGAAAACTATTAGGTCTTGGAATGATTCTTAACACTAGATACCAATTTATAACGTATCTTCAGTGACAAATCTTTAATAAACGTATGGGATATATTCTGCACTTCATATAAGGCATAAAAGAGACATTAGCTCAGGATTGTAGACAAGTAAGGCTAAATTATGGGAAGTGTTGACATTTTTTTTTTAATGCAGTCAAAATTATATTTTGTATGGATTGGCTTCAAGTGCTGAAATTAGATATCAACTATCCTTTCAAAGCGTATTATATCATGACTTAACTTATGGAAATCTTTTTTTTTCAAAACCTTAATTAATATTTTCTGGCGAAGATGCATTTACAAAAATATAGTTTAACATTATAGTTTGAGATTTCTTCACCAGATTAAGGCTTACAAATATAAAACACTCATATATTTAATCAAATAACATTAGTATGAAAAATCAATAAAATACAAACATATACCATTAAGAGTAAATTTGCTTTTAAACAAACAACCACCTCGTTTTTTTGGTTCTTTCGAAAAAGTTGGAGTAACTTCTGCAATGTACGAAAATGTTTTGATGCGTTTAATAAATGATATCTAATGTTATCAGATGCCCATTCCCAAGCAACCTCGATCGCCATAGGGATCTTCAATTTGAACGCTCCATATCTTGCCACCACCGAAATTAAAATATCAAGAATATCCTCTGCAACCACAGGTTCTCTTACAGTTATACTTTGCTAGGTAGCTCTTAACACTTTATAAAACATTCCCTATCGACCTAACTTCAGGATTACTTTTTTTATTTTTTGATGGCACACCAAATAGTATTATGGCCGTAATTATATTATCGTTATCGTCCTCCGGACCCCACAGGCTTAAACTCATAAATGATTAAGTTACTCAAAATATCTGTCTACTCAAAAATCCGATTTGAATCAGGCTCTGCATATTGTTTTTATAAGGGGTTGGGGATCAATGACTTTAAAGAAATGCCCCTGGCTTAAAAAAAAAATGTTTTTGTTTGTGTAGTATGAGTATTTTTCCAATATTTTATCCACCAGCTTTGGTATTTTTTATTATTAATCGTTGTCTGTTTCAGAACGATTATATAGGCTGTTCCCTTAAGAATCTATTTTCTACTAGGCTGAATACTCGATTTTATTATTGTAAATTTAGTTTGTGGATACAGTAATAATGGGTAATATTAAAAGATATGCTCCAACTTCGTTTATATGTTCATTAATTTCAAAATATAGACATATGCCTGTAAATTGGATGAGGGTAAATAGATATTAAATTACTCAAAAAGTAGTTTCCAATAACTTTACTATATACTCATCTCTATTATGGAAATTTTGAGAGGTTAAGAGTCATTTGCTTATAATTTTTCTTTTGAGCAATGTTGTGGAACACATAATTAGCTGTTGATTGATAAGAAAAACATTGCCCTAGTCGTCATCATGAGCAGACAGTACGAGAAGAGGATTGAGATAGCAGCGCTTCTCCGATCGGAATTGTCCTGAAAGCCCATTGGGGAGCAGACTTAGGCCTCGAGGAAGCCGATTTACAATATCTTCCATGCATGGAAACATTACAAATTGTCTTTAATTTCCAGATAAAAAAATTATGGGACTCTGCGAGATTTTATACCTACGATAAATTCTCGAAGAAAAAAAGATATTTTCCTGGCATATCTTGCATTGGATTATTATATGATACCATAAGCAAGATGTAATTAATGAAATGAAAATTTAAGGACCTGATAAAGATTGACAACCAAAACAAAATAGGACAAAATAGATTGAAATGTTCTAAACTGATTAAAAATTTTATTTACACTCCTCTATCCTAATGCAAGATTTTTTTGATATTTTAATTCTATACAAATGAATTTAATTGTTTTTGATTATTGGAAATATTCCATTTCACATCTAAAGATCGAATATCATATATATAAGAAGTCCATTATTCTTGTCTGATTAACATATCTAATCCTGAAGTAATCTCACTTTAATTCGGAAAATGTTGTTATCAAATAATTTGTTTAAAATTATTAAACTTTCCCTAATTTTTTTACTTAAAAGACCCAAATGAATCTATATATATATTTTACTAAACATCATATTGTTTAGTAGTTATTTTTTCAGCTATAAAGTAATTAAAAAATATGTTATGAGTATTAATGTACACTCTATGCACCAATGTTGCATTTTTGCACAAATGAGTTCCTATTCTTTTTGAAATACATGTGCAGATTAAATACTTTTGGTAATTTTAAGATGCAAAAATAAGTTCATGCAAAGATATAATTTTTATGCAAAATACTAGAGGTAATATATTGCATAAATACGTTACAAATGCATATATACGAAACGACATTATTAAATTTTATGACTATACTCGTATATAGTAATGTAAAATTTACAAATAATTATATCCATTTGAAATATTTGATTCCAAGATCATTAGTTTTATTGGAAGTTTTGTTTCATATTTGTATTTTATCGATCTTTGGGCAGCTTTTATGGTGTAATGCGTACTTTGTACAAGACCGTAACTACGACATTCAGGAAATGTGCACGCCTCAAACAATACTCGTACCTCTCAACTGAAATATAAATATATACAGGGTTGTACTCTAAAAGATTCTAAATTTTCTGAAGGCCAGCGAAAAATTCGGCAATGTTTTTTTTTTGTTATGAAAAAATATTCACCATTGATTCCACGGTGAATAAGCAGAACAGCAGCTACATCACAACCAAACATCCAAACAATGTCTTAGCTTCAGTGAGACATTTCCTTAGAAATAACAACAACATAGTTTTGGGCCTTGTGTAGTCTGCCGCCCATTTTTGTGGTTAGGAAGAAGTTGTTCAATGCAGATGCTTAGATCGAACTTATGGATAAGAAAGTGCTACTTTGGGCCAGGGAAACATTTGGGGACAACTTTGTTTTCACTCAAGACGGAGCTCGTTGACATCGCGCCTCTAAGACCTTGGCCTACCTGAGATACAATTTTCCGGAATTTTTGGAGTTCAACATGTGGCCGTCCTCCTCTCTAGATGCGAACCCCTCTGAATACTCTATCTAGGGGCGTCTGGAGGAGAGGATGTGCTAAGTTTCTAGAGTCATCTAACAAGAAGGAGTGGACCAAGCTGGAGTTTGATTACATTGTCAGTGTCTGCAAGGGATTTAGGTCTCGTATTGAGACAATTATTATAGCTGAGGGCTCATATACATATACAATAAAAGTTGTACCAACCACTATTTTCAGTTGAGTTTGTTACATAAACATCCTCAAAAAACCCCTCCTTTAAATTTTACTTTTGAAAAATTGAAAAAAATAAAATGTGTACCACTACATAAGATCAACCCTGTATATACAAAACAATCGACTTTATTTGTGTTATGCTATTTGAAGTAGTTTGAAATAAAAATTGAACTACTAAGAAAATATACTGTATTATAAATAGAATGATGGATGTTTTCGCATTAATTATATAAATTACTGTAGGATTGTAAAAAATAGTAGAGTAGTAAAAGTCGGTAATAAAGAATAAAACTAACGATTTTAATGACTAAAGCAATGAAATATATTCTTTCTGAATGCATCGTTCGCTACTTTATCAAATTATATAAGGATACTTCTTCTACCTATAGTATATACATTATACACAGTTACATATTATTAATCCATATAAATATATCCCTTTTTTATACAATATATCTTTACGTCTATATATAATGTACAATATTGATTGATTTAATATTCATATTGGTAGAAACAGCCTATTAGTATAATCATATATCATACATACATGTCTATCCATTGATGTAGGACATATATTTCTTTTCAATACATTAACCTGTGATGCTACTAATACCATAATTATCCTACCCAAAATATTTTTTCCGATTTTTCCGAACGCCAATTACGCCTTTTACTTTTATTAGCTCTTCTAAGCAGATAATACCTTGGATTACGGGCAGTATCTGCTTCAGAGAAGTGCTCATAAATCAGAAGTAAGGCAGTGTTTACTTAAAAAAAAAGATACCATCATTGACAGTTATAAAAATTCCAAGCTCGAAGAAGCTGAATGTTTCTTACATTAGTGTCCTAGACTTATATGAAAATGTTAGAAGTTTCTATACTTACGCAATCAAGGAACCAATTCAAGACGTCGTATAACGGGGCAGATCTGGAGAATACGGTGGACGGGGAAACAATTCGTAACCTGCTCAGTCATTTGTCACGAGGTGATGAAACATAACTTTTTTTTCGTGATTTCATCCTTAAAACGCTCCAACCATACTATGGAATAATCACTGTTGATGTTTGGCCATTTCCTAGGTAACCAATGAATGCCATACACATCTCAGAATACTTATGCCATAACCTTGTCAGCCGGGTGTTGTGTATTTTCACGCTTTGAATATGTCCCACAGGTTCTTTTTATATTTATGGAGTCTCAGCTAATTCTCTCATCTTCACTTGACAATGAATCAAAATTATTTTGTGGACTTTTTTTTAAGTTTTCGTGAGTAACTGCCTTTTTCGGACGTCCATTGCGTTCATTGTCTTCGACGATCATTTAGCCTCCTTTAAATTTAGCCAACCATTTTCAACAGTTGATTTAGCTAGTGTAGAGTCTGAATATTGTTAATCAAGCCAGCCTTGGGTTCAACATTATTATTTGTCAACAAACAGCAATGCTTCATTAACACACTAAAAAAATTTTTATCTATTTTTTTAAGAATAAAAAAAGTTGTTTAACTCACAATGCCAATTATCACGAACCAATTTTCCGATAGCTGACAAATTTATACACATATCATTAGAAGCTTGATACTAACTTAAATTCACATGAGAGGACTAGCAGTTAAAGTAATTCAAGTTTCAAAATATATATTTCCAATATTAAAGGGTCATATGTTTTGGTACTGTACATCTTCACAATATGAACTACTTCGAACGTATACAGCATAAATCTAATTTAACTATTAATAACATCTACAACAAATTTGTAAAAATACTTGTAAGTATTTTTTTCATTCTGTAAAGCAATCTATGGTAAGACATTAACTTTAGGTCTTATCCAACTCAACATTGTCACCTGAGTTCTCAGAACAATAATTCATACTCAAGTTAGTTAATCTAAGGAGCTCACGTTCAGATGAACTATTATTTACCATAAATTGTCTAGCTATTTCAAAATACATGTTTTTAGAAATAAGTGACCTATATTATAATTTAGGATGTTACTTTTTGGCTATTTTTTTTTTTACTTAACACGATTGGTTGATTTGAGACTTGATTGATATTTGCAAATCGATGACTTTGTCAAAGTTATGTTCAATGCACGAGAAAAACTAAGATATTTCCTGATTTAGTTCATATTAAGTCGATATTTTAATGACAGCTTTAAATGTCTTATTGTAATTTATAGTGGTTATAATTTATGTATTTGTCTAACTATTTTTATAGTTATTTAACATAAAGTTAAATGCAAATACATCATGCTTTTTCTATGAACCTCATCATAAAAATGAGAACCTGAGGCACTATTATAAATTTCTTCATCATGTGCAATAATAATTGAAATGTATATAATATATACTAGTCGAATGCTATTTATTTAATCATACTTATATTATGATCGTTTATAAATTTGGCTTAAGGTCATTCGATTTCTTTAAATATTTTTATATATAAAATTAGATAATGTAAAGATTATCTTTATGAAATATATTTTCATAATTATATTATTTCTGTCCGAATGGGTAGGATTATTTTATATATAAAACTATGTGCATCTCGTAAAAAAGTTTGTTTTTTAGGGTTAAATTATAACTTCATATGATTTATGATTGAATAACGAACTCAATTGATTGCAGCAAGGATGCACAAAACCCTTTCAAACCATTTCTTTCCATTTCTAAAAAGTTAAAACATTTAAGTTCCGGAAAAATTATTTTTGTATTTTCCGCCATAAGTATATCTCAGCATTATTGTTCACATCGGATCATGCATATAAGTGTGTAAATGTGGGAATGTATACTCCAAATATTTTTGAACAGTATTGCACTTGGCCAGGTCAGTCCTGAATTATCGTATGTTAAGTATGGAGGTCTCTAAGGAAGAAATTCGTCATATTTTATATTTTTACTACGTGAAAGGGAAAACGCGTTGTAAGTGACAAAGACAGTCGACGATTTATAAGAAGATGATACCCTAACGGTTCATGTTGAACAACAGTGGTTCGAGCTATTTTATTTTGCTCAATTTTGCCCTCTACTCTGAACAACTCGACCGTTTAAAGTTGGCAATAGAACAGAAGTACCCTGTATTTTTTAATAAGAGACAAAAAGACATCATCAAGACAACGGTAGGCTGCACACATCTTTGATGAGGTTCCGGGAGCTCTGATGGGAAGTTCTTTTGCACCCACTTTACAGCCCAGACCTAGAAACAAGTGATTACTACCAGTTCCTGTCTATGGCCAACGAGCTTGGGGTTACAAATTTGGCTTCAATAGAGGGCAGTGAAATTTGGTTACCCCAGTTTTTTGCCAATAGGGATGAGGGCTTCTACGAGAAGAAGTTATTTAATAAAACATGTCATACTTGGTTTTAAATCCGATGATTGTAACATTTTTGAAATAAAGCAAAAAAATACAAAATTACTTTTCCCAAACCTATTAGTAATCACAGATAGTCAATTCACATTTTGATAAGATACAAATCGGCTTCATGATAATAATTCTTGCAATTGTATTTATAGAGAATCCTAGGCAATATGTTCAATTATATGGCTTGAAATTTTGGCATGGACCTACATTTGAGTACGAAAAGTGAAGTAGAACTGCTTTATGAGCTGTGTATCCAGGTTTTCAACCATTTCTAGAATTTTTATTAAAAATCAAGTAATGAAAAAATACAATAGAAAAGTTATTTTTTGCAAAATAAGAATCACAGAAATATGCACTGAAAGTAAAAAAATATTTAAAATAATTCAAATTTGAAATAAGAATGGATTATCTCAAGAATTCTGTAATAATAATTAATTTATACAAATGAAACAATAATTAATAACTTTTTGCTATGAAGATATTTAAAAAAGAAAAATATTTATATACTAAATATACACAATTACTTGTAATTTTTCATGGGTTACTAAGAAGTATAAATATTTAGAACATGCAGCAAATGATTTATAATTATTTAGTATATTTACTGCTCTTTATGTAATATCGGAACTATTCATGGATAAGTTTATACCGCCCAACCTCTACTTAGTTTTGACACAGACAGAAAAAATAAAGTTGTGTTAGAAGCTATCGTACGGTTGAATTGGTTGGTTGATACTACACTTTTTCGAATAAAAACTATGTGAAATAAAATTATACTGCTAATAATAAGTTTTTATTTGAAAAAAAGTCATAATTTGGAACGAATTTCGAACTATCCAAACAAATCCAAGTTGCTAGAATTTTATCAAGTGAACTAATAAATTAACTTTGATTTATTTGGTTCAAATAGGGTGTAGGAATTATAAATTATTTTTCTAGTTTTAAGGTTGATTGATAATAAAGATTTTTACCTTAGCTAATTTCATATGCTATGATTTATAAACATTTTGGTCCTAGCCAAACTTCACCTTATAAAAATTCTTAAGGCCACATCTAAGTATTCGTTCCAGTTTAGTAATCAAATACTTTGCTGAAATAACAATATAATTAGACAAAATCTTGTTTAGATGTGGAGTCGGAAAATATCTTCATGACTCAAAATCTGATAATTAAAATTATTTATTTACTTACGAATTAACATTTCAAATCAGAATAATGAAAATAAGTTGCTCCATTCAGCAATGGAGATAAATAGAATGACTCGAGGAAGAAAAAATACTGAGCTCAGATCTTCTTTGAATAATGATTTGATAGGGCCAAAAAGAGGAAGATCTAATAGCACTAGAAGAGAAAACTCTCCAAAGACCCCTGGTAGGCCGTCAATGTTAAAAAAACAAAATTCACTATTACGGTGAATGGAATCTGATGTACACGTACGTTGGAGGTATTTATTCTATGTCCAATCTCTTTTTATTAACTAAAAAAATGAATCTTTCTGTTATCTCCCTAACTGTAAACTCTCTTATCTCAAATATCCATAAGAGGGAACTCATTAAATATCTTTCTTTTCTGAATTAGCCCGATGTGGTTGTTCTTTGCGACACAAGATCTAGAATAAAGGATTATTATGGTTTTAAGGAGAGATACATTCTGTTCGTATCTTTTGAAGGTAGTGCTAAAATAGGCGTTGCTGTATTGGTAAAAGAAAGCTTGTCACCCATCATGAGCTATGCACATCCGAGTGGTAATCTATGCTACATAATCATAAAACCCTGTGGTTCGAAAATTGATAACTTTGGAATATATGGCCATAATGAAGACAATCAAGAATTCTATTTTAATTTTCTTCGACCCTTAATCAGTAACGTGAATACAATTATCCCGGGTTACTACTGCAAATGGAATGGGGAATTGAAAAGCTTCTTTAGCAATGAAGAAAACTATGATGGATAAAAATATTATTGACTGCGCTGCTGACGCGAAAAGGACAACTTACGCACCTACTCTACTAATACACAAAATAATAAGAAAGTCACCTCCAGACTCGACCTATGCCTTTATTGAAACAGTGGAAGCTATAAACCAGTGGACTTTCAAGTAATTCCTAATTCAATATTAGATAATATAACCATACGAACCACATTTGAAATGATAATAAGTAGACATAAACGTAAGGAATGGAAACTGAACAGCTCTATCTTAAGTATTTCAGACTGTCAAAAGAAAAAGTTTAATGACATTACAAATGCAAGAATTCACCTCAGACAAGGCTTTTCTATATTAAATGAAATAGAAAGTATGGAAAACGCCTGGAAGAAGATTGCAGTTGAATACTTTCTAAGAGAAGTAGTCAAAAGAAAAGAAGATATACTCAACATAATCAAAATGGGCCAAAGCATCGAAACTAAAAAAGAAATCAGTCTTCTTATAGATAAAAAATTTCGAAAAACCTATTGGGAAGTAAAATTTAGAAAAATTGAACTGGCAAGAAAAGGCTAGAATTTCCGAATAGAAGCGTGAAAAAAAAAGTAGATTTTATGGATCTGGATGATGGAATGTAGAACTCCGATAATCAACTGGAGAAGAACCCATCAATGATCAACAATATAGTTGTTGATTATTTCGAAGGGCTCTATCGTTGCAGAGAATGCAAAAGTTCAGTAACTTGCACTAAATGCATACTTGACAATGAAAATTTCACCGATTACATCAAAGTTCAAATACCAACTGATATTACCAAATCAGTGTCTCCCACAGAAATAAATATTTCTGAGTCAGAAATAGAATTTTCTATCAAAAACTGTCGCAAAAAAGGAAAATCTCTAGGAACGTCTGGGATTACCTTTGAATTATACAAAATCTTTGCTCAAGAACTTGTACCTATTTTAAAAAAGTTACTCGAATATATTTTTATGGAAAGCCTATTTCCGACATATATCAACGATGGATTACTCATAACTATCCCAAAAAAGAACAAAGATACAAGATTTTTTAGTAACCTTAAACCAATAACGCCTCAAAATACTCGGTACAAAATTTTCTCATATGTCATTACTGCACGACTAAAGGAGACACTATATTACATGCCTCTCAACGGGGGTTCGTAACAGGGGAAATAATTGAAAATATTATTGTTAATCGTCAAGTGGCCTTTGAAAATGAAGCGAAGTGTACTATTGTAGCACTTGATTTAAAAAAGTTATTTGACACCATTTATCATCGCCATGTTATACAAACCTTGAAAACAAAAGGCATTGGAGATATTATGGAACGGCGACTATCCTGTTTAAATCTGCTTATAGGTATGGTAATAGTATGAAATGCTAGGTTTTATAACGCTATCCGAGGATGTAAACAGGGAGACCCCGTTGTAGCGATTATGTTTATTATTGTGGTAGATCCCTCTTTCGGATATAGGCAGTAACAGACTAATACATAAGACCATAGTGCGTGGAGGAGGATCAATATATGGCTATGCTGATGATACTAAAGCTATCATTAATGCTGGAAGAGTCATCACCATTGCTGCAATAATAGAATGTTTTGGATCTTGTCTTGATCTCGGGTCTGGAAATCAATAAAGATAAGACAGAAATCGTCTCGAGAGACACTGCTATTTTCGAAACTTTTTATCATTCGATGAAAACTGATATCAGCGTTTTAGGAGTAACAATTGGTAACAGGGCTTCTTCTTCAATCAACAAAACAACTATTTAAAAAAAGATTGACTTCCACACCAAAAGTATAAAACATCTAGGTTTTTATCGATGGCAACGAATGAATGTGTGGAGTACATTTATAATGTATAAAGTCATTCATATGTTTAAAGTAACAGAGTTTGACGAAATAGTATGCCAAAAAGTCGATGGTTACATCAAATCCTTTTTAGATCTCGAGAAAAAGAAAAATATGTTTTGCAGACGAATATATACCCCAAAGGCACTTGGATGATTGGAGATTTTGGAAATAGAGGTTTTTGGAGGGCACTTCAGGCGGAATGGATTTTGAATTCTATAAAAGAATAAGATTTGTGGAACATTTAAGTACCTCTCCAGGTCTTAGGACAGGCTCATGCTAATGATGGTCTACAACCAATCATTCAGTATCTTATCAGTTACAAATTTTTGAGTTCTCTTCTTTGTGATGTTCAATGGCCTCTACAGAAGCTTGACTTATCCCTCGGTCAATGTATACCTCTGAGAGGCTCAACATTACAGATTCCTAAGTCTTTGAAAAAATTCAAAATGTTAACACTGTAGGGGATCTTGGAAAATGTAACATACTTTTGGCTAAGATGCAGTATAATGCAGTCATTTTTGACATGAAGATCCAGAAATGCTTTTTCCTTTTTGAGAGTATCAGATCTGAGGTCATTGTGGAAAAGATCTAAAATCAAACTAAATGAAAGTGTTGGGAGACAAAGAGGTCTGAATGTGGCTGGCAAGCAAAGGCTTTACGAACCCCATTTAGTCTCCAGCGGGAAAGTGGTTTATTTACAGAGTCTGTACAGGTACACTTGAAGTGTCTTCTATTATGAAACCAGACGAGCGGTGTTTTTTCTGTAATGTAGAGGAAGATACCACATCTCACATTTTATATCACTGCAAAGCTCTCTGGGCAGCTTTTAACGTCGTCGCAAAGGAGGTGGAATAATCTTTTGGAGGAAAAATTCCGGGGGACGACTTTTTCGCTTTAACGTCCCTAAAAAAGATCCTACATCCTGCCGTTATAAGGAAAGTACAATATTACCATTATTCACTGAAAACAACTAATGACGCCTCAATTGTTCCGTTGGAAAACATTGTTAAATACCATGCTAGATTGTTACTCCTTGTTTGAAAAATGTATATATTAAGCTTCTATGTTTTTTATTTGGTTGTTTTTGTATGATTTTATTTTATTGCCACGTATTTATTAAGGATTATTGACTACTCTTTAGATTATTAATGTCTTTATTTTGATAGTTTGTTAAAGTTGTACCGAAATAAATGGTAACTAAAAAAATCAACATTTCAAATTATTCTTTGCCTACTGCATAGCTGTTAAACTAGGTTATACCAGATAGTCAGATATATGCAGACTAATGCGTGGAGCCATATATATAGTTGTGCAGAGATGAGTATTTTTCACAATCATGCTATAAAAAAAGTTAATTTATATTTTTTTAAATTTTGATTGTTACAAGAAGTATCCACTCGACAGTTTAATGTGATCGATGAATTTCCTTTCGCGTGCTTGAAGCATCTGGATGTCTCTAGAATAACTATATACGCCGTCAGCTATTCCAAAACGTTGGAGGGGAAGAAAGGCTCTGTCAAAAAGTTCAAGAAAACAACCAAGGCAATCCCCTCAAATCCATCTCGGGGTTTTGTACCAGACTCTATAGAAAACTATCACAAAAGTGGGTGAAAAGAGCCTTCTTGTGAGGATGGAGAGGTCACTTATGACACCAGCAGTGAAAGAAGGCCATCTGCTCCGTTGCAAGACTATTTTGAATGAGTATATTGAGCAGTTCTTTTGAACTCTTTTTTTGACACTTTTGCCCCCCCCCTCCATAAATCCCTTAAGTCAACCCCTTCGACTACATCTTTTGGATGTATGTCAAGGGGAAGGCCAATAATGCTGACATCGATGCCTTCAATGCCCCTGTCAGCCATTACTGGAATGCCATGGCAGAGGACTACATCTACAGCGGGTACCAAACCTTCCACCACGGCCTGGAGGCCATCATTGCTGCTAAGAGTGGCTACATTAACGATTAAGAGAGCTCAGCCCCACATCTATTTATAGCATTAATTTTGTAGAAAATATATTGTTGATTAATAAATTATATCTTGTTGAAGATTAAAATTCAAAGTATTCAGATTTTATTGACAACTTGATATACTTTTTTCAAGAACATTAGATAACGTTTAAAAGCAATGGGATATTTTTTAATGATCGGTAGGTGGTTGCCACATGAACTGAATGAAGGGTAGCAAGAAAACCGAAATACACTTGTGAAATGCTGCTTGCCTGGTACAAAAGGAAGTAATTTTTCTTCGAATCGTAACTGGCGATGAAAAATAGGTTTAACACAAGAATCCAAAACAAAAAAGATCATATGTTGACGGTGGCGACAAGGCCGAACCGACCGCAAGGCCAGATCACTGCTGTGGGTGTTCTCGGACAAGTGTGGTGTCATATTGCATGCCCTTCTACAACCCGGGGTCAAACAGTTAATAGTGATCGCTACCAACAATAATTGGCCGATTTGAACCATCTATACCAAAAACACACCCAAAATATGAATCCAGGCAATACAAGGTAACTTTACTTGATGACAACGCACCACTGCATCGCTCTATAACCCCCCCGACAGCTTATTGAATCGTACAACTGGGAACCTCTTGCTCATGTGGCTAACTCACCAGACCTACCGATTATCGATGGGCCGCGCACTCAAGGATTTACGCTTTGATTCTCATACTGAAGCCAAAAATGATCGATGGCTGGTTTGCTGCCAGTGACGAACCATTTTTTTTGGAAATACATCCATAAATTGCCTGAAAGATGAGGTAAATGTGTGGCTAGCGCAGGCGCATACTTTGAAAATTAAATTTGTAACCATTTTTTCACAATAAACGTTCAAAATTTAAAAAAAAGTCTCAATTAATAGGCGCATACCTGGTATATATACGTACTGCACCGAGGTAAAAACGTACCGAATCGTAAGAATCGTACCAATCCAAGCCGAGGTATAACGCCGTAGCATACCAGACCTAGTACTTATACCTAGTCAGTGTGACACTGAACAAGAACCTGGAAAAACACGTAAATATCATTCAATTTTAAACATTTCACATCTAAGCACTTTAATTTTTAATACTGATTACATCTAAAATCCATTATTTTCAGCATTTTTCTATAAATAAGCAAATAATTAGGCCCAACTTGTTTAATTACAATCTAAATGGACCTAATAATAGTTGTGTTTTAGATAAACATAGGAAATAATCGATTTTGAAGATAAGTGCTCGAAATTCAAGTATTTGTTCTGTGAATTCTTTATATGTATACAATAGCATTAAATATTAAAACCGATTTTATCTCAATCGGCTTATCCTTCAGAACTGTCTCCCCTGAGTGTTTGGAAATATATCATTTTAGTTTAATCAGCTATAATAAAAGTGAATCATAAATTTTTATAAATGTGTTAGAAATTGGAGTTAGGGGGGGGGGGGGTCAATGAATATAAAAAAATAAAATTAAAAAGGATCAACTAATTTATATTTAATACTCCAAGTTTTTCGAAGTTAAAAGAGTCGAAAGACGATTAAATTTCATCAAGAACATCCACCGCGTAGGGTTCTTTAAAATCTATTTTGAAGAAAAAGTACAGTGTTTAGGAGGTGTCTAATTAATAGAAGTAATGAAATATATTTTATTAGAGATATCGGCAATGGTGAACAACAAGGATCCTATGTTTTTGAGAATAATAATGTATGGATTTAATATTATACATCGTGTTTGTTGATTTTTTGAAGGTCTTATTTCACTTGTACTTATCTTCAAGTAAGAACGTGATCATCAATCAACCAAGGACAGAATTTTCCTTTGGTAGAAGATCCGCCTTTGGGTTCTAAACGTTCTACTTGGCTTCCGAGTGAAGATCCTGAACTGCAGTCCGGGAGAATGAAGACAAGACTCAGAACGTTAGAAAGATACTCAAAGTTTCATATAACAAATGCAATTAGTAAACTAATGTACTTTAATTTATTACTTTACTTAAAATTATGTATTTTCAGAGGAATCCACAGGGAGTGGGCTTGAAGGGCTGTAATTTCCCCCAAATTAATGAATTTTTACTTTTTACTATAAGATTTAACGTTTTAATTTTTCATTCAAAAAATCTAATATTTATAATTTAATTTAATTTTTCATTCAAAAAATCTAATATTTATAATTTAATTTAATTTTTCATTCAAAAAATTAATAAAAAATCTAATATTTATAATTTTAATTTAATTTTTCATTCAAAAAATTTATTTATAATTTAATTTAATTTTTCAAAAAAATCTAATATTTATAATTTAATTTAATTTTTCAAATTCTTTTCCAAAAAATTTAATTTTCTGAATTTAAATACAAAATATTTAATTTTTTAAATTTATTTCCAAAAAATTTAATTTTCTGTAAGAAATTTAAAATTTTTGTTACAAAAAATTTAATTTTTTGAGAAAATCTATGGATTTTTGAACTTTGTTGAGAAAAGCTATATATTTTTGAAAAAAAAATTCAAAAAATTTAATTCTTTAAATTTAATTTTTAAGATTTAAAAAAAAAAAAAATTAATACCTTGAAATTTAATCTTTGAAATGTTTTCCAAAAATTTAATTTTTCAAATTGTTTTCCACAAAACTTTAATTGGATTTTTTTAACAAAAAAATTCTAAAAGTAAGGTTTTTAGGCTTTCAGCGTTTTTTAAGGACTGTAATAATAGGCGCATTACCGATTTATATGCATTGATGGAGAAAATATATAATCAGATGTTATGTGGGACATTGATATTGTGAATAAAGATTTAGAACTATGTTGCCACTTAATTTCAATTTTTGATTTCTGTAAGAGTATGAGGAAATAGTCGAGAAAAAGATATACTTGTGAAAGAAAAAGTAAACATTATATGTACCTAAATATATAATGGAGAAACTTTTATGTATGAACAATGTACATTGTATTTCCGTAGCTTAACTCAGTATTTCTTCAACTTTTGAAATAGTAATATGATTTTTGGATAAATATATTGTTGTATTTATAACTTCTGCAAAGCCTTGGAAAGGATTTCCAGCGCAGCTTGTAAGTAAACTCAGTAATCAATATGTAATTTAATGTTATTAGTTAGGCAATATATATTTTTTTTTATCTTTCACACTTAAAAAAAAAAAAAGAATGCCTTTAAAATATATTCATAAATAATGTGTTAAAGTAAAATACTTTTCTTGTCAAAGAGTAACAATGGTGTATAAAATACTTTTTAGTTTATTAAATTTTTTAGATCAAAAAAACCATTCAAAAGAAATTCATTTTATGAATAAAACTTTATTTATTTAAAGAAGAAAAAGAAAAAACTTGAATTTTCAAAGTTTAAAATACCTTTACGAATATAACTTTAACATTTATTTTAGAGTATTATTTCATGTTAGTTAAAATATAATCTTCTTTGAATATATTAAATAACATATATAATAATTACAAGGAGATTCAAAAAAAGAAAGAGATTATAGAAATTAATTTTCCTTATTAGGATAAAACATATAGCACCATTCCTTAGTATTCTTTTGAGATATTTATAATTTATTATTTTAATCACGTATATAAATATGATACTCTCCTCATGGTATTACGTTTCAGGATTAGATATGTTGAACATTCATAATATTAGTAAACGCAATGCAGTGTTTTATACGTCAATTTGAGAAAAAAATACTTATCTAAATGACAATTTAATAAAAACTCACGTATATAGAAGTTAAAATAAAACAAAATTAAGACAAAATAATATATATATATATATATATTGACAATTCTTGCCAGAATAACTAAAA
The DNA here is from genome assembly GCF_016086655.4 of Lepeophtheirus salmonis. NCBI lineage: Eukaryota > Metazoa > Arthropoda > Copepoda > Siphonostomatoida > Caligidae > Lepeophtheirus > Lepeophtheirus salmonis. The sequence goes on from NC_052143.2 coordinate 8,498,671, forward strand.
TTTAAAAAACCCCGATCCAACACGACATTATTCCATTAACATGAATTTTTGGTTTACATTATTTTGCGAGCGGTCATTTTTTTAACTACTCTTACATATTATATAGTGCGTATGAAAATTGATTTATTGAGTTCAAATGAACTCTTACTCAGCTGAATATACTCATATTATTAAATTAATAATAGACCAAAAAGTTGAGCTAAATGAATGAGTGAACCTTCAAGTGAAAGTTTGCTAGATATAAAAAGATTGTTACTTGTTTTTTGATTGATTATATAGGTTCTAGGTAATTTTGACGTATTCATTTTACCCTCATGGATATTTTAGAGAATGACATATTCGCCAACCTTGTGTGTCTTTATATTATACCAATATTCAAACTTTACTTATACTTTTTTTCAATCAATGGAGTTTCGTACATTTCTTAAAGCCTCAACTAAAATCATGACTATGAATAAGGTGTCACTAGTCAATAAATCCTGATGAAATAGACTCATGATCCCTGACTTCCAACTCCTTCGTTATTTCTTCACTATTTTCTTATTTTCTTCATTTTTTCATCTAGAGTTTTTCAATGTAGGTGCTTCAGCACATTGAGATGCCCTTAAACATGCCAGGGGTACAACCAAAATCTAATTTTTAAAATCTGAGATTTCATTAAAAAAATTATTTGAAAATATAAAAAAAATCCTTTATAATTCATATTTAATAAATAAATATATTTAAAAAAATAACCATAAAAATCTGTCTCAATCATCCATAGTTAGTGTTGCGTAGGTCCTTATTTAGGGTTAAAGACTCCAGTCTTCTCCAGTTTAGTCCAGCAGATCACTAATAAAAACTTCGATCCTTGATCATGTTACTCAACTTCATTTCTTCTTTTTGAATCATTTCTAGAACTGACAGGCTGAAGGTCCTAAATTTGTAAGAATCGGTATCAGGAACTAACAGGACTGGTCCTAAGGCTGAACTGGAACCAATAAATAAGGAATGACACAACACTATCCATAGTCAATAACGTGTCATGTGAATAGCCCACTGGGGTCAGCACGACATTATTGTGCATTATTATCCAGACTAAAAAAAATATATATATACGCTGTTCTAATTTAGAGCCGAGATACAAGAGTAAAAACTAAAGGTAAAGTTGAAAACTATGATGTATAAAAATATGAAAACATATAAAGGAGGCAAATATTTCATAAAGGAAAATCTTCAAGAGGCGAAAATATATCTAAAAAATAACCAAATGTAAAAATGTTCAGGAGAAAATTACTGGTCATGGATTCTATGTATGTAAAGAGAAATATACTTATTTAGAAGGCCCAATGCGTTTAAATTAAGTTCTTAGTTCACTGATTTTTTCATAAGTAGTATACATGTATACAAGAAGCAAGAGCCAAATTTAAGAAGCGTGAAGAAAAACGCCTCTCTCCTTCTCCTCATTTATATACTACACACAAAATGGTTCACCTTTTTTTATATACATATATATAATAAACATTCAAATAGTGTATTTACAGTACAATATCTACAGTGTAGGATTCCAGTCAGTAGTAAATAGCTATGAAAAGCAAGTCAAGAGCGTTGAGGTAGGTACTCCTACTTACATATTTCCTTGGATTAATATTATATACATAATTATATTGATACAAATTTAGAGACTTCTCTTTTCGTTATTGACTTTTCTTCTTATTTTACAGTCGTTATTTTTTGTTTTATATGAAATAGTCGTTTCTTAGTCAAAAACATTGTTTTTAGAAAAGTTCTATTTTAAAGCCGGCATGGCATTAAAGTCAAAAAAAAAAAAATTGTTACCAGAACCTTCTCTTTAGCCTTAAAAACTTAAATAAAAAAATTCAGCAAAATTCATTTATCGGTTTAGCAGTGATTCACGAACAAACACATATACATACATTTGTATTTAATATATAGAATAGATATTTCCAGTAAAAAAATTATGAGCCAAGAAATATAACTATATATCCAAATAAATATTAGGATCTTCAAATGATTGGAGGTACAAGTATTAACAATGCTTCTACCGATTTTCAGTTTATTCGATGTCCACCTATTTTGCTACATGCTAAAAAGATTTCAACTCGAAATCTTGAAAAATGAGATAATTAGAGTCAAATTTGTGATGGCAATTAAAGTTGCTTGCATTCACTATTCATAAACGTTATGAATTTTTTGATAAGATAGAGGAACAATATTTTTAGAAAGAGGGGGCTATAAGAATTACCAAAAAGTTTTGACAATTTTATCGTTCTTATATAATTTATGCTCCCACATTTTTAAAAACTGTTCAAGTTTACCTCCAACTTTTGATACAAAATCAGATTCTACATATGTCAAAGTCGAAAATTTAACTTAAAATTCCTTCCAATCTCATAATATGTATGCGTTTAAGCTTATAGCAATTTTAACTACATTTTTCTTGCAACTTTTAAAATGTTGATTGTACCTATAACAATTCATATTTTCATATTTTTTTTATAGAAAAGTAGTGATTCTAAGGTCTCAGAATGTTGGTTTTCATAAAAAAAAATAGGTACTACAAAATTTGAGGATGGTTAATAAATATTTAAAGGTTGCATAACGACTTTAAAGTTGGGTTTTTTACTGATTCTTGGATAAAACCGGCATATTTTCTTCAAAACTCCAAAATACGTAGCAATACATCACTAACAATGAAATAAATACGTTAGGTGAGGATTTGATCTTAAAAAAATACCTCAATGCTTTTCACTATAATTTTTTATACTCTACACGTCTGATAATGCGCATAAAACCGATGTTGTAAATTTTATTGTATTAAAAAAAAGATAAGAAAAACTTTGGTGCTATACGCAGTACCAGTAAAATGTTTTATATGCCTTTCAGACAGTGAGTTGTTGATTTAGGGGTATAAATGTCAAAATACATTTAAAAAAATCAAATCTACACTTAAAATAAAGGAGTGGGTAAAAGTATCCAGACAATATTTTCAAATAATTTTAATTAATAGTAGATGTCATTTTAAGAAAAAATGTATAATATATAGAATTTAAATTGAACAATTAGCTGTTTTTCCATTCAATATGATCCCGCTCAGCATTTATCAGCAACTATACACGGTACATAAAGGCTGAGAACGTCTTTATTACATCTCTCTTGTTGAAGCAGGACATGTTTCTCTTCGTATATACCTTCAGGTATCTCAAAGAGCTATGGAAATATTTGTTTACTTTCCATATCAGCTCTGAGCACAACTAGAAATATACATATTAAGGTGAGGGCTGTTGGAAGGGCACTCATCCACTTTGATAATAACTTAAAACTGGCTCTCCAGATAATGCTTTTTTGGCAATATGACAAGGCGTTGAGTCTTGAATCCACATGAACCTTGTATTTGAAGTTTTGGTCAAATTGAGATCGTTGTCAAAAATGTGAGCTGGCTTGACATTCTCATGACGTTGATTAAGCCAAACCATATTATCTAGCACGACAACTTAGTCTTTATCACAAGAGGAACATTACCTCTGTATTCTGCAAACCAGCGGTAATTCTTTGGATATTAAACACCGTCCAAGGTGAATAGCTTTATGATGCCTGGATTTGAGTTGCAACCTGATGCCCTTCATCTTCGTGGTAAGAAGGGGACCCATTCTTCTGATTTAGTACTTGAAGGCAAGGTTGTCCTTGATGGACCTGCCCACCTTCCTTATACTGATGGATTTCACCCAAAAATGACCATCTATGGAGTTCCTAGGATTTGCTTTGATGGACCTCTTGAGCTCAGCCAAGAAGTGACCAGTGCAGTTTTTATCTTTGTGTAAAAAATATGAGGTATGAAAAAGCCCCTTAACCATCTTCAGTCGCTTGCAGATATCATAGACGGTGCTGTTGGTATATTTTGTGATTTTTCTGATTAACTTAGCATCGATGCCGGCCTCAAACCATTCTGCACTGACTTTACATTTGTCCTCTTGCTACTTCATTGTAAAACTGAACATATTAAGTATTAAAAAAAAGGTAATGTCTATGAACAGAAAGTTAGATATTGGCAAGATAAACGGACTACATTTAAAAAATAAGTAATTAGAAATATGTTCAGACACTTCTGTAATAGTTCTATTCCATTGTAAGTGCTATATTTTCGTATATTTTAGAAATTGTTAAGGAAATATATCATTTTTATCTAAAAATCAGTAAATTTGAAAACAAAACGTTCGTTGTGTATCCTTTAAAAAATTATTTATCACACTCAAATTTTGTAGTTCTTATTTTTTTTTATAACATGAAACATTTGAAACCTTAAGAGCACTACTTTTCCAAGAAAGTTTTCTTGAGCACCACTGTATTTAATATACATATATTAAGAACAAAAGAATTCGATTAAAGCATATGAATAATGATTATGGTTTTTTGAAATGAAATACGTCTTTTAATTAGTTGAAATGAACATCAAATAAACTATTTAATGCCATATTTTTTATTATTAATAAAGTAAAGCTCTTTTTTGACAGAATTATTAATAAAAAAAAATTAAGTTGAATAGGATTGTTAAATAAAGAAAACAAAAGAAATTTTCCTTCTTGACTCGACATCCTTTTCATTTAAAATAATTATATATAGATATATGTATTTTTATGAAATTAGTCAGCGAAAACGAGAGGTAAAAGACGATTTCCTAATTATTACTATTTAATAATAAACAAGTATCAAATGGATTTAATAGATTTTGATATCAGTGCAGCTTTTGTTTCAATTCGATCTTAACATAAATTAAAATAATATTTTTCTCATAAATGCTAAGTATAATTCTAAATTTGGCCACAAATAGAGCTAAGATTTGTATCTAAAAATATTCATCTATGTATTTCATAATATTTTTTGATCTTTAGAAGAAACTAGTAAAATGAACTTTAGAATATGTTAATAACACATCTTAACAACTTTTAAAATTAAAAAAAATATATATCATAATTACCCCGTATTTAATATCTCACTAATTATTCAAATAGTTATAGTTAGAAAACTTATATGTATATGTACATAGTTGTAAATGTTGGAATAGCACAATTTTCACAAGTGAGATTATGCCAACATTTTAGTAACTCTAAGCTATATATTTATAAAAGTATACATTAAAACCAACTCTTTTGTTAGAGCATTTTTTTTTTTTGAAAATGAATTTGAGACCTTTGGCGCTCCTAGAACTTTAAAAAAAATGTTATTGAAATTGAAATGTAAGGTCCAGACCAGGATGCCGGACTGTAGACACAAATTTTATTATTTTCAAATCGTGGACTGATTTTTTCAGTCTCAATATATAGATATTTTTTTTCTGTCTCAATCTGTTATTTTTTTCCCGCTCCCAATTTATGAGTTATACAAATAGGATTGATGTAAATCACAACTTTATATTATATTACTGTGCCCATATTCACAATTTTAACGCACACGTGACGTCATCAACAATTCATCAATAAAATCGGTCTAGGCCGAATTATATCAAACATAAAATGGGGATTTTAATCATTACGCTATAGACATCAAAAGTATTGGGAATTTATCATTTAAAATATTTCATCTCATTTTTTGGTTACAACTTGTATAATCTGCTTGTAATAGTTGTACAAAATCTCAACATATATACCATTTAATTCATGAATCTTTTTTCTTATATAATTTGAATAAAAATTGCTATATTCGTAGATTTACTTTAAATTAAATTAAAAAAAAAAAAACTTTATAATTATGGAAATATGATATATCACTACCAAGATTTTTTTCGTACTTGCAAAGCCAATTTTTTGGTTTTGTGAATATTATATATTATATTATGGGGGATAATGTCGTCGAAAAATTTCCCGCTCCCTTCTTGGCCCGAGCAACACCAAGTACCCCTTTGCTAGTATCTTTATATTTTTTAATTGGCTTTACGCTATTTTGTAAATCCAGATACGTTTATACCAAGCGAAATGATTTTCTCGACAGCAGAAAATTATGTAACAACAAGATGATCTTGTTTATTAACACAAATTATAGATAAAATCCTTCCACAAAAAAAAAATAATAACAATTAAAACTAGCACGAATACGCTATCTTAAAGATAGCCAATGAAAAAGATTTTACTTATATTTAGCTTATCTCTGTTAAAATTCTAAATTAAAACGATTTACTATAAACTATAATTATATAATAGGTAAATTTTTTTTATTGTAAAAATTCCTATTACAGGTTTTTTTGTTGTTTTCGTAAATCTAACATGCACCCCTTTTGATACTCTTGGAAATGGAACATATTATTGACCATGTTAAAATACTGGTTTTGGTTAATATGAAGCAATTTTTTTCAAATGTTTAACTCTGTGATTTATTAATTGTCATTGTCATTCCTTACTTGCCACGTTCCTTCTTCAAACCATAATGAAGATTGAAAATACATACTCAGATTAACTCACTCATTTTCTTACTAATTCCCTTTTATAATTCGTATTTAATAAACGTTCTCCCTTTTTCTGTTTGTACAATAATTCGTTTTATGGATTTTTATTATATTTTGGTACATTTTTTAAAAAACAGCCCATAGCATGAAAAAAAACAACAACTCTGAAACACAGAGAATAGATCTTGTTTAATGAAAAATAAAAAAAACTTTTTTGCAAAAAATCAAACTTGCCCTCCAGAGCCCAGGAATCTGGTTTGTTCAGAATTAAACGTAATTAAAAATACTGAATTTTTTTTAATTTTATGTCTAAAGTTTGTATCAGTCTCCGTCTAAAAAGTGAATGCGTTTTTATCATTGCTTTTCTAAGCAGGGCGTACATCACACACGCACATAAATTAATGTAATTCTATGTAGGATTTCAAGTTCTATTTAATGATCAAAAGCTTTCAATATTTGAAAACATCAAAGGGTACGTCATTTTGAAATAACATATGTATATGTACTTATTCCTAAGGAAGTATAATACATAATTATGGAATATCTATAATTTTTTTACGTCTGTATAATCATATTTACGGACATCAATAAAAACATCATTAATAAAATGGACCCAAATGCTAATTTTATATTTATAGGTATACCGAACGCAACTGTAATCCCTCTATGTAATGTCTCAGTCCTATTTATAGTATTTCGTATTTTCGAACGAGTTATTATAAAACTACTTTGTTATTTAAATGGTTAACCAATAAGAAAATCGTCATGTTTTCAATCTGAACTCAATTATGACTTGATTCTCAAATGTATTCTTTCATTATACATGTACAAAACGTTTGCATTCTTAGTTTGTTCTACACCGATAAAATGATTAGACGCCTTTTGGAGGGATTTTTGATTTTCTACGATTGAAATATAATTGAAAGACGAAATTAATATAAATGAAATTCTTGGAACACCCATTTAAAGAGTGTTCGATCTTCAAAATTTAGGAGTTCGTAAAAAATAACTATTCTAGAAAAATAAATAATCTTAATAAAAGAACAAAAAAAAAAAGAAGATATTTCCCTTCCATTTTTGCAATAGTATAAAATTGTGGAGCCCACCAAATACGTACAACCTCATTATCGGTAAAATAAAAACTACCGAACGTAAAACATGTATTCCAACTAATACAAATAAAAATTGGAGAATCGAATACAAATATAATTTGAAATGAGATAACAACAGTTTATTTTTGTTCAAAGGAGCCTATAATATATTGATAAGTTATCCGTTATGCTATACTGAAAAAGTCTTATATATTTTTATTCGTTAATTGTATATTTAGATATTCTTCATATAGAATAACGTAATTATACTTATATTTAAATTCTTTAAATTTAGTTTACTTCACACAAACTTAAAATCAATTAAATAAATAAATTTAAATTGTAAAATGATATTCAATATGATTAATAATTATTGGTTTTTGAAGTACGCTGTTAAAAAAAAAAGAATACATTGAACTACTGCATGCATTTTCATTGTTGTGTAAAGTTTAGCATAACATTCAATATATGAATGTTTGAATGAAAAAAATATGGCTGGCACTCCTTGCAAAACTCATTTATGCAGTGTGTATATAAACTAATATAGCGTAAGTGGCTTTCTGCAAAAACTATAATGGCACCATTTCTATTGTTGGTGGTGATTGTGAGTATGTATAAAGACATTAAAACCATTTGATGTGTATATGCAATAACTATGAGGGTAGTGTATGTTTGTACATATATAGTGTACAAACACTTTGATACATTGAATGCATTTTATATTTTATTTTTTGGGAAAGGTTTCTTCCTACATATTTTGGAAAATAATATGAAATGATTGATAACTATTTTTGAAAATTGTGTGTCTTTTGGCATTAATAGCAACCGAAAATGAACATGGTCACCCTAAGAATTTGAAGAATGTTTTGAAGGAGAACAGCTGAGCTGTCATGACGTTTCATTAGATCAGCTACAATCATCTGAGACAAGGGAGGAGGGGAGAAGGAAATTAACAAGGACATTGACAAGAATTACTTCGATGTTAATCCTTAAATATCAACCCCCTTCCCACATTAACTTGCCTTTTCCAAGGGGTTTGTTTGGATAGGAATAACATTTCATATATTTATTTGTTTATAACTCATTGTCAAAGGAATCCATTTAAAGCTTAATTATTTGTTCATAAAATTAAAAAAATAGTATTTGCTTCTCACAAATCTAGTTAAAGGAATATTAATTTTATTTTAATAAAATCTAATATATACAAACTCCATTGTTGACATATCTGTATTTATTTATTTTCTTTCTTTAATGTAATATAAGTTTATATAACAGAGTTTATAAATTTCAGGATTTGCAAACTCTATTCAATTATCCAGACAAAAAGTTGGATGTAAATATTCTAATGAAACTATTACATTGAGGGTTGTTGCGATATAATGCAAAAATGTATATCCTGCCAGTTCAATTTTTGTATTTTATACGTCCAATACGTGTTTGTTACATATATACGGGGGAAAAGTGCATTGAATAAAAATGACCCTTTTTCTGAATCTGAAAGTCTGCTAATGTTATGTGTAACGTTACATACAGTATATCTCAATATCACTCAAACACTTTTTGAAGCAACAGGAACTTCTTTATTTTTTCATTCATATAGCAAAAAAATAAAGTTTGAAGATGTTTTATTGACTCAAGAGTTTTAATAATTATATACTCCCATTCTTATTTCATGTCAATCAACGTCAAATTTACATCAAAATGTCTGAAAGCAGTGTACGCACAGATAATTTAATATTTATTTAATATATAAAATATTTATACTGTACTCCGTTAATATTTGAAAAATGTGAAGTGTTTCTCTATATATATGCAAAAAATAATTTAATATGCTTTCATATATTTTTACGACCTCTACTGTTTTTGAGTCTGTGAATGAGGGGAAAAATTAACCAATTTCGCATATGACATATTAATACTATTAATTACTTTTTTAATATAGGTAGTTAACACTCGTAACAACAAGAATGAATAAAATTCCTGACTCCTTTGAATGTGTACTACTAGAAATATCTTCTAATTGAAGGTAAAATTACTTTATTAAATTCACTTAAAAATAAAATTTCAAAGAGTTTAATTTTGTATAACCAATTATCAAAAGTCTAGTATATAATTTTGTATTTATTTATTTATCAACTTGTGTGTGCGTATATTTACGTTCATGTTGGTACATACAATTCATGGATCGTTTATTTACAGTAATTAATTATTAATAAGAAGTATATTTATACACACATTAGATATTAACTTTTTGAGACCGATACCGATTAATTATTTGGCTGAAAAAAAAACAATGAAAGTTTTCCATTTTTTTTACTCAAATTAATCCATGACAACCTAGTAAAATAATCACAAAAATTCCTTGTATGGCCACCACATAATTTTCCTTATAAATCAGCAAACCAAAATAACTAACATGTCATGATTAGCGAGTTCATTCGAGTGGGTTCAATTTTAGCTACATTAATTTGATAGATAATTTATTTGGGCGAGCTTCTTTTCAGTAAGATTAATTTTAGCTACATTTTCATATACAGTGTACGAGATAAAATCATGGAATAGACTTTATATCAATCTGGATTACTTAAGGGGAATATTTTGAAATACTAGTCTGCAATATTAAAAGTACCGACTATTTCTGTCAAATAAGCAATAAAGCAACAAAATTTCAAAAATAAAAAGTGTCAGCATGAAGGTGAAAAGGCAAAGGGTGTTTGATTTGCTCCACGCTTAAATGAGTGTCAAGGAGATCATGAAGATCGTAGGAGGCTCCAAGAATCTTGTTTATCATATTAAAAGCATGGTCTTTTGGTAGTGGTAGACATCCGAAAGTCAGGATTATTGAGGACGTGATCACCAGAAGTCTAGGTAAGTGATGAGACAGCATGCCAAAGGCCTCAATGTCAATGATTTAACTGAGAAGAGATATGTGAAGGATTTAGGGAAGGCTTATTATGTACGACGACATTGGCAACCCCTTTCATAAGCAACGAAGAACAACCAGGTCAAGAGAGACCAAAAGTTGTTGACTTGGTTAAAGCATAACGTCGGTATGGGCACTCTACTCCACAGACTCTTGTTCCCTTCTAAACAATACAATTTGTGGTGTAACCGAGTAGAGAATCTGTGCAACCCCTCAAGGTATCCGTCTAGCAGCAGTGGGCATCCATGTCTGAGGCCTTTAACAATAAGTGATACGGGATCTATATGGCCAGGTTAGAGGCAAATCAAAGGAAATCATTTAGAAACGTGGAAATAAATATCAGTAAAGACGAATAGTATAAATCACTCCTTTTCTTACTTGCAAAAATTTCTCCTTCTTATTCTTAATCAAAATTCCACGATTTTATCTAGCACACTGTAATATAATTACAAAAAAAAGGTCTTCATTATTCACAAGCATGGCGTTTTAAATCAAATTGGGGAAATCTAGCAAGAGCAACTGATGCTCTAGTCAGTAGTCTACTCAACTTTGTAAACTTCTGTGGATGAAATAATTTAAAAAAAACCTCATAGAGGTGACTGATGTTCAATTACTTCGATTGATGGTCTTCGTGGAGTAGTATCATGAAAAATGAAAGCATATTCCCTTTGTCAATTTTATAAGGGTAAACATTTGATTCATTGGAAATTTTTAACTTTCTGAATAAATGGAAGCATCTTAAAATATTACTGAAATTAACTTCCCTAAAGAAAAAGCTCTTCCAAATGATTGCTGCAAAGATGACATTTGTTGAAAATAACCTACTTCAAATGAACAGACACGGCTATGATTATAAGAAGTAATTCAATTTTTTGATAAATATTTTTAAAATTTTAATTAGTAGTTCCATGTAAACACAAATATTTATTTTATTTTCGGTGTAGAGGGGCGTCCGCAGGCTGTGGGCTGGAGGGCTATAGCCTCACGCCAACTTAAGGAGTTTTTGCTTTTTAATAGATTTAAAAAATCATGTAAATTATATTATTTAAAAGTGATGTTACATATCTTAAATTACATAAATTGATTTTTAGGATTAAAAAATTAACATTTTTTTAAACCTTATTTTGCCCATGTACGTCTGGGTTTGCATATGTTAATTATCTTACAACATATGGTCCTGTTTTTTTCTTTAAATAAAAATGTTGATTATATTTTAAGTAACAATGTAGCCTATTACATATTATTCTCAAATTCCCCATAGTCTGGCTATGCAATCGGCAGAGAAATACTATTTTCACAAGGGAGACCACTTTTGTGTTACAAACTAAAAAATTTCGAATATAGCATTTTTTTAACAAAATATATTTCAAGTTTTTTTATTTGTTATTTCAAGTAATATATTTTATAGTTTAGGAAGAAATAATATAAGTTGAAAGCTAGTTTTACGACTATACATTCTTCAAAGAGACCCAAAATAGTTCATTTTTCCTACATTAGAAGTTGAACTTATAATTCTTTTGTTGATTTGTTGTAGGTGAATTAGGCATCATTTTCACTATAGCTTAAATTGTTCAAAACTTTGCCTCGAATGAATCTTTCACAATATCTTTATATTTAATTTTTTTCTGAATAATTAAAGGTTGCAGGTCGTTGTTTAACAAGAAATTTTAAGCACCTGCGATAACTGCGCAGGTAGGACATTTTTTGCTATCTTGGCAGCTAGCCAAAAGTGAAGCTAAAAAAAGGACATCCATTTAAAATTTTTGCCCTACAATCATGAAAATGGAAGAGCGTCCTTTTAACAACCCTGCACCGGACGAGATAATGTTGAGCTTACAAACATTTTTACTATATTTGTTACAAATAATTATTTGCTATGTGTAATTACCCAAAAACAAAACAATTATTGCTTGAATGACACGATGTATATATTAGAACGAGACGCTATCACAAATATACCTTGGCCAATCTTCCTTGTATTTGGCTCTGCTTTGAATATTTCTTTTGAAAATAATCAGGAATTTTTTTTTTTTTTTAGAAAATTAAATGCGTTGCCTTTTTTCAACCTCTTTTCATAGGAGATATAATTTTTTTATTTCAAGTGGCCTTTCTCAATAAATGGTATGTTTATTCTATTGAATGCCGAATTTTAAGGAAATACGATTCCTTTACTTTTTTTAAATGACATTTTCTAAGGAAGAGGTTTTGTAGATATCATACTCCCCTACCACTCAAGTTGATATATCAGTCGAGCTCTACCTCATTCGTATACTAATATGTGTTACATTGTGCAGACTATTTTTAAACTGAAATATGTAATCTATTAATCATTAAAAATAATATATTATGTAAAGAAAAAAATATAAGCATTCCGCAAGAAAAATTACATTGAGGTAGGTGTTTTTACTTCTTTATTTTTTGCAAAAATAATTTATTAGGTAAAAGTGAAAATAAAGAATTAAGAAAGATGTTTATAAGGGATTTTTAAAGTGAGGCTTTTGTATTCAATTCTACGAGTATATGTAGATTTTTTTTTACATAAGTTCTGACATAGATACGATTCAATATCTTCATTTCATGCGCCTACATTTTTCTAAAGCCTTTTTCCTAAAAAGAAATATATACAGATTTTACAAGATTTCATGTTGAAATATTATGTATTTTAAAAAGATAAAATGTTTAATTATTTGCCATGGATTGTAAAAATAAAGTGTTTATTAATTAATAATTGTAACTGACTCTATAATCTACAATTTTTTTTGTCATTAGACAAGAAACTTACACTACACAAGGAAAATAAGTCCTTGAAAAATAAAATGAAAAATAATCGCCAAATAAATTCCATTACCGACAGCTGACAACACAAAAATTTTATATTATGTGCTAGCAAGGTAGCTCCGGGATTTATTTGGCGATGGTCATGAGTTCTGTTACAACGGTTCAAATAGTGGTTCAAGCCAACTGTTGAAATATCCTTATAATGAAAAAGTTAAATTAAAAATTACCTGACAGTAGTATCCAGCATTTTTTGGAGGTAGTAGGCGTCAAAGAGCAGACATTGCTTAATCTATTATGACCAAAAGTTTAAAAAAAATCCAAATTTGAACACATCCTTCTATTAAAATGATAATTTTTAATAAAAAAATGAATCCATAAGTCTCAAAATTTGTAAATATATTTTCTAAATATTACTCAATAATTAAGTATTTATATGAAAAAAAAGGTATGTCTGAAAAAAAAAAATGCCAAAAAGACTCTGAATTGTTGTCTACAAAAGATAATTTTGTATGCAATTCCTGAATTATATTAAAAAAAAGAGAAAGCTTCGTCTTTCTCTTTCGAGCTATTTTTACTTAATAAGAAACTACTATGATAATTTTTATGGACAAAAAATTACACTTAAGTCTAAAATATATTTTTATTCTGGTAAAATAATAATATTGTAAAGTTTTTTATAACGTATCTTTTCTATAAGTTTTATAAATATAAAACCTCGCAATTTGATGTTTAAGTTATCATCACATAAAATACTTGCTAAAAAATTAAATTTGGTCACTCAATTTAATCAAGTAAATCTCCAGTGGATCTTCTTTCTTCCTTTATTTTGTATTTTATTTTATCATTGAGAGTAGACCATGATTCATGATTAATATAATTTAAAGAACCGTATCTTGTGAAAAAAGTTAATTTTACTTAATAGGTTCCAAAAAGTATTTCCAAGATCTTTTCATGGTGCTTCTATACATATAGTAATGATATTTTTTAAACAAAAATGATTCTAATAGTCTCAATATTTCTACATAATATATCCCTTTGTTATTCGTCTAATATTTTGTATAAAATAAAATGTAAGTTTTTCTAAAAAAGTAAAAATAGTTATTCAAATACGTTCCAAATGTGAAATGCTCCATTTTTGAGCTTGATCTTATGAGTATAGCTCCAAATATTTATTTTAAAAGTACTTCATCTCTAAAAAAATGTAATAATAAAGTATTTTTTAGATCATTGTTAGAAAAAAAAAAAAGGTTCAAATAAATTAAATATTGACGGATTTATTTAATATTTAAACTGGTTTAAAAAGCTATACAGAAAAATCTATACTTTGGTCTTAATGTAATAAATTTGCTTTATTAATAAGTAAGATCCCTTTTCAATAAGGTATACACTCGTTCTTCACTAAGATAACCTTAAGTATCATTAATAATATTATATAAAGTACACACCTTTTTTTAGTATGAGCTTTAGCTATACACTCTCGTTCTGAAAAATAATTCCCCTACTCCAACTTTATACAGCCTAAAATGTTATAGAGATATATAAAATACGAATTGATCAAAACACTTGTGAGATTTCATTCATGTTTCATAAAGTTGTTATAAAAATATAATAATTTATTTTCTTTTTAATACGACGCGTAACACTCGATCCTACATTGTTATTTCTTAAGGTCAAATGACTTGACGACATTTAAACATCCAGAAAAACTTTGTTTTATGAATATATATCTATATATTATTTTAATAATAGCACTCTGAATTGTTGTTCCCAAAAGATAATTTTTAAAACAAAAACTGAAAACTATTTGAAAATGCTCTTTTTTACTAAAATGATATAGTTATATGAATCTTTGATGCCTTGACTGTAGTCTTGAGTCCTAAATAAGGACCAACACAACACTAGATGTAGCATACTTTCACATATACATAGATACTAACTTTGCATTATTAATATAGAAGAATAATTAGTCATTGCAACTCGTGAAACCGGAATCATAGCTACATTAAACATCCTCAAATATGTTTATTTATTGTTTTATTTGGAAAATGTCCATTTGGTAAAATGGCTTTGGCAAAAGTATTTTAGAACCAGTTCTTTCGTCGAAATACAACTTTTTAAATAAAATAATAGTATTTACGAGTATTTATGATACTTTTTGATATTGTATGATCATGTTACATTAAATGTTATAATGTGAATATATGAATGTATTTACTCTGTAAATGTTTTGAAGGAAATAATTAATCATTAGAGTCCAGACATTTTTGGGAAAAATGCTTTAATATAATTAAGGTTTACTAAAGATAATTTATAATACAGTAAGTTTATAATTATATGCAGTAGAGTGGTAGATACTTTGTAAAGTTGACCGATTTTTCATGGGCCACGAGATGTTTTGAAGTGTTGGAATCCAAGAAGACACATAATCAAGAGAAAAGACGCAAAAATTTAATTGTTACAAATTACTCCAGATCAAAATTGAATAAAAACTTTCAAAAGTCTATTTTCATGAATTAATTTACTAAGTATTCAAACTATGTATAGTTATGCCAATTTGTATCCTGTTCTTGAAAAAGTTTGAAAATATAAATTGCTGAATAAATAAAAAATCCATAATTATTTATCAATATTTCTATGCCGTCAATAGTTACTTCATGAGTTTTAACTTACAAAACCAGCTACATAATAAAGTCAAAAAAATTACAAACAAATACAAAAAAAAATTATTAAATATTTTTTTCTTTTCTTATACCTTAATTGTAATAAGATTTTTATATTGAAGTACTTCTGGTACACTATGACTTTGAATGGATGGAAAACAGCGGTTTTTGATGTGGCAGAAAAAAAAAATTAGGAGGTCATTACCAACACCTAAATACATTTTGTGATCCATAATAATTTTGAATTGGTCAACTTTACAAAATAGGGAACACTCTAATATGCAGGTATGTATAAATTATTTTCATTCCTAAGGATGGCTTTATGAAATTGCAGGGGGTTTACCTTATTTACACAACATTGAGTTGTGAAATTCTAACATTAAATACACATTTTCGTAATCCATATAATTATTCATAGAATTTGTTAAGCAACAAAAGTATTATATGAATGAAAGTCGCATTACCATAATTTGGGGTGCAAATCTTAAGAATTTTTGGTAGATTATAAGATAATACAGATATGCATACATTACAAAACTATACATAGGTACATACGCAAAAGAACAGGGCCACACAAAGCTACTACAACATATTGATCTTATATCATTTTTAATTATATAGTTATTATGTATATATTTGTTCATTTTTGTATATTTGATAAATTTAAGAATACGAAGATCTTCATCTTCTTCTTGCATAGCTTGATATCTCTCATATGAGAGCAATGGACATCTGTTAATAAGTTATTCTGTGCTTGTGGCTCTTCCATGCAAATTGCAATTGTATTTTTCCGTTTCCTCACATGGGGCGAAAATGTAATATGACCTGTGTAGGCTTGAACAAATGAGTTCATGTATTGACACAAAAAATTTGACCATCTTTTGTTTTGGTTTCTTCAATATCTGGTGTGTATGTTTCATTCTTTGATCTTCCCTGTATCTGTTGTACAAAATTTCGAAGAAGACGTCACCCACGACCTTCTTCATGTAGTTAGGAGACGTTACAATGCACAAACGATTTTGACTTTCAGTACCATGTATTGCAAGATAGTTTGCAAGTTCATTTCCTAAAATATCTGTATGGCCTTTGCACCAATCGAGATATTTGTTTATTTCACATTTTCCTACGTTTAATATTTCTTTGCACTTCTTAGCTGTATCATTTTTTGTAAACGGATTGAGAAAGCAGCAAATATCAATTAAGAATCTGATCAAATTATTACGTTATTCGATGGCTTGTCTCGGTTAAGAAGAGCTACAATTGATTGTGTGATGGCGATGATTGCTACTTGGAAGACCAATGATTCGTTATTCAATGATGCTGACGATTGATGAAAAGGTATGTCACCTCCAGAGATAACCCTTCTCGTACCTGTATTGCCTTTCTCATTTTTGGATTCGTCTGTATATAAAATTATATAAGGCTGTTCAACTTGACGGTTGTCAACCAGGTACAATTGACAGTGATATAGTAGCTTACTTTATATAATTCAACTTGATCAAGTATTTTATCGCAAAGGAAACGATGCTCACGACGCCTTGGACACCCTCCCAGGTGTCCCGGAGAAAATACCTTCCTCTCCATCTAGACTTCGCAGCTTGTGCTTGTAAGTAGAGGTCGATGGGAGTAATGCCCAACACTATTCCTGTTGTTGGTGTTGATCGGAGGGTATGAGAGATGCACAAGAGTGGTTTTCTCTGAATGGTGGTTAATTTTCTTACTCCACCTTTCATTGCAATACCAGTGTGCACGCATGCAAGACACCCATAGGTGATGATATGTCTGATCATGGTTTCGTAGAACCAGATAACTTTATCAGAGGTTAACCCCCACTTTTGCCCTATGACTGCTTTTGCTATGTTCCATATACGGGAACACTTCGCAGCTTTTTCTTTCAGGTGTTTGGTCCAAGTGAGTCCTTGATTACTTTGTACTTCATTTGTGTTGAATATTTCGTAATTTTTTCATCCATATATAATTGTGGAAAGTATTAAGATCCTAATTTATATGCTTTTGAGAAGACTATAGATCATTATTTTGATGGATTAAAGGTGAGACAATTTGTTTTTGTCCATTCCTGAACCAAATTTATAGCATCGTGCATCTAATTGACAATGGTATTAGGATGTTTACCACTTATTAATAGAAAGATATCCACTACATAACCTACAACTTGTACTGCACCTTCTTTAAACTCGGTCAAGAGGGTATCAATAATTATATTCCACACCATTGGAGATAAAACTCCCCCTTGAGGACTACCACGCGTTGAATTGACGTTGTTTTTTTCAACTTTTAATTCAACCATGACTATTTGTGTATTGAGAAGGTCCCTATACCATTATTAGATGATTCTAGCATTACCAGCTGTGTCATTGTTGTGTTTTCTGAGTGAAATTTTATGTAATCAAATGCATCTGTGCAATCAAAACTGGCTGCAAGTGTGCATTGTTTCTGATAGATTGATTTTTCGATAAAATCTGTTGCTTGTGACAAGACGGTTTTAGTTGATATATCTTTTGTAGAATCATGTTACTAATGCAGTCTAGGGATAACTAACCCTTCTACATTACACTGTACAATTATTTCGAGTCATTTAAGGATGTAGTTTGAGATGGTGATTGGTCTAAATGATTTTGCTGAGCTGTAGTTGTCTTTACCTGGTTTCAGCAAACATACAACTTTCATTTCTCACCCGGTCTTTGGTGTATAGCTAAGTACTGAGAATCACTCCGAAAAGCACATAGATATAATATATAATGTTTTCTCCGCGTTGTTATAGTACAACTGATTTAAGTCCATCTGGTCCTAAGCTTTTAAAAGGTCGAAGGAGTTGAATGATTCTTTGACACAATTAATTTTCACAAAGTCAATGACAAAGTTAGTTTCTCACAATAGTCGATCACAGGTGGTATTGATTCTGCAGTCAGGGAAATGAGTTTCCTTTAGTATTTGGCAGGATTTAGCAAGTGATTCTGCGTATCCATTATAAGATTATGTTAATCTGTAAGAGTTTCAAGAATTTCTCCTCTAGTGTCAATGTATTTTCTGCCCCAAAGATAAATATGAACATTAGAATCAATGGCCCTACTAAGAGGTTTTTGTAGAGGTTCATGATAATTTTAAGTATATTTTGCAAACATCTTTCCCAGATAATTGTGGGCCAAACCATGCATGTAAACGATTAGCAGTTGGCATGCATACTCTTTTTTTTAACCCATGTTTGCAATGGATAGTACAACCAAATAGAGCGAGGCTTTTTGTTGAGCCGTTACTGAGGTATGGATGGCTCTGTTATTTACCCTATTTCCAATTTTCTGAGTTTCAATCCAGAGTTAGCTGCTTTACAGTGTTGATATAGGAGCAGCTAATCATTTTGATTTCTTTTGTTTGAGTTTAGCCAATAATAGGGGTTTGGCAGCCAAATCGAAGAATATATCTATTTTGGACTTCTTTTTGCTACCACAACTTTTTGAATAATAGTTGATGTTTCCCAGAGTTTTCAACACCTACTGCTTGATTTAGCAGATATTCTCATGACTCATCTGGAATTCCGTAGTTCTCAGAAGCAGTTTCTCTAACACTGCCAGTTTCCTTGGCCTTTGAAGTATTTTTACCATTATTTTATTTAGTGCCAGCATCAATATAGATATTAGCAATTTCCTCCGTGCAACTACTTACACTATCATAAACAATGGTAGTTGTTTTGTGTTGATTAGACTTATCAACACAGGATTCATAATTTTTATCTTGGTGTATCACCTTTTCCACATTTCTTCACTTTCTTGAGTTCTTTCGAGGGTCCTGAAAGCGCACCTTTCCTGCTAAATCCACCTTAGTTTTTTTAATAGTTAAACTATCTTGGAAGACAGAAGGTGCAATCATGTACATGACAAGGATACTTTAGTTTTAATGTCCGGAAGACATATAACATGCCCCCTCTCGTATTCAGCGACAGGATCTCTCCAATACCCGTATCCTTTTCAATATTGCTATTATAAAAACTACTATTATCAACAATGGAATCATAGTCAGTTTTTCCATTTGTTTTATTATTATCAATTGCATTGTCTTTGAATAAAACTTCCTTAACTGACTTAAGATAATCTCCCCATTTCACAAACTAATTGATACAATTTATTTTGCAAAGTTACCTATTTTGTAACACTTTGCACATGTAATTGACTTACCTGCGTTGATAATACGAGTCTTTAAACCTCTAAAAACCTTTAAATCCTGGAAGGTCACGCTTTGGTATCAATCCAATAACAAAAATCCCGTTGTTAAGGCCCTTTAATCTTCCATCAATAAAAGCAGTCTCTTTTGCAGGCTTTACAATTAAGCAAAAATCTTTAAATACATCATCTATCTCACAGGGCTTAACATCCTTATGGGGAGAGTGAATAGTTATTTTCTTTTCAAATACAATAGGATTTCCAGACTCGTCTTTACATTGGGCTCTTAACCCTCTTACAACTCCTTTAATTCCCCCATCCCGGTCATTGGCTTCCCATATTGGAAAAGTATCCTCTACGTGAGAAGAGGCTAATTCCTTTTTCAGTACTGTAACCACCATAAGGCGAGAACCAGGACAAATATGAATTCCTTGAAGAAGGAAAGTGCCTATCTTCAAAGTTCCAAAAATTAAGTTCTCAACTTCTGGAACAGTTGGCCGTTTAGGAATGCGACCTCCATCATTGCTTATAATATCAATGATTATCTTTCTTCTAATTGTTTTTGAAACCAAATCTTTTTTCAATACATTTAAATAGCTATGTTG
This sequence comes from Lepeophtheirus salmonis, assembly GCF_016086655.4. NCBI lineage: Eukaryota > Metazoa > Arthropoda > Copepoda > Siphonostomatoida > Caligidae > Lepeophtheirus > Lepeophtheirus salmonis. The sequence continues at coordinate 8,519,339 of NC_052143.2, forward strand.
TCCACTAGAAGATTTTTTCATTGTTGAAATGTAAATTTGTCGGAACTTTTTCCAATATGAAGTGATAATAAATATATGCAACCTCTTACCAGCGAATCGAGATCAATAAGAAAATTACAAAATCTTTTTTTTTCTCACAACTATTCCACACTGTACGATATGTCTCTCACTAAATATACTCACAATATATATAGAGTCTCACTTATACATAAATTCAATTTATAATTCATTAAAATTATATTTTGTAAGAATAAAAAACGAGAGCGCCAAATAAAAAGAATAGTCACTGTATTACTCTTTTCTTCTTTAAAAAAAATTTTTTTTTGTTAAGAAAGTAAATATATCTAGGCTTTTCTCACCTAGTTTATAAGTTTTATGGATTAAGTTGAATATAAAACTATTTGTTTTAAAAATAACTAAGATTTAAAAGGTCTAATAAAGCAGAGAGATTGATTTGATTATTATTTTTTAGAGGTAAAAATAATTCAAAAGAAGAAATTTTAAAAAATCCTTCGAAAAAAACAAACATTGAATTAGAGAAAGAAGTAAATTAATCAAAAATGTATCGCCACTACTACTGGAAATTAACAAGTATTTTTTTTGGAGCTAATAAGATACCATAAAAACTTTTTATTTTCATAGTTGCTCTACTGTTGTTTGTCTTCTATGGGGGTTCCCTGATGAGTGCTAGATTTTTCATATGACAAGTATTCATTAAAGCCTGCTAACCTTCAAATATTCCGACTATTACATTGCTTTGAAGGATGACGCTATAGGCTTAGTAACACAGGTATACTAATTGCTCCATTAAAATCTGAACACTATGAATTTTAAACTTCCACAAGGTATAATATATTAATTAGCAAGATAATTTCAACATAATTAGTTCCATAAATAGATGGGGGTCTGAGCTCACTTAATTATTAATGTATCCAGCCTAAGCGGCAATGATGGGCTCAGTGTAAGGATGACGGACACTAGAGGCAATCCCCTCGACATGGACCCAAAAGGTATACTCAAGGGTGTTGGCATCAGGGTTGTAGGGGGGTGCTAAAGGGTAAAAAAGGAGTTCAAAAGAACTCAAAAGAGTATTGCAACGGAACAGATGGTGTCCTTTCATTGCTGGTGCCAAAAGTTGCCTCTCCACCCTCACAAGGCTCTTTCCACCCACATTTTTGATAGTTCTTTGGATAGTCTGGTGTTAAACTCCGAGATTTCTTGCATGGGCCATGACAGACTTGAGGTGATTGGCCTGATCGGGGTTCAGTTTGGCCTTTTTGACGAAGCCTTTCTTCATTTCCAACGTTTTGAATTTTCTCAAAGCGTAAACGGTGTCCTCGAGACGCCCTACTGTTTCGGTCGCATCAATGGAAATTAGTCGATAACATTTAATTGTCATGTTCTCGACTTGTATGTAAGGAACATAACTATGTTTTTTTTTGTTTTGTACTAATTGTTTATGCTTTAATATATAGAAATATGAATTAATTTCAGTCACTCAAGCTTAATTATTTATGGAGTTAGTAAGCGATCTGATTTCAACGGACCACCTGGTAACTTTGGTTTTATTTATTTATATTCTTGTAAGAAAGGTTGTGAGTTATAATTAAGCTTCCTTTATATTTTTGCCCAAATGAATTTAAAATCAATCAATCTTGTTGCTGAACTAAATCCTCTTGAGACATGTATTCATTTTTGTTTTTATAGTAACTCCTTCAAAATAGTTATTTTTTTGTTCATATTTAATAAATCAATTAGGTAGGTATATTAGATGAACAGTGAGCACCTTACTTTCAAAGAATAACCTTTCTCATAAAAACCAAGGCTGGGAGAGTAGACTAATGGTTAGTGATATTATTGATCTCGAAAATATCAGGAATTTTAAAAATCCGTCTTTTTAATAATTTTATTTTATTTTCTAGAAATCTAAATCTAATAATCTCTGACCCAAAAGGTTTTCCTCATGTCTCTTGAGAAATATTGGAAAACAATAATAGGTATTTTCTCAATTTTTGGGGGAAATTATCAGTTTTATCAGTACATTATTTTTGACACATCAACAAAGGACAAATCTTGAACATACGCATACACAATTTTATCAATAACTGTTCATCCTTCTCCCTTATACACAAACATTTCAAAATTTGTTTTTAATGTTCAAAAACGTATAAAAAGAGCGAAACTAAAGAATCAATGGGGTATGAGCGTTGTTTACTTATATTGGTTTGTAAACAAAGCGACAGAGAGTTGTGGCAAAATAATGCAACTCCCTCAATGATAATATTATTGAAATAAAAACGTACATCTTGTATAAGTTTGCTTACACGCCATACTTTTTCTTTTATCTCTAAATCGGTGATTAAAAAAAGTACAAAAAGTAGATGGAACTCTTGGATGCACTCCGAGAAGACTTACCCAATTCCCTCCTCCGAATACTTCATAAGAGCCCATTTCAGAGTTTTCCCCACACAATGAGATCTTCTATGTACTTTTTGTGACCCTTTGAAGTGTTAATTACTCGAATAACTCGATAAAGTCGAGATCCTTCTCTTTTTCCTCTGTCAATATATTCTTTGTATCGCTCTGCGTCCCTAAACTAGACGTAGTGAAGTTATTTTCTTATTACTGAAAGGTTATGAGAATTGAATCTCTACTATCCTCTGTTCGATGTCTCCAATTTGGAAACAGAAAGAGAAAGGTTGACGTGTGGACAAAATTATAGAGGATAACCATAAAAACTGAAGGTGAATGTAATGTTGTATCAGTCCTTATTTAGGACTGAAAACTTTAGTTCCGTCCAGTTCAGTCTACGTCTGGTGCAGTTCAATTCTGCCAATCAGTCAAAAAACTTATAAAGTTCAGTCCTTGATGACGTCAGTTAATATTATTTCTTCTTTTTTCAATCAGTTCCAGTACAGAAAGTCCGAAGGATCGACAGTCTTAAGGATCGGTCCTAAGACTTGACTGGACTATATCGAATAAAAAGGATTGTAGCAGTATCTTATTCATCTAGAAGGGGCTGTAAAAATTATTATCAGCCCACTCCATTTTTTTATTATGTTGTATATACATACATATGCGAATAAAAGATAATTGCTAATCTATATCATGTAGTATGTAACTCTGTATTGCGGATGACTTATTTAAATATTTTTATAAATTTTAGGTAGAACAAATGGAAAGCTCAAACAACACTATTACTGACTGGACAGAGGGAGTGCTCAACATACTCAGTGGAAATGGCGAGTTTACGAATCTATCATACGGAGCTATCCTTGTTGTTATGGAGATGTCTCTTACACTCATATCCATTGTTTTCAATCTCATCGTTATCATTTCTATTCGTGAAAAAGAAAGTCTTTTAAATTCTACTCTGAATGTCATTCTGGGAAATCTCTGCTGCTCTAATTTAATGGCTGCCGTGTTCGTCAAATCCATTGCCATTATTTATAATGGCTACGCTGTTGCATCTGGCAAATGGAGTGTTGAACTAGCTTTTTGCACTGTACATGCAATATCATCTAGGGCAACATGGGCTGTTCTTCCTTATTCAATAGTAGTCCTAAGTTGGCTCTTTGTTGTTCATCGAGCGACTCGAATCCTTGGCAATGTCGTTCCTGGATGCTCCATCAAAGGGAGTTTGGGTGAAGACGAAGAAAGATTTGAAGAAGTACACGAAATGGAAGTTTGTAGAAAAATTTCAGAAGGCGAGAGACATTCTGATACAGAGGACGTAAGCAAAGATGAGGAGGGAACGAATCAAGAAATAGAGGATGAAGAAGAGTTTCAGGGGATGGATGGTTTGGGAGCCACTCAAAAAGGAGTTCTTGCATTTATTTGGTTTGTATCCCTAGTCTACTCTTTCCTAAGTCCTCAAATCTTCAATAAGAAATCCACGTCCTGCGTACTCCGAGATGAACTTAATACAAATCTCAATTTAATTTCTCTCATTGTCATGATCCCTGTGCCACTTTTCATAGGACCTATTGTTTGTACATTTGCTCAAATCTTTCTAACTTGCTTATCATGTTTCAACCGCTCTCATAGCAGAGTTCAAAGTGATAGCTGCAGCCCTCCTTCCAGTGATCATCATGTTCCTCATTACTCTCCCGCAACCTATGCACTTCTTTTTCTTCTTACTCTAGTATTTGCTCTTGGATATCCTGTCAATATGTTCTTTGTTGAGCAGTACCTTGGAAAAAGAGAAACGATTTTCGCATTTATGGCATTGAAATACGTTTTTGGATACCTACATATTCTTCTTATTCCCATTTTTATCATTCTTACACGGAAAGACATACTAAATGCTGCCATATCTGTCTTTAGCCATAAATCTATGGACGCAGAAAAAGATAATGACATCACGTTTGAACAATTCCAGACACACTGTGGGATGGGAGTGAATCCCAATTAGCCTTAGCAATTCCTCAAAAATTTCACTTTTAGCCAATGCAAATGAACTTATTTTAATAAATATTTTAGCCATGCATGGACTTGGGTGAACAACTATAAACTATTTATTAAGATAATAATTATCATTCCATGACAGGTTATTCCTAATTCCCTCTACCTCTATCAATTAACAAATATTATCTTTCATTTGAACACTCTAAACAAGCTTCGAAGTAAGTTATGAATTTTTTATTTTATTTTATGTGATTTTTTTATTATAAATAAATCCGTTAAAAATATTATCAACATAGTATTTATTGAGAAAAAACAGGTTAATTTGATATGCATTTAACCAAAATGGTAAGTACACTTTTAGGCACAGCTTCAAAAAGTGATCCATATACCTAACGTATATTGTATTAAAAAAAAAATGAAATTTTGTTTATAGCTTAGAAGGAGTTTATTCTTATTCAAGCAATCAACATTCTGATATTGATTATGAGAAACAAGTAGAATTATCGACAGCTACCAACAAAATACATTCTATATTTTTGTATTATCGAGGTCACACAATGTAAAATAAAGATAATATTTTCATCTTAAATCCAAAAATATAATCATTAAGTGTTTTTTCCTTTTTTCTTCTAAAAAAAATACAAACATGAAATAGGCAAATGACAAATTATAGAGTTATATATTTCAATAAATGATTATACTGTATATTATTATATTATATTAAATAATCTCAACTTTTACGATACTCAAAAGATCGTGAGATTCAGATAAGGTGAATTTACTATGTTTTGAACATTTTTGATTTGCTAATCTCTTTATTATATAATCTATTAGAAAATAGTTCAACAGTTAGTTAGAATAATAAATTGTATATATTTTTGAATCTCTATTATTTCATTTTTTTGTTAGAAAAGTTGACTTATGTATTGTTTTAAAACTATAAAAACTGTGAATGAATATTTTTGTCAGTTTGTCTATTATTACTCATGCCTTAAACGTTGCTATGTGGAAATTTAAGTAAAAAAGAGAATATGTTTGTCAGATCAAATTTTTTATAAGAACACTTATAAACTTACTCCTAGCAAACAATGCAAAATATGGATTATTATTTTTATAGAATAGATAAATTATGTAATATTAATTTTAATCATGTCATTTTCTCACAATTGATTATTTATTGAGTAAAAATAAAAATCTGTTATCAGATTTAGAGAAGAAGAAATAATAATAATACAAAGGATTTTTCATAATAATATCAAAGATGACCAAACGATGGTTCAACTCGAATATTTTTTTCTTTTCTTTGTCCTTTCAAAAAATCAGAAGAGTTCAGAATTAATTTTTATTTCTTAATTTCCCAGACAACGCCGGACAAACTTATGTTATTTCCTTATAAAAAAAGGGTGCGAATATGTATACATACAAACACCAAAGTACAGGGCGAATAATTCTTAAAATTGTTGGGTCTTTATTCTTTGTTTTATATTGAGTAGAAGAATTCTTAATTAATTTTAATTTCTTAATGTTCTGAGCAACAGCAGGCATGCCTACTCTATTTTTCTATTAATTGCCAATGTATGTGTGTGTTTGTGTCCGGAAATCTAAACAAAACCACCATATATATTTTTTAAAACATTAATGCAGATTTTTGAGTCTCAAGATATGGTTCTGGTTACCATTTTTTACGCTTTAAGGCCATGGCGGCCTTAAAATAGCATTAAAAAAATCCGAATTATTTGATAAACAAACGACTAAAATTCTAAGAATTATTCTTGCTCTAAGTTAGTATGTAGAAAAGAAAATATTGAAGTTGAACTGTCGTTCACTCGACTTCGTATTATGGGTAAAAGTCCTGTGTCTTATTCGCTTTTTCTTTTTCTTCTCTAAACCTTATAATTCGTTTAAAAAAGCTTGCAAAGATACATATAAACATGCAGCAATAATACTTGTTAGAATTTTACAAAATTCAACAAAATCTATTGATTGACTTGGCTGTGATTCCCGGACACTCAAACAAACCCACTCACACACAGATATTCACATTTAATATATAAATAGTATCTGTGTACATTTATTATTTTTTCATTTCAAGGGGCATGTTTAATAAAACCATATTTCTTAACTTTACATTATAATTAAATTTATCATTTTTATAAATATCACTATTACTCCTAATTCTTTGAGTTCCACATTTCAGAAAATAATTAAAGTATTTCATATTTATAAGATTATTATTTCAAGAAATTAATGATAATATATTTTGAAAATTTAGGAAAAAAAATTGGTTACTTTTTTATCCTAAAAAATATCAACAAAATTAACATAAGCCTTGTTTTTCTATTTCATAGCTTTTCAGCAGTCACGTTTTTTCTTTATCAAATTTTGGTATTTTTTTCTATGAAAGTTAAAATAAAATAGTTTACTTTGAATAATATTTATTGAATTTCATCACATAAATACAACAATATTAAAGTTAATGTTAGTAAATATGGAATTAATATTTGCTAAGATATTTCTACCTGAAAAATAAAGCCTTTTTTTCCATAAAAATAAAAGAGAAAAAAAAGTTGAAAATGGTCAAAGTGTTCATATATATATTGACTACTTTGAAAAGATTTTTTTAGAACTGGAGTGTTTAAAAAACTGAGAGAAGTTTTGACGTTAGGCTTCGAGTTGAAAATAATTAATTTCATGTTAAAATTTTGAATTTATGTGACATGTTAATTATTAAGATCCATCCAAATATTATTTTCAAACGACATATTTAGATATTCTTATGATGAAATGATTTACAACTATTCCATGAGACAAAATTTAACCACGAATATATTTAGAACACACATTATAAATATATATATTTTATCTATGTACATGTCGTTACTACCGTGATCAACCTAAAGAGATAACTTGGTAAGGACTTGTAATATGTTGATACTTTTCATAATTACGTAAATTTTCTCATGTATCTATTCAAATAAAAATATATATTGGGACAAACTAAATTATATTTATGTAATTCTAATGAAAAGGAAGAGGTTGAATTTATTGGTCAAGCAATTTTTATGAAATTGTACTTTGGTATACTCGTAAACATAATACCACTTATATTTTAAAATTAAGATATTAATTTAGAAGTTGAAATAAAGTTGAATATGATTTTATTAAAACTTCCTTCCAAGAATTTGGAGACATCGATGCACAATTTTTGGAGTGAATATAAAACGGTATTTATTTTTATGAATGATTAAAATACTTCCATATTCTTCGACTAGTGTTTTCTTAAGCATTAAAATATACAATTCTTCTAAAATATATACCAATTAAATGTTAAATAAAATTATTGAGCTTTTCGCAGACCTATTATTTACTTATCAAGAATCAAATATCCCAATATCTAACTACATACTACAAAAAGTATTAAGTTAAATGAATAAGATTTAGTGCCAGTACACTTTGTAATAGCATGTTTAACCCGTGGTCTGAAACTGACATAAATTAATGTTACTTTAACCGCACGAAAATAACCATTAAAGCATTCACAAAATCTTGGTTTGGCTTTTATGTCCTTTAAAAAATAATATTGATGTCGATCTTTTAAGTATATAATTAATAATAATCCATTACTTTAAATATGAAGCATCTTGAAACTGGTCTTGTTAGTCTTTTAAATAATTATTACTGACTATTTAATCATATAATCAATTTAATGAAATTAAACTATGGGATAATACTTTAAAGTTATGCAAAACTAATTTTACTTCCAAATTTATTACATTTACAAAAACGTACTTAAAAAAATGATTTTTTTACTTATATTTTTTTACATTGTAAACAAAACAAAATTTAAATGCTGAAATGTTTTTATCAAATAATATTAACTCTTGCTTCCTTCAATCTAAAAGGATGTTCCATTAATGAAATCAGAGCATTTCATTATGTGACCTTTAAATACAATTTAAGTAATCAGTGAGTTGATGAAATTTGACTGAATTGATTGAAATATTTGATTTTCTTTCAAAAAGTCTTACTAATTATCGTGAAAAAGTCTTTAAAAAGTAATAATGATTCAATTTAAGAGCCATACAGCGATTAAAAATAATTGAAATGAATTAAAAGACATCACCGGGTGCACTGTATATTAGGACGGGCCTTTCTTTAGGGTTATGGGTTGAATCATTTTTTTATAAATGGATAGTTTGCCAGTGATAAAAGTTTATATCAATTGTTGAAAAAAAAGTATGTACAGTTTCAGCTCTAAATTTTTTTTTAGCTCCCAAAAATCAATTGAAGTTTCTTATGTCATAATTTTGCTAAAATTTGTGCTCTAATTGTATCAAAAAATATTCAATATAACAAAATTATTGATAATTTTATTGGATCATATTCATAATTAGATTCTTATAAAATATTTTTTTTGAAGTAACAAATAGGATCGAGAACGATAAAGGTTTTAAACCCAAATTAATCCTAAAACCAATATTTTTATGACTTTAAATAGTAATATCCTTAGTTTGGTGCTTCTTTAAAACAACAATTACTACAACCAGGGCTGAGTTTAGAGGGCACTAGCCTTAGACCTTGGGATTTTACTTATAATATAGGAGCCCCAATTTTATCCTTATTTAAGGTTCCACTCAATGTAAAAGAAGCCCTCGCAACAACACTTTTCTTGAGATTAATCAAAACAAACTTATTCTTTGTACCTTGTGCTATTAAGAGTAATAAAAATAGCTTATTATTGTAAGTGGTACAAATATTTCGAAGATTATTTTATTCCTATAACACATAAATATATTTGATTCATGTAACAATATTTAAACAAATGATTATTCGTTGCTAAAATAGATACACATTTACAAAATATATATATATAAATACGATTAACTTAATTTACTGAAAAACATAGTATTTTTTTTACTCAAAAGAAGATATACGGTTCCTTGGTGCAAGTTTTGCTAATCTATAACCATCTCTTGTCACGTCGTTGAAATATTTGATTGATGCTTTCATAATATTTTTAATTGCTTTTTTGGTAACAATGGATATTTTTCTGGAATTAACAGCTCTTTATTATTGATACTTTGTAATGGGGGAGTTCAGTCAACTCTATTTTGGTCCATGCAATAATTTCATAATATTGACTACAATTAAAATTTAATATAGACATTTTACACACTCTTGTGGACGATTTTGAAGGACTAATTCTTTTCCATCCAGTTTTTCAAATCTCAGTTCTATCACCAGAAATAATGCTTAGAAGAACATTTTCAGGATTTCCTTGTATAACTGGTAGAATGATGTTTTGAACTCTTTCCCTTAATTCTTTAATTAATTTTATTGCTTGAAATATATGCGTTTCTCTATCTTTTACATAGGAATTCTTCTTTATGGTTTACCCACAATATGTATGCATGGAAAAATATTAAAAAGATATACCATAGAGATAAAGATATTAGAAGGATCTTTTTCAGAAACATAGAACCTTTTGGAAGTAGTTAGCCTTCTTATATGATTTATATTTAATCTAAAACATGCCCTTCCTATATATAACGATGAACTTTATATGAATATTTTTGATCTGTACTGATCTGTCCTAACTGTCCTGAATACTTATCGCCTCTAATAAGTTTAGAAAGTTGCTTGTACTCTCTACTGAGGGACGTCAAGCTTTTCCTCAACTGGATTACACTGAAAATTATATACAATTGAGTAACATTTTTGTATGTAAACTTTAAACATCCATGGTTCAAGGGTTATAATTTGAGGAAAAAAAATTGAAATAATATTTTTGTAACTTCTGTTAGATAGTTTTCTTTTTTTAAATATTACAATCTAAAACTTTACGATAAGATTGTGGATTTATACTTTCCGAGTCCAAATCTTGACTAGCTACTTCCATTGTATATCTTGAGTTATTTTGAACGTCTCTAAATCAAAAAGTTTTAGTTTCAACATAATTAATGCTATCATTTGTTTATGTTGCAGAAGAAAGGAATGAGTGAATTATTCCAAAGGAATTGAGTATGCACAACTAAATATATAATCTTTTCTAAAATAGAGGATACCAAACATTTTGAATCATTGAAAGTTTCCGAACTCAAAGGGGAGATGCCATAACTCAAAAATAAAAACTCGTCAATCCAAATATTTTTAACAGTTTATGACTAAAGTTTCAATCATTTTGAACCAGACTTTTTATGAAATCATTTGTTTGAGTAGGTTAATGGAAGTGTTGTTGTTAAAATGGAAAAAATTGAGTATCGAGTTGTCATCAAATATTTGTTTTTGAAAGACAATACGCCTACTATTGTTGGATTCTGTGTATGGGGACTTTGCAGTATCATTTAACACGTAGTTCTCAATTCTTCTCCATTTATATATTATATATTCAGATTATAGCAAAGCTCTATAACTAACTAATACTTTTAAATTATTTTGATGTTATATTTCGTAAATATTACCACTATTTGGGTGAAATCATATTCATTTAATTTTATAAGAGACTTATTTTCTTAACATATTTCATGGAGGCATGTATATACAATTATAGACGCATGAATAGGAGAAAAGTGGCTATTCATATATTATATTTAAAAAATAATAGAATTGAAAAGTTGTTAATTATATAAATGTATGATAAAAAAATTATTAAGTTACGCTCCTATGCCATTAATTGACGTTGATAAAAACTATAAAAAAATTACAAGCCTTTATCAAATTTTCTGAGGTATAAAAAACTGTTCATATGTAAGAAAATAAGAAAAAAATTAAAAATAAGTATATTCCATATGCTCAGTTATTATTTTATATTTTTGTCGAGACGTTTAGTTTTATTGTTAGTATAGTAGAGATGATAAAAAATAATGATGTTTTGACACACTATGTGGCTAATTAGTGATGGAAATTTAAAACCAAACTCAATAAAATTTTTAAAGTATTCGCAAAGTATGAAAAGCTAAATATTCCTTTTTACCCTTGGTTTTTGTAGTCAGTTTTATATAAATTAAAAAATAATAAATACAACAAAAAAAAGTGATACAGAATTTAAAATAAAATATCTATGTAATTCGTTATATATGTAACAAATATCAAAAAGTGAAAAACTTTTCAATTCAGAAAACAAAGAAAGCGTTGTGCAATGTGCATTGTATTTTCAAACAATATAAATGTTCAAACAGTGTTTAATAATTAAAAGTAGTTGTATCTTTTGGAGTAACGTAATGTATATTTAAAAATGAGTTTTGATTAAAAAGTAAGTTATAAGTTTTTTATTGCTTTTAATTATTTTTTTTTTTTTTTTTGTAATTTCTTATAAAAACATGGCAAAAGTAATGTCATACAAATATTTATGTATTGTAAACTAAATAGCGGTTCGTACATAAAAATGAAATAACTAATAACTTAAATTCTTGAAAAATAGCTACCATACTATAATACGTCAAACTGAAGCCATGGATTTTTTGGAATCAAATGAAAAATATGTGCACAACAAGAAAAAGTTTAACGAGTGTCTGATGTTCTGGACGTTAAAAATGTATCAGGCAAGAAAATATTCTTTGTTGACCACCTAAATGGCAAAGTGATTTTAGGACCATCTGAAGAGGTTGATAGAGCCTTACGAACAAAGCATCCTGTTGCTAAGGCAATTTGTCTAGGCGTTCTAACATCTGATGACAAGAAAATGGAGCTATATATCTTCTAGCAAAATGAAAAAAGTTGATGGCAAGGCCTACTACAAGGATTTGAGGTGGACTTTCTGAGATTGAATGAAGGCCAATTAGCTGGAGGTTAATCTATGCTTGGAATTGGGATGGGCTCTACCTCATACATCTTCCAAGACGCAAATTTTTTTCATATATAGCTTTTCCTCTTTCTACGGCAATTTCTGATTGCATCATTCTCATCTGATCTCAGCCCTTTGGACTAAAGGGTGTAAATCATTTTGGAGTCAAAGACTGTTCAGACCTATTACCACAATGTGGACGAGGTAAAAGCCAGCATCATGGAGCACTTTAACCACACATGTTTCTAGTTACATTTATTGAAGGCCAGGGATGCATAAAATATGTCCTGCCCGTATGTATTATAGATGTTGTAATCCTGATTACAGACAGTTTGATGAATTTTTAGGAGGAGAGCTGCTTAGCTGTCATGAAGTTACATTAGATCAGCCGCAAGTGGCCATGACAGAAAGGATATAAATACAAATCCTACTCTGTTTATAGGATGGAATTACTCCGAATTATATCCTCAAGTCTACTCCATGTCCAACAAGGACTTACACATATAACTCCAGAAATCTAAAACCTCATTTATACTGTCTTTTTTTTTATAATAACATACTATACTTATTACTTTAAACTTAAATTTGCTGTCTTCAAGATTAAATACAAATGAGAATAGCTTTGTACATTTAAACCTCCTGTACAAACTAAAAACAGAAATGGTCTCGCAATGGAATGACGACTTTCAGCCTTTTCACGAACAAATCGAATCCTAAAAGGATATGCACAGTTATTATCGTTGTAAAGAAGAAAAAGAAAAAGTTAGGACCTCTCCTATGACTACTCAATGATCCTCAGAGTCCATACCATCTAACAGACAAAAATTATAGAAGAATATAGGGTGGATACACTACATTTTATAAGATAAACATAGCTCACACTATTAGATTTAAAGGCGGAGGCCTTCCTAAAGGCTTTGAAACTTTTATGGGACTAATGATCAAGAGGTTTGACATCAATGTTGTTGTTTGAACGTTTTGTTTGAATCTTTTTTTTAATAATGACGTCATAAATAATATACAATTAATATTAAAAATTAATCTCTCCGAAAAATTTTATAACTCGACGAAAATTTGAGTCTATTAACTATATTGACGTACACAGCACATAATACTACTAGTATTTTATTATTTTTAATGTAGTTTTTATATATTTTAATTTGTTTAAAACAACTTTTGCATGTAATTATTATTATAACGTATATTAATTTTCTTTACTATATACATATATTGGTTTGCCATAAATGTTGATTAAAAAAAAAAAAAATTAAGGCCTCTGTTCAGATTGCTATTTAGAAAAAGCTATATCCACGTTCAAGGAGATGTTTTATACACCTCTGCTAAAAGCTACACGATAAAAAAAGTTAATAAAACATAGTTATAGGAAGAAAAACAAATGTAAGTCCTACTTCAAAAACAGTTATGGACCAATTTAAGCTCCCAATATCACAACGTAAAATAATGTAATATTTTGTAGATTAGAAGGAAAAGTTCTCTCTTTGGCCATCGGGTCTCCCTTTTGAATTTTATGAAGCATTCAATAAGCCATTATTCATAGTCTTTGAAAAACTGTATGATCTAATTATTTTAAGTGGAGTTGTGGCCATTTCATTAATACTGATATCATTACACTTGTTCACAAGAAGGACCCTTTCAACCTCGTCAACAACATACCTATCACAATTCTTGACTCATAGTATAAGATCCTCAGGGAATCCTGGACTAAATAATTAAATTAAATCTCCATCTGATCATATCTCCAGGACAGAAGGGATTCATTTAGGGCTCGTTAGAAGACAACGTTCCTAGATCGCTTCAAGAAACTATCAAAATAGTTAAGTCAAATGGAAAAAACTTTATTACTAATTCGTAATAAGCCAATTATAATGTCTAGGAAAAAGAAATCCGTAATTTTCTTTAATTTCAATGTTTTATTTAACATAATAACAATTATCTGATTTATTTAAAATATGCACCGTTTTGTTCTATATCTTTTTTTCTATTTTGTAGGTAATTTCACAATCCCTCTTTCATAGAAAACCTCGTTTCTATTGGCAAAAAACTGGGAGGGTTGATTTTCATAAGTTTATTTTGAAGTACATTTTTCATCAACAAAATCATTTGCCATAGAGAGGAACGGTTGGTAATTACTCGGTGTCAGGTGTGGATATAACACGGATGCACAAGAACCTCCAAACCAAGCTCTCAGAGCTTCCGTGAATCAATGTCGATGTGGGTGGTCTCTATTTTCATTATTTTATCCATATTTTCTATAATTGGTTTTCCAGAGCGTGGTGCATCTTTGACATCATAATTACTGAAACGTAACCTACGGAACCAAAATTGCGTATGAATGACTATTACAGTATACAGATTGTAAACAGCACTTACATTTTTAGCCACCTGGCTTGTGTTTTCGAATTTATCAAAGAAAACTGTAAAATATAGCGGATTTTCTTTTCCTTTTTTTGTCTATCTTTGATGCTAAATTAAACAATACTGAGTCAAGCAATGATAAATTTGTGGAGCAAGTACTTTTAAAACAAAATATTATCTTTCTACTGCCATTTAGATTAACCCGAACGGACGTAAACAGTGCAAGATCCAGATTACTAACGCTATATATCGGAAAATAATCGATTTCTTTTTACTAAACCTATTATACATACTTAGCGATCTCCCTCCTCCATTTATAAGTATGATTTCTTTTGTCATTAGGGACTCTTTCTCTAAACTTGATTTATTAAATGCGAAAGGAAAGCTTTTAGTAGAAAGGAATGTAACAAGGTTTTTTCTATTACTGATCCTCATTCGTGATTTTTGCTGCAAAATCGATACGAACCATCGCGTAAAAGGTCTAAAAGCTAATGATAAATAATTTTAGACTCTTTTATATGTAGATGATCTAACAGTTTTTATAACAAAATATACAAAATTAAATCAAAATCTCATTCAAAACATTTTGAACATACTGCAGTGTAATGGTGTCTATCGTTTGTAGTGATTTGTTATTTATTTTGTTGATGTTGTGTGTGTGTATGGAAGTATTTATGTGTAGAATGATGTGTTACGTTAGGTGTACTTGTAGTAGAATTAAGTCGATTTAAGCCAAATTCTTTGTTACAACAATTTACTTGACTTACTTTTAAAAATGATCGAAGTTTAAAAAAATGGAAAAGTTAATTTGTCCAAAACAACTTGACAGGGAATACAAACTCACCCGATGCGGACAAGCATTGGAATTACTGGTAGATTACTTTCAAAAGCATCTTTACCTGAAGTAAAAAAGAGAACAAATTAAGACTAATGAAATACTTTGTTAATCCGTCGAATTATGAATTTATTGAAGCAGCTAAAAATTATGACGAGGCACTTACAATTATAAACAGTATTTATATAAAGAAAAATAATTAAATATTCTTTTGACATTTGCTTGATTCACATAACCAGAGGTAAGACGAATCGTTGGATCAATTTCTTCAAGCCTCGAAGATATTGGGGAAGGATTGTCAATTTCTAACTATAAGAAAATGACTAAGGGAAAAAATGCCAAGAAAAGGCATACAAACTTCATTTGAGGGGTCATAGGAAACATTTGCGATGAGATAATTGCTCAGATCATTGCATATCAGTTCGTGTTAGTGGTAGGTCGAACTGACCAAATCTGAAATAACACAGTTAGGAAAAGTCCTACAACTTGATGTGGATCAATCAGCATTTGACGATCTGCAAGGTATTGACTTCACCCTAAAAGTGGCTTCTGCAGGAAAGGTGCGTTTTCAGGACCCTCGGAACGCACCCGTAACTCAAGAAAGTGAGGAAACTGTGGAAAATGTACTATAAGTATTAACAACACAAAACAACTACCAATGTTTATGATTGTGCATGTAGTTTTATGGAGGAAATTGTAAATGTCTGTGTTAATGCTGGCAGTGATAAAAATAATTGTCAAGATACTCCAAAGGCCAGGAAAACTGTGGTGTGTCAGAGAAACTTCTACTGAGGACCACAGAATATCACATGAGCCAAGAGACGACTTTCTAAATCAAGCAGCAGGTGTAAAATACTCTGGAAATTTTTAAAATATATATTCAAAAAGTCGTGATGGTAAAATCCGGTCCCAAATACATACTTTTTCAAAATGGTTGCCAAACCAAAACGAAAGAAAAAAAACTTAAGGACTTAAGATCAATTTCTGCTATAGTAGCACATTTACCCCTTTGTGTGGTCGTGTTCTTTGCCGTATGTACCTATGTATAGTTTTGTAATGTAGGTATGCATATTTGTATTATTTTATAATATATGTATGTACTATGGTAAACAGGAATAAATTCTGAACTAACTAAGGTCTTCATTCAGGATTGGCCATTTCAGTAAGTAATTTGATGTGTATCAACTGTATTCCTTCGCCTCCACTGTTTCGAAACGTTCTTCCAGATGTTAAACCTATTATAACAAAATCACAAAAAAGTTTCAAAGAGGATAGAGAGTTTATTCATCAAGAAAGGAAGAGATTAATGGACAAGGAAATTATCGAGCCCAGTACGTCACCATGGAGAATCAAGTGCTGATTAATGAAAATGATAGAAAAAACTGGAATGGTAATAGAATATTCAAAAATAATAAATAAACTTACTTTATTAGATACCTATCCTCTCCCACAAATTGAAGAGGTACTGCGTAAAGTGGCGTTCAACAAAATTTCTTAAAATCTGAAAAAGTGTTTATTACTAGGGCGGAATGGAAGAAAATGAAAGAAAGTGGTATACTTTATTAACTTTTTCGCATACCATTTGGATTCAATAATGGAGTCTTAAGTTTTCAGTGTGTGGTAGATTTCATAATTGCCGAAGTGAATCTGGTAAATACTTTTACATATATTAATGACGTTACTATCTTTAAAAAGATCTAGATGAACGAAATAAGAATCTAAATCTTCTATGAGAGCTGTAGATAAGTATGAGTTCAGAATAAATGTAGATTATTTAAAAACAAAAATAAAGCTCTTGAAGTGTCGGATAGAAAATGGTATGAAAATACCAGATCCAGATTGACGGAGTCACTCATGAGAATTCCTGAACAATTGTGAAAGCTTTACAAACTTAAAGGAATCTTCTAATAGGAAAACAATTCTTGCTTCTTACAGATCAGAAAGCTTGGAGTTTAGCGTTTAATAAAATAAAATATAAATTTAATAAAATTTCGGATTGGAATTGACGTATTCTTTTTTACATTCAATAAAGAACTGGAGAGAAAAATGTCTTTGCAGATCAATTGTGAAGAATTTATGAAATAATGATTGATAACTCATCCGATAAACTGCAAAGTATTTATAAGAAATTATGTTTCACTTGCAAGGAATAACGAGAACCCAAACCTGAATTCATAAGTAATGACGGTAACAAATGAATCAAAGCTACTAAGCCTCTTGACAGGGTAAGTCTTGATTTTAAGGGACTCTTACCTTCAAATAGCAAAAATTAATATATTTTTACCTTATTAGATGAATATTCCAGATTTCCTTTCCTTTATTCATGTGTACACCTCTCCTCTAAATCATTGATTAGATGTCTTCAGAATTTTGTTACCATTCTCGGTTTGCCGGAATATATTCACTCAGACCGAGGATTTGCTTTTATATCAAAAGAAATGAAGGCTTCTTTATCTCTAAGAGGAGTCACTAGAAGTCGTACTAGGCCTTACAATCTTGAAGGGAACGGACAGATAGAACGATATAACGGCATTGTTTGGAAGGTTGAGACATTAGCTCTTAAGTCTTCGGAGTTGTCTCATTAGAATGGGAATTAGTATTCAATGGAGCTCTAAGATCCGTCAGAGGCCTTTTGAAGATGTTCTTTTGAGCTTATGCGGGATACATTTAGTCCTGAAGAATAAGTGAAGAACGTCTCTAAAATTTTGGCCTCTTCACTGCAGGGATTACTTTTATAATTGTGGCCTTGTTTTATAAGATATTTCTTGAGACGATTGCTCCACAAATGATTGTTATGCTAAAAGTCGGCCAATCCAATATAAATTCAAACTGGACCCGGAGGAGTTAAAGATAGAGCTCAGATCAATCTCACATCCATGAGGGCCCATGCAAGAGATATCGGGATTTCACAACAGATTGTCCAGATATGTATAAAAAGAGTGTGTCGAAAGATCCTTGTGATGCTGGAGAAGCACCTTTCCACACCAGAAATAAAAGAAACCCCTCTCCTCAGTTACAAGACTCTTTTTAATCAATTTTTTGAGTTCTTTTGAACTCTTTTTTTTAAAAACACTTTTACCCCTTATACCCTTGATGCGAAAATTTTCGACTAAACCTTTTGGATGCATGTTGAGGAGAAGGCCTGCAGTGTCCGTCATCCTAGCATCGAGGTCCTCAAAGCCACTGTCAGCCAGCACAGGGACACCATGACAAAGGACTACATCTAAAAGCGGGTACTAAGAGAGCTCAGACACACATGTAATTATAGTATTAATTTTGTTGGGATTTTGTTGGAATTCTATTGTTAATTAATAAATTATATCTTGTTGAAGTTTAAAATTCAAAGTGTCAGATTTGAATGGAACACTCGCTTGTAATGGGATGCATCAAACTATTATGGTTATTTATATCCCAGTTTGTCTCCTCCATAATCCATTAATCATTAATCTTAAACTTACTACATTATGATGCGCATGAACTATGTGATAAATTTGTGATGGGTCAGTCAAAACTTCGAAAAAAACTATTTAAAGTTTTTCAAACTTACTTAAAAGTTTTGAATTTCCTTTTGGCATGTGTCTTTAGGATTGTGTTCTAGATAAGGGTCAATTAAAAAAACAAATATTTATATCTGTGTCATTAATTTCACTTTTTTATCTTTTAAAATTGCATGAATGTGTTTGAAATATAATTAAATAAAGGAATCATGACATGTTTGGAATCATTCCAATAAGTGTTTTCGTAGATAACTTTATTTTTGTTCTTCCCCATTTTTCTTTTTTAACGACAGAAGAAAAACCTTAAATTTTATTATTTAGCCAAATATTAATAAAAAACAAGCTTAAAATAACCTTATTTCATCATATTTTAGTACAGAATGAAAAAATAGGCATTAAAATTATCACACTACATTGGCAAATACTACATATACTGCATTTTTTATTTTTTGGGAATCATTCGTTTCAACTTCCAATATTTTAAAAAAAAAGGTATAAGCCTTATTGTTGTAGATGAAAAAAATATGACTAGGGAAGGGTGAGAACCTGGTGAGAGTTGCAACCTGAATATTGTTTATTATTTTCCTAAACTGTTATCTTTATTCTTGCAAGTTTAATATAAATGCAAGGTTAGACCGTCATGTAATCGGGCCTGCTAGAATTTTCAATCTGATGTATTGTACCTACTCCTGCGAAAGATACGCAGATTTTGAAAAGAAAACATGCAAACATTCATAGTTTATAATGTAAATTTAAGGTATTTTACCGACTGCTGGGTACGTAAAATAGATTTTGACAAAACACTCATCTAGTATGACGTCAATATTAAATATGCCGTGGAAGTCAAACATCAGTTGTACATGCGTTACGGTATGACCTTGTATTTCTATTAACCTTGATTAATAGAAAGTAATTCCTCTTGTTTGAAAGACAAAGAATAACAATAGAGTCAGTACATGTTGGTCTCGGAGTAGAATTGAGGATCCTCATTGTGGTAATTATCTGCCTATATAATTGCTAGATACAGAATGGGATTTGTGTTGACTTACTTCATCTTATATCTGATTGGAGCAAATTTAATGACAACTAAGCTGTTTTCCTCCAAAATATTTTCAAATTGTCATGGTGGCCATATTAATTTTCATTTTTTGTAACATACGGGGCATAGTATTTTTAAATTATACCCATTCTTAGTACTAAGTTTCATACCTTAGGAACTAATAATAAAATAATAGATTTGGAATTTGCAGGTACAAAAATTTATACATATATATAAACTATAAGCAAATTGATGTAAAAATTAACTCATTTGAGGGTTCTACGACAATTTGACGATTTTTCGAAACCGATTGTAGTTCTCTATTGCGGCATATTTCTGAATTTTTGAAAAATGATAGAAATTAAAATATCCTTCATCTCCTTTTTTACAAAAAATTTTTTATCATTAATATTAAGTCTAGTTTCTCTTTCTTTCTATTAAAGTAAAAAGTTTACAAGGACTTTTGTCGCATAGAGTATAAAATTTCACATAACTGCCCTATATTTATTTATTTTTAAAACTACTTTCACAATTTGAAGAGTTCTTGACCATACTTGAATTTTTATTATATTCATTGATTAGCTATGTTCGTTTACATTAAAATCATTGAAAAAAAGGACAAAGAGTTTTTGAAAGTTAATTCAAATCAAAATTTTACATGACACTTTATCTTAACATGTACCACCAGTTTTATTTTTTGCTTTTAGCATTAAATAACTCATATTAAATAGATTAAATGTCTTAACAATCTATACATGATTTATATATCCAATTTTACGATCACTAATTAATTCAGTTCTAGACCAATGAAGTCGGTAAATAGAACAATTGGTAAATCTTTTTTCATGATTTATTATTTATATCAAAATGTTTAAATAACAATTAATTAGCCTAAAAAGTGATACAATTAGTTAGTTCATAAAACTGACTTATTAATTGAGCTTCATTATGAGAAAAAAAGAAAAGGATGAAAAAAACCCTTCAATTACCTACAAATAGTTTAAAAGAATACCAACATTTTTTAGAGTTTACATATACAGAGTTATTTCAACTTTTAAGTTCTCAATAAGACTAAAAATAGATTGTAATATTGCCATGGCCTTATCTCAAATTGACAACGATATAGAGCTATTTGGGGAGGCTTTAAAAAAAAATAAAGTTCAGACTTTCAGTCATCAAAAGATATACTTTTAAACTTTTTGAATATACATTCTTCTTGAAGCTATGAGCTTCTTAATAAAAAACATCTATTTTCAACTTTAAACAAAGATAAATAGATTTATAACAATGATAACGATTCTTAAAAAATGGTTTTATAATTTTTTAATATTTGGCTTTACATAACACTGCTTTCATTTTTTCACAACATTCTTCATCGTATAGGATAGATGAATTGTTTATTAATCTCTCTTTCAATTTCATATTGTGTTCGCACTTACCTTGTATTATATATAATAGATCTATTAACATGGATATCTCCTAAATTTCTAACCTTAAAGTAGCTAATATGATATGTTATACAATGATTTATCAAAAAATAATGGCTAAGACTTTATTTGTAGCAGTAGATTACTTGTCAATTGATTAGTTAAAGTATTATAACGTAGTTTTGAGATATTAAGTAAAAAAAGTATAATTAAATTTAAAAATAATTAAAATAACGATTAACTATTACAAAAAATATTAATTATAAATTTGAATAGAAGTTATACATCAAACAAATTTATAATGACAAATGATAAGGGATTTAAGTTATTAATATTCAATACCATATAACAAATGGATTCAACTAATGAGTAGTGACATATGTAAATTCTATATATACAAAATAGAATGAATCATGTTTACTAAGAAATAATTATTCTAATATTCATTAATAGAAATAAAATGTGTCTTAATCTTATCATAGTTCAAATACATTAAAAATTCTTAAAGTAATCTTAAATAAATTCCACATCTACATGTTCGAATCCATGGACCCTACCCAAGTTTTTACCCAAAAAACAGATGTTAGACAAACACCTTCATACCATTTCAAGCTAAGACCATTCGGCCTGTTGTTCTTCGTTGTTCGTAAATCCAGATACAATTTAACTTACAACTTCAAAAATAAGGGCTTTTATTTTTTAGTAAGACGCAAATACGAAAACTCTTCAGATGTTTTCTCCAAGAGATAGGACCAAAGCCAGATGGAGAAAATAGAAGAGAAATACTTCTAACTTGATCATCCATCTTCCATTCGAATCTTTGTTGTGTTTCTTTATTTTTCTTTTATATTATATATTATATTGTTGGTAGGTATTATATCAATTTAAAGAATTCCTCCCTCCACCATTAAGTAAATAAGCACTTTTTTTTACAGGCTTCCCGGCATTTGTATAAGTCAGTGTAAAATATTTGAGGTACTGCCACTACTTCAGTGGGATCCTCTGTTACTGCAACCAAAGCCAATCTTAGCAAGGATATTATCCTTGCACATTAATGTCAAGCGACATAGATCGTCATCGAAAGCCAACAAAGCAGCCCAGACCGCGGCCAAGCCAGGATAGACGACCAGACAGGTAATGCTGTGTGTTTGGTGGGATTGACAGGGAATTATAAACTATGAGCTGCTTCCCTACGGCCAAACTATCAATTATAATCTCTACTGTGAACAAATCGACTGTTTGAAGCTTGCAATCGAACTTAATATAATACAATTCCTACACATAATATCTGCCAAGTGTAAAAAAAAGATAATAGAAAAAAGGAGACTAAGAATAACATCTTCTTCTTCATTTTTTGTCATACAAATATTTAAAAGTATGAATTAATGACCATTCTCGTATAAATTTGTGAAAACGACGAGTTCTAATTCGGATACACATTTCAAATTTGTTGGAATGGTTTTCATAGTACATACATCTGCAAGAATGAATAATACCTGCACTTTGGTAAAAACTGCCTCCACATCAAAAGCCCAAAGATGACTTGTATCCCTGGGTACTACCTAATAAGTTTTTGAGGTGGTGACTTGTAGATTGTCTTTTATTTTTAGTTCATACATGTGTACTGACGCTTCTGTTTTCTTACTCTTGAATGTGTAATTTATAATAACTTCCTTAGTATTCGATTTATTTGTAAAAATAGATGAGGTGGCGATTCTGTAGTGGATCCATTTTTGCTTAGTTGAAGTCAAGGAGTTTCTTAACAGTGTTTTTGTTTCGCTGTCAGACCTCAAAAGACTTTGGCTATTAGTTTTCCGACTGAGATTTCTCCGCAATCTATTAGTTCCATCCTTATTCGAATATTTTTTTTTATTAAACCCAGAGCTATGAAAAATGCAGTTTTTGTTCCTAAATGCAAAGTATATTTGTATTTGAAAGCAAGTTAATTAGTCCTCATATGGGTTAAAAAGTTTGTAAGGCCATCTTTTGGTTTATTCCGAAGCCTGAGTTCTTCAGTAGTTGTAATACTGAGGAGTGAATAGTATTAATTCTTGAATCCAGTCTTGGGTTGTAGTTCAATGGTTCATCATGGCAAATAGTTTTTGACCACCCTTGATACATTCTTTTCCAGACTAGCTAAGCCAATTTTTCACTTGAAAAAGTTTAAAGGCCTCAAAATATATTTTCCTTCAAAATGATTCCTCTGATTTCTTCTTACTTTGTATTAATTAATATAACTCAAATATTTCCACTTTTACAAATTCTTTTGAGCCTGCTAATGTCCAACGTTCTCAAAAAAAAACAAAAAAACATGTCAACAAGGTCTAATCACTTTGAGGTTGAATCGATTTGAGGTCGATTAATTCAAAAAATTTAACAACTATACATAAATGATGCATCAACTTGGGTTACTATAAACTATTTATTATATGAAAATTATTTTTTCATGAAAGGTTATTTCTAATTTATCTCTTCTAGTATCAACTCGCAAATGACATTATTAATTTAACACTCTAAACAAACTTTGAATTTTCTATTTATTTCTGTGATTTTTCATAACATAAAAACAGTTAAAATATTAATCAATTTAATATTTATTAAGAAAAAACAAATTGAGAGAGGAATAAATAAAATTATTTTCTATATTTTCGTTAAAATACTCCGTGGGATAAATTTTAGTCAGAATAGTGACATATCTAAATTCAACAACTTCTAAAACAATAAGGACGGATCTTTTTCGTGAAGCATCCACCCATAGTTCCATTGAACTCATATCTGTTTATAACATTTGAATATTCTTGATGTTCAGGGATCTAATATCTTTAGAGTTAAGAAGTTTTCGTGCCTCACTCGGTAGATCTTATAAATGAAGTATCAATCATCATTTGCCATCAAAATCAGTTACTTCAACATCCATTGGTTCAAATCCATCACTTTATATCTTGTATGGGATCATTAAATACTTATATAAGAAATTAAAGTTTGATAAAGAAAAATAATACTTTAATGAAATACTCAGCGAGAAACAAAGAGAGTTCTCATCTTTCATCCACTCCATAGCTTCTTCAATAAAACACCTGAATCTTGTTCTTTCCAAAATCTTTTATACTTTATCTTTTATTCTTATAAGCTCCTTTTAAGCTGTAAATAATTTTCAACAACTATTGAACATTGTATACTTAATATATATTATTTAAAAAATATATATCGCTAGACAAATATAAATTTATGCATACTTATTTGTATTTATAATTCTTCTCTTCTAATTTTTAAATTCTCCTTTTGCACACGTCGAAAAGAAGAGTATAATCAAATAATGTATTTTATTATCTGTATATGTATATACATTTATGGGTATTTACACCGTTGGACCTAAGAAGCTGAAACTTTGTATGGGTGCCTCTTTTGAAGCTGGTCAGGCTAAGTCGGGGTACCGATTTTCGAAGGGGGGGGACTCATATAAACCAAAAAGAGGGGGAAAAATAGTCTTTGAAACTCAAGGACAATAAGGGATTGAGTTAGAAATAAAAAGTTAACTGACATTGTAAAATACAATACAGTAAGTTTGCTAAATTTATTTAAAAAAAAAAAATATGAGTAAAATAAGATATTGGTGAAACTCGCAGTTTTTTTTTTTTTTTTTTAGTTTCAAAAAATTGATTTCCAATAGAAAATTGGATGCGTAGATGATATACGTGACACATAAAAATGTCTGTTTATCTTAAATTTCCGTCATTTTCTGTATAATTTTTTTTTATTGTGTTCTGTTTTTTTCATGAGACATCTATTGACAATTTTTATGAAGAAATGTCTCAAAACAATCCATTTTGGACTTAAAACTTTGTGTTATTTGATGTTTATAACACAATTGTTTTTAAATTCATAATAATACATTTAGTTGTCCTTATTCATAACCTTGTTAATTTTTGTGATGGAGCCAATGCATTCAACGCTTCCCCTTAATGCTTATCAAAATTTCATGATTATTAAAGAAATACCTCCTACCCCCTCTTCTGATGTATTATACCAATTATCGAGGTCGAGTCGCAAACCACATCGTTCATCCATAGTATTCTATGAGCTGCCCAATAAAAGAAGAAAGTTAGACCACCTACAAATTTATAAGTTTTGTTCTTAATAAAATATACTTCAAAATACCGCTCGAGCAAATACTAAACACCTCCATCCAATGTCCGAGTTCACAATGAAGTTAATAAAAATCTTTCTGTAAACTTCAGGTCTAGATATAGATAATAGAAATCGTGGCAAGTCCATCTCCAAGTTACTCTATGCTTCGTTTTATTGAAGGAATGTATGATTTATGAAATAACTTTTTATGGCAATTTTTTCCTTCTTAATAGAATTCTCTCAGATTATCGGAGATGAAGTAGCCTTATATATGATCCATTGAATTACTTGTGCGTTATATAAGTCAATCCTTTTTTGCAAGTTAAAATTTCTTCTCTACACTATTTTTACACATCAACGGTTAAGTAAAGTTCTGTTTCTTAACTTTGCTCTGTGCTTATCCTACTTAATCCCAAGAACATATAAAATTTCCCATTTACATAACCTCAAACTTGGGTGTAAGGTCTCAGAGTCCACTTACCAATTGGTAGTATTACCATTTAATACTTTTTGACTGCAAGGTCAGACTTTAACACAAACTTCTCAAAGATGTCCTAAAGAATTAAACAAGCTTGAGATCCCATTGAATGATCTTGTGGTCAGATTTTTATGGATTTATGTCAAATGGATGCTGAAATATTAGCGTTACCGCATATTGACTCTATTATAATAAAAATATAAGTAAAAGTGAAGGTCTTTAACCCTGTGTTTTATATTTGGTTCTATATTGCTTGATGTGATATATGGCAAATTTTCTTTTGAACACTTGCAAATTGTGTTCCCAATTATTAATTTTGATAGCTGTCACTAAATACAGAAACTCAGATCCAAAAGCCATCTAACAAGATAACACTGCCACTTTTCTTGCAATAGGAACATCTTTTTTTTATACTTAGAGCAAACTCAAAAATTTAAAGTATAAGATAATTCTTGATAATAAATTATTGAAGTAACTTAGTCTGTATGGGTGAAACCCTGTTCCATAACTGTCACAGTGAGGCCAATCCGATCGATTTATAGATATCTTTGGCACTGATGAAACGCACATTTTAATTGATCGGTTCCTTTGGACCTAGAATATGAGGACTGAAGAAATGATGTAGTACCAAGATCTATTCATGTTCCACCTTGTGGCCTCTATTTTTCTTGACGGATTGACTCGGTTAGCCCCATCAAGTCCCTTTCACTATATTAGAAACTCTTTTGTTGGATGAGTTTCATTTTTGTTTGTGAATCCCAAAAATATTTGATCAGACGTAGACGTCTGACCCAGTAGAAATTGAGTGATTTCCAGAGTGCCTCGGTTGAGGTAACTCCCATGCTCCAGTTATTCTCTTGTGAGATATATAAGGTTTTATTATGCCCCTTAAGAAAAGTCGTTTTATTTTCTCTATTTCTTCAGAGGTGGTTCTCGAGTACGGCATGTATCGCAGGATGTACCTTTGCATGATGTTGATCCTCCATGCTTTGGTCTTATAAAGCTTATTGAGAATGATTCTTGAGATGGGATGAATACTTATGTAATCTATTGATAAATTGGTCTTTCACTTATTTTTGAGCTCGAAGTAATAAAAATCCAAAGGAGCTTGGTCCTTTCTAAGATTTTGAATTTAGGGAAATATATCTTAATGTCTGATTTGATAGATGTGATTAATTTTGTTTTCTCTTTCTTTATTTCAAAACATGACCGTTTCTTAAAAATTGTCCATGGTCTTGAGCACTGCGTCAAACGAAGTGTGTATTTTTGAAGGATATCCAGTGAAAAATAATGTCAAATTATCTGCATATAGCTGTATTTTCAGATGTCCTAGTTCTGTTTCCATACCTTTGATATATTTGGAAGTTGACAGGTTCTAATTGATGCCATTTATGGCTTTTATAAATAGTATCGGAGTAAGTGGGCTTCCCCACAGGTAGCCCCTCTCCACTTTGAAAGCTTCCTCCCTACTCCCAGGATCAAAGGAGCCCGTCATGTTTCTTAAAACTTAAATACTCAATTCTACATATTTTACAGGAAACGCGTATTTGAAGAGTTGGGTAATTATGTATTTGTTAGAAATTAAGTCAAAGGCTCCTTGGAAATCAATAAATAGATGCCCGTTCTATTTTACCAGTGTTTGTCTCTTCTAAAGCGTCTTGTATTGATAAGAGATACCATCTGCATTACGGCCTTTTAAGAAACCTTTTTTGCTTTTTTTTCTGATATAAAAATTGGACGGAATCTGAGCAACATTTGGTTTAAGATCCGCAATAATATCTTATATGATGTATTCAATAACGTAATTGGTCAATAATTTTTAATTTCTTGTTGATATTTTTCTTTCTTGTAGATTAGAATTACGATGCCTCGGTTTATATACACTTGGATATATCTCTTTCGGAAGATCTTTTTGTACAATGACACTAGTATGAGTAAAATTTCTTCGGTAAATGCTTCATAAAATTCTATAAGGAAGCAAGACGAACCTGGTGATTTATGCTTTTTTTATATGACTTTATATTCCTCGTAGAAAATGTTACTGTCAATCCCAGTATATTCTCTAACAGTATTTTGTTCTGTTTTTTTCTAAGGTTTTGGTTGGACGACATTCCAATCTTTGACTGAGTTAGATTCCCTCCACGTTCGACAAAAGTCATATCTATTACTCGATTTAAATTGGGTGCATGTATAAATACTGGTAAAGTGCACAAGTGCTATCTTTTTAATTGCAAATGTTGTGTGATGTTTTTTATATTTGTCGGATCTATCCATAATATCATGTTTCTAGTCAACATAAATTGACCCAACAAATATAAAAAATATAAACCAACATTTGTAAATCCTTCATATATTAGAATTTTTTTCTTTTTCGGGCATCATTCATTTCAATATTTTCCATTAATTTTTGGAAAAGTAATCAAATATATTTTTAGAGATGGCCCACTCTTCCTTGGCACATGCCTTGAGCTTGTTATGTTGGTCGGTTTCCTAGACATACCTCTTGGTATAAAAGTATATATTTCCTAACAAATTTAGAATTTACATACACTTTTCAAAATCAAGAGCCATGGAAACAAATCGAGTACTGACCCTATATTTATTGAGCTTCTGTTTGTTTCAGACATGTTTTGGAATTTTGTCGAGTAATTAGAAGCACTTTTGTACACCTTGGAGTTTACAATCCAATATTCTTTTATCTTTTAGACACTACCTGTGAAGATACCGATGAAACCTACTGTCATTCATCAATAGGCTCTGACATAAAATCTTGCTTCGACGCTGCGTTTCAGTATGCTTGCCCTAAATCTTGTGGTGTTTGTGATGGTAAAATATAAAATTCATATTTATCTATGGTTGCATTCTTATTATTAATATCATGCTTTTTTCCATTCGCTTAGCTAAATGTACAGACAATAACGGTGCTTGCTATAGAGATGGTGTAGAGGAATGCTTTCTACCCCATATTGCAAATGATTGTCCAAAAAACATGTGCCGGATGTGACGGTTAGTATCAAAGTTGTTCCTTTATAATACAGTAACTAATTAAATGATCTTGTAAATAGAATGTGAGGACCTGATTTCTATTGAATTTTGTGAACTGTATCAAAATCAATGCAACACTGATGCTTCCATTCGATATTCTTGTCGAAAAACCTGCGGCTTATGCAGTAAGCTTATTACTTATTACTATCTTACCACATAACGCATCCTTTTTAAATTTAGAGAGTGATTGTAATAATGCATATTATGACGATGCAGTTTGTGAAGAATACAAAGCTAGAAACACCTGTGACGATGTATTGCGTTCATCAAAAATGAAAGAAATATGCAAGAAAACCTGTAGTGGTTGTGAATAAATACAAAACAAAATTATTCTATTGAAAATAAAAAATAATAAAAATCATATAATATTTCCGATTGTATCATTTATTTTTTATTTAAAAAAATGAATTATAGGCATAGATTTCATGATATTAAGTTCCTACATAGTATTTTATTTGGCACATTGAGTTCCAATGCCATTTATAGCAGAAAATGTCTTGTTCAACATTGTCTTGTACATTTTTTGTCAGTTAGAGGCAGTATTTTTGTTATGATTTCTGTCTTCAAGTGAATGCAAGTGTAGCTACTATCTAGAAACTAGAATATATGCGTGTATTTATGAATATATCAAGCAAGAGTTAAAATTATTTAAGATCAATTATGTTCGGTAACAAGAATAATGTATCAGAGTCTTCTGAGAATAGTTTGAATTTGTTGTGTCTATCTGCAGGTGGAGAAATTGTTGACAATCCCTAATGATTAATGGGAAGTTGAGACAGGTCAATATATTTTTTTTTTGCCCACTAGGGCATTCAGTTCTATTCAAAAAAATTCTAAAACAGATTTCATTAATATAATAATGTAGCAATTAAAATGTACAACAGAAACCATATACTCCTTGAATCAACATTGGTAATCACATACAACAATGCAAATTGACCTTTCAATCACCAAAAATCATTTATAGTAGCATGCCAATAACATAATAATTAACAAATAATCCCATTTATAGACCTAAAATACAATCTAAATATAGATAGAATGCACCAAAGTTATCGTTGTAGAAGTGCACAATTCGTATATTATATACTGCCATTATTTTCAGATATTTTTCCACTTGCTAGCTTGATTAACAATTCCATACTTTTGTTTGTTCTTTTCTCCCTCATACCAAATTGTAGCCCTGATTTAGATAAGTCTTCCCTCTTGTAAATTTTTAATCTGGTGATGAATGTTACGTAATGTAGGGGCTAAGGCTGCACGAACATATTCAGATCTACAGGATATGCTGTCTGAAAGAAATGCAATTTGTAAGAATGATAAATTACATATTGAACAGTCACAAGAAGAAGTTACTGATTCAACATATAAGGTTGCAAATATTATTTGCCTCAGAGATGACTGGAGAATTGTACTGAAATAACGGAAAGTGGTGTTCCAGAAGCCTATGCCTAGTCCTAAACCCCTGAGTAAGAAGATTCCAAAAAGGACATCAATTCCTGTGAAAGAGTCGGAAGAGAAGAGATCAAAGGAAAAAAGTACTACTGAAGATATAACAGATATTAGAGATATTATTGAAATAAAGGAACCTGATACAGATTTATTAATAAATTCGGAAAGTTTTTAGCTTTTGCTCATAATCATAAGCAAAACGCCAAATGCCAACCCTCATTAGGTTTGATGTGTACACCATTGCAACTATGGCGAGTACTTAGGAACTTTTCAACAAGCTACATTCCTTGCAATTCCCCGACGGCGCCTCTCTCGTACAAGACTACAGGAGATAAAATAAAAATAATCACCTCGTTCCTAAATCATACATATCTTTTATGGCAAAAGCTCCAAGGCAGAATAATTACCCTTCGCAGGGAGTCGTTCTGATTGTAAAGAAGTCTCTCAATCCAACAATAATTAAGACGGACAATAGGAGGAACTACATAATTGTTGTGCTCAAAATTTTAGGCAATTCTTTTCTCATTCTACGGTCCATCCTGAACTATTTCTCTGACGTAATCGGAAAATATTCATCTCCAAAGGACAATATTATTATAATAGGATACCTCAATATAAGCATAGAGCAACAAAGAGACGCAAAAGGATACGGAGGATCTAAAATGTGAGGAATAGAGTTAATATAGAACATGTATATGGAATTTTTACTACAATCTCAGTACCCATGAAATCCCTTTGGAAATTAGATAAATCACTCTTTGATACGGTTGAAACCTCAAAAGAAGTTAAAAAACAGTAAAAATACTTTTCAGATACAGTTTAGGAAGGAATTTATTTACACTTTTAATTTTTAGAAGATCTTGAAGCCAAGTGTAAAAATCTCAACATAAGTTTAGGGAAAGAAAAACAAGGAAGCTAAGACAACTGAGGGAAAAGTTGGAAATTCTTCATTATTCAGGCGCTGAATCGGTAGAAGTTTGAGCACATTTCCAGTATTGATAAATGTACTCTATTTTATTCAAGTAGTGGATGTTACTTTTGTCGAACGTGGAGGGAATCTAACTCAGTCAAAGATTGGCATTTCATCTAACCAAAACGTTAGAAAAAATTGAACAAAATACTGTTAGAGAATTTAATGGGATTGACAGTTACATTTCCTACGATGAAATATTAGATTATATAAAGGAATATAACAAAAGTAAGAATCACCACGTTCGTCTTGCCTCCTTGTCGAATTTTATGAAGCATTTGCCGAAAATTTCACCTACAATAGTGTCGGTGTATAAACAGATTTTTCACAAGGGATATATCTCAGTGCATATAATCAGAGGCATCATCATTCTAATCCACAAGAAAGAAAAATACCCACTGGGAATAAAAAAATATTGACAATTTACGTTATATAAATACATCATATGAAATATAGGGTAGACAAGGTCAATCCGGAATAAATTTTACGGCTAATTACGAGACTTTTATAAAAGATAATAAGATTATTTTCTATTCATTTAATAGCCACTTTCATTGGAAATGATTATTCATTTTGCAAGCCTTAGTTCTTGATCGTGATCTCTACATAGCGCCCGAATGCCTTGTATGCCCTTCCTACCTCGTGCAGATCCAGGTCCTTCATTGTACTGACGACGGAGGCCTTCAAAGTCTCAAATAATTGTTCTTGTAGCGATCCTCTCCCACATAGCCCACAAGTTAGAATCACTTGGATTGAGGCCCAGGCTGTTGGTTGGCAAATAAAATGGAGGCCAAAAATCTTGGTCTTATGTGTAGGTACTGAGTCTTTCTGGAACAGGTATGGCTTCCTATCAGTGACCTCATTTAGTCATGGGATGATTACTTCCTTGTGAACGTCTTTGTAGAACTCCTTGGTCACTTTCAGGCCCTTTTGGAAGAATTGGGGGGGACTTCATTTTGTTAAAAAGAATGTTACCTTTGTAGATTCTGTCTGCCTGATTTTGCTCTCTTAGCAGATGGTTTGAGTCTCTGACCCTCCAAAAGTAACCCAGGTCAATCCTGATGGCATTTCTGATTGTCCCTTTGCTCAAATTACGGTCCTTTGCCTACTTAGCAATTGGTGTGTCTGAATGAGTGTTAACTGATCGCTTCAATCCAGCCATGAACCTTTTAGTACGGTTTTTATTAGATCTTGTTGAATAAGCTGCTCTCTCAGTCTTCTCCGCCTCATATAAGGGTTTTATCACGTCATAAATTGTTGATATTGTTTATTTGAATAAGGAAATTATCTCCTAGGAGAGTGTCCCGCGTGGCGAGCTTTGATGATGTAATTTCTCCTGACTTTCCATGCTTGAACGACGAGATACTCAAAAAACCTAGTTACTAAATTCGATAGCTCACACATTTAGCTTATCACAAGTATTAAATTTTTATCACGTAACCTATACAAGTCCAATAATTTGCAGTTAAAGTTATTCAAGATTTATATTCCTTGTCAACCATGTATTAGTGGTGATCTTAAACCAAGGGTTGTTCAGATTCTTTTCAACTATATATTAAAAAAAACCCAAAAAGGTTTTTTAAAAGGACGTAATGCAGTTGGCATCCCTTATCAATACAAGACGCTATAGAAGAAACAAACACCAGTAAATAGAACAGCCACAACTCTACCTATTGATTTGTGAGGAGCCTTTAACTCAATTTCTCACAAATACATAACTACCCAGCTCCTCAAATACGAGCTTCTTGTAGGGAAGGCATCAAGTCCAAAACAATTTATAGAACCCATAAATGGCCTCAATGAGACCCTGTCATGTTCCAATAACGTCAAAGGTACGGAAACAAAACTAGGACATCTGAAAATACATCCAAATGCGGATGATTTTTCACAGCATCTCCTTCAGAAATACAGACTTCGATTGACGCTCTGCTCAAGGGCATAGAATATTTTAAGAAACGTTGGGGTCTTAAAATAAATAAAGAGAAAACAAAAGTCATCCCATTTATGAAATCATACATTAAGATATATTTCCCTGAATTCTAAATCTTAGAATGGACCAAACTCCTCGGGATTTTTTTTTACTTCGAGCTCAAAAATAAGTAAGAATACCAACAAAATTGAATAGATTACATAGTTCTTCAGGACTGGGGCATGGGAGTTACCTCAACCGAGGTACTGTGGAAATCAATCAATTTCTACTGAGTCAGACGTCTACGTCTGAGCAAATATTTTTGGGATTCACAAACAAAAATGAAGCTCATCGAACAAAAGGGTCTCTAATATAGTGAAAGGGACTTCCTGGGGCTAACCAAGTCAAGTCGTCAAGAAAAATATAGGCCACAAGGTCGAACATGAATAGATCTTGGTGCTACATCATGTATTCAGTCCTATCTCTTCTAGGTCCAAATGAACCGATAAATTATAATTCACGTTTCGTCAGTGCCGAAGAGATTTATAAATCGATCAGATTGATCTCATGGGGGAAGTTATAGAGCCGGGTTTCATCCCTTCAATCACAGTTACTTCAATAATTTAAGAACAAGAATTATCTTATACTGTAAATTTTTGAGTTTTGCTCTAAGTATAACAAAAAGATAGTAGAAAATGGAAAGAAAAAAAAGGATCTTCCAAAATAGTGCAACTATATCAACATGGGTAGTGTGGACAAAATGCACCAAAATATGAAATAAATACTGTGTTGGGATAGGGAGAAAGTGGCGGTGGTGTCTTTTTATATGGCTTTTGGATCTGAGTGTCCAAAATTAGTGGCAGCTATCAAAATTATAATTGGGAAGACGTATTGTAAATGTTCAAAAGGAAAGTTGCCATGACTCATATCCAGCAATATAGAACCAAATATAAAACACAGGGTCAAATACCTTAACTTTTATTTCAACTCCAAACCGATATAATACATTGGATCATATTGTAGAAGATACCCCACCTAAAAAGAAATGAAGATGAGCTGGATTTCCTAGATTAAAATAACAACAACGATTTGATGAGGAAAAACACGTTAAAAAGTCTCTTAAGAACCACTTTAATAATTATATCAATGATCATTTTACAATTCTAAATAATCACAATATATTTTTTATAAAAGTTACAACTTTAAGAGTTCCAAACCATAATTTAACTTTTATTAAACTTATTGATCAATAGATATTTCAATTGTAAAAAGTTTCCTTACTATACAATCCTTGAAAATAATTGAGAAAAACATTTTTAAAGTTAAGTCTAATCAAAGTTTGTCTTTGAAATTTATTTTGATATGCACCACGAGTTTTATTGTTCATTTTTGTCATTAATTCAATCATATTAGAGGGATTATATTTTCCTTCTTTAAGGTATAAAATATTCACGAAAACAGGAATTGTGAATGCCTTATATATCTATACAGGATTTATTTATCTGACTTTGCTTTAAATAAAAGATTATGTTACAGACCAATCCAGTCAGTAAATGAAACAACGTCGTAGGATTATCAGTCTTTGTCCAATATTACAGAATGTTTACACAAAGAAGAAGAAGATACAAGAACCAAAGGTGGTGTTCTGTAAAAAAAAAAAAAAATTAAATACTTTCCTTTAATCATTCCTATAAAGCACAACGATATCCTAATAATTTATTGACTATTTTTTTGCAAATTGTCAATATTTCCACTTTTTATCGTTGATTGGTCGAACATTTTTCATTATCAATTAAATAATAGTCAATGGTTTTGCAGAATAGGCTAACAACTAATTTGGAGATACAATAAAAATTACGCCATGAAAAAAATAAGATTTTGCAATCTGGACTTTACTACTTATTCCACTTTTTCTGACAATAATTTTGATGGACTGAGATACGAGTTAATACTTTGACGGGTATTGTCTTATAATTTCACAAATTTTCTATTGTTTATATTCTTTATAATTAAAAACTGCATGTACGATAAATATTAATAAGGAAGGAAGTTGGAAGATTTTATAGACTCTTCAAGTTTACTTATATTTGCAAAATAATATCAACCATTTGGTAACCTTTGCAATAAAAGAATAGTATTTTTAATGATACAAATTTATTTATAATAGTGACTGAATATCATCAAGTCACTAACATATATTCAATCGTGAGTCCAGTCGACTTTTAGTGGAAATGAACCTGATAGCTATATTCCTTTTTAATACCCTAAACTTCCGCATATATTTATTAACCTTTATAAATTTCCTTCAAGTAGTTTCATGACAAACACTGACTGCTTACAAACAAGTATCAAACAAATTAAATAATATATGGATAATTTTCGGTAACAAATTTGGATAAAAGTTATATTAAGGCTCAAAAAATGCTTAACACTGCAACATTTTTAGAAATACTAT
Source organism: Lepeophtheirus salmonis (assembly GCF_016086655.4). Lineage (NCBI taxonomy): Eukaryota > Metazoa > Arthropoda > Copepoda > Siphonostomatoida > Caligidae > Lepeophtheirus > Lepeophtheirus salmonis. The sequence goes on from NC_052143.2 coordinate 8,555,140, forward strand.
ACAGCAGAAATGAATCATAATTAAGTATGTATGTTTTAGCTATTTATATTTTTAAGAATATTAGTCTTTATTTGAAGAAATTAAATTACTTGTTAATTTACTATTTTTGCTGACAAATGCATTTTCAACAGATTTAAAGTTTCTTTAGAATAAAAAATATAACATTACAAAATCTGTAGAACAATGGATTGACTGAAAACTTTATTTTTTACCTTTTTAAATAGAATTTAATTTATAAAAGCATATAATTATGTTACACATGAGATATATATCATGTTTAATTAATTACTAAAATTTTAAATCAACTATTACTTTGAGTTTCCTTGCAAATATACTTATTTAAATGTAATACAAAATGAGGTTATGATTTAAAACAAAAGTAGAGTACATACCGGAAACATTTTTGAAAATTTCCTTTGTTGCAAATTCTCTTTTAAAAACTTTTTAAACAAATGCTATTTATGCAAAAACTAACTTCACTTAGTGTACCAGTTGGATGTCAAGATTCCCTATGATACAAACTATAAGAAGTGTTTTGTAATTAGACAAAACGATGCTAGGTATAACTGTTTTGTCGTACACTTGCTTACATTTTTTTTTAGGTTTCAGTTTCATTATAGAGGTAATTGGCATTGTACATGTTGATCAAGGACATATCAAACCTGACTTTTTTGTTCTTTGACTCCAATCAAATAACCTTGGAGATGTATATTTTTTAAATAGATCCTTTTTTTAAATTATTCACTGAACATTTATCTATTATAAGGGCCATGATATATTTTCATTACTATGTATTATGAATAAGTTATAAGGGTCTAAAGAAGATTGTCGTTTTTCATTATTTTTCATCCTAAATATGGAAAGATAAAACAAGATACAGAATCAATAAAAACATTTTATAATCAATAAAAACATTTTATAATCATAAAAAACACTTTTAGAATGAACTCCAGTATGAGGAAGGAAAAACTCTTGCAAACTTTAAAAAAAAGTATACCAAGTAGGATTCGTTTTTTTACTTCACGGAGGAAATTAGACTAAACTGTTTGCGTAAAAGTTTATCAAAGTAATGGGAAACTCTGATTTGCACCTGGATGCGGCGTGTCTATTTCAATTTTCAGTCCAAAATCTAAAATCTATTTACTTTTGGACTCAGTTTATATCAAGAAAAACTTTTTAAACTAACTTCTTGTTCCAAACTCATTTTGTATACCTCATCTTCAGAGGAAAATTAATGGAAGTAAAAGTTTCACATATTGTAGATTTTTACTTGAACTATTGAAATCGCACTCAATCAATAAAGGAATATGAAGCTTACGGATAGCTTGTTTCATGAGTAAACGCTTGCTGAACTCAGATAATATGGAGAAAGAAATGGTAAAAAAAGATTGATTAGCTTCTCACTATGGACTTATTGGAAGTATTTTGGACATGGTGGATTATTGTAAATACACGGTCATGAGAAAAATTCCAATAAATACAACCGGCATGGGACCTAACAGGTACTACAACAATTTGAAGTTATTACCATAAAACTAGAATATAGGAAGTAAACGATTCTTTTAAACAATTGAATGATTCTAAGAGAGACAAGTTTGATATTTAGATGTGTTTTTAATTTGACAATTGCTAAGGCATAAGATCATTCTTCCATCCTTAAGACTGGAAGAGATGTTCTCCAAGAGTTAGGGCCAAAATAAGATAGAGGGAATCGAACGAAAATACTCTTAACTTAATCATCCATCACAAGAAATGTTCGTATTCCGAATTCCACGAGGTACAAAGGGATGAAAATTCATCTGAGGAAAACTACCAGGCTTGTCCTAGGGACAGAGGTTTCAGTCCTCAAAGTTTTTAGGTGCTTTGTATTTCTCAATATATACTAATATATTATGCACTAATGCTTGTTCGTCAAACCATGAGTAAGGGAGAATTAAGTGATTAGCACATTTTAGATGGGAACCACTGTCGTGCTTATTTCTTTTTCTTTTATCATAATATATATTGGTAATAGGTATTATATCAATTTAAAAGAATTTTCAATTTCTTGCACTTACACCCTTTTCCACTTTTTCCCTTGCTATTTTTTCCTCAAATTGGAAAAACGCTTAATTTATCAGCTTCTTGAGAAGAAGATGAAAAATAATAATAATAATAATTTCACATTCGAATAATATAAGAATTTGAAATGGAAATAACAAAAGAAAATAATGAAATTTATTTCAATAATTTTAACAAAAAAAAAAAAAAAAAAAGTATCCGGTCCCGTCTGCACTCCCTTTTGTGTTTTACAAATGGCAATTAAAACTTCTCAGCCTCATTCCGAGGGAGTCTTCCTTAAAATACTTGTTGAGGGACTATCCCCAAATTTATATGTTTATTTTTCTACAGTTTATCATTCCCTGTCAATGCCACCAAACCCACATCATCACTTGTCTGGTTGTCTACACTTGCTTTCGGCACGGTCTGGCCGCTCGGTTGTCTTTCAACAACAATCTCTCTCGCTTGCCATTGGCCTAAGTGATCCATTTGTATCACAGTCACCATTTGCTTCAGAAATGGATCGATTTTTTTTTGGTCCAAGTGATTTTTAAAATGCGGCGAATTTCGTCCTTTGAGACCTCTTTACTCGACAAACAATGATTCACGACTGAATCGGCCCAATATAATTGTGCCCAAGAAGTGCTTACAGCAAACACTCACATCTTTAATACGCCTTATCGTATGAAACCATGTCACCAATAATGAACAAGATATACATAGATAAAAAAGGGCGGGAAAAATGAAATTACTTCTTCCCCAACCTAATATATAACAATATATGAATGCAAATATCCTTTCTTATTAAATTTCAAATGTGTTGTACGAGGTAGCTGAGTTATAAATAACTTTATATTACATCTTTGCATTAACTATGATAAATTTATTTTTTGGCAATGCTATATATCTAATGAAAATTTAAAAAAATATTTTCTTTTATAGCATTAATTTTACTTTACATCCATGCCGTTTTTCTGGCATGTTTATATAAGCTTTTAAATAAAGGAGTGTTTTATTATTATTTTATTTTCATTTTGGCATTAAATTGGGTTGCAATAAATAAGCACAACATATTGAATCATTGCAATTTTTGGTAATTTACATGTATGATATTGAACTACGTCATTAATATTAAAATAAAGTTTATAAATATCTGAATCTCTGCAAAAAAATGTTACTTAATAGCTTTGTAAATGATAGAAAAAGAAGTTCGTACCTTAAGTATTTTGAATAGAAAGATATATTTGTAAAAAGTTATTTACCGACAAAACTTGCCAATCTAAATAAGTTGTTACAGATCCCACATACATCGCGTATAAGTTGCAACAAGTATAAACGTATTGTACAAGTTAAAATCAAAATAATAAATTTTACTCACATCTCTGTACTTGTACTGCATTTTCTTTGATTCAGGAAAAGGCACAAAACCAATTTCAAAAGATTTTCAGGTTAGGAACATAGACTTAAAAAGTATATTTTATGCATTTATCAAAAAACACAAACTTTCAAGGAAAAAAATAACACCTAGTCATTTATATGTTGTAAAAAATACTAAGATATTTTTCTTTTTAGCTACAAAAACAAACAATTTGTGTCTTTATATGTGTGAAATTCGTAAATATACCACAATAACAACAAAATATGGACTTGACAGGAATCAAAATGAATATTTGCGCCTAAAAAGGCATTCAAAAAACAACCTATTCTTTTTTTTGCAAACGAAGAATAAAATTAAACCTCAAGGGATATTTTCTTCGCTCCCTCAGGATACAACTATCTTAATTAGCATAGTTCATATGCATTGAATAATATTTCAATTATTTTGCAGCTTCTGAATGTTTCATATTTATTTTTCCATATCAAAGTGTGCATGACTACTATGAACTTTTTACTGATGTATGTAAATAATAAAGAATTATATATACTTTGATGTTTCGCTATCCAAATATCTTTTTGCATTACCTTTTTAATTGTGTAGTTTTTAAAAAAGAGGTGTATATAACATGTTCGAGGAAGTTCGAATGGCCTTTTTTAGTTAACAACCTAAACAAGAAGTTTTATTGTACGAAAGTGTTGTCATTATTATTCAGTCTTGAAGACAAAAATCTAAGTCTAAAATAATAGATAGTGAGTGTGATTATAAAAGACGGATAATAACAATGAGGGGTGGACTCTCTGGAGTCTTAACTTAAAGTCCTTGTTGGATTCGAGTAGAATTGAAAATATACCTTGGAGTAATTCCAGCCTATATGTCTTTGGTCCTTGTAGCTGTGAGAATATAAATTCCTTACGTCAAAGCTGTGCTACTACCAAAATTCTTAAAATTAAATTAAATTTTAATTAATTAATGTCTTAATTACACAGGGTCAATGTTTAAAGAATTTCTATATTTTTAAATTGTTACTTTAAACCATTAAGTTTATAATGAAATTTAACGGTTAAATGAAAAAAAAAACAATGGCAAGAAAATTATTATTTTTGAATAGATTAGTATTATAATATTGCAGGGTTCTGGAGTTACAAAATTATATATAGACCGAGCCAAGGAATTAAAAATATACAGATTTCGGCTTAAACTCATATACTCGTATGTAAATAATCCCAAATTGACAACTACATTTTAATACATTTATGTATAAAATATATTTCTCACTGTTGCAACCTAGAATATGGTTTTATTCGACTTAATTTAATACAAGTAGGATTTAACGAATGCTGTGTCGTTTGCGAATGATTTCTTCTTTTGAACAATTTTTTTAGTGAACGGACGGAACCAACTCAGTTGCATCGGTGATTCGTTGATGGGGAGGCCTAAACCTGATTTGGTTAATAAATTTTTTTATTGAACTGATTCAAGAGATTCACTTTCCTAAAAGGAATCACAATTCCTAGCACTAGATCCAACTAACAAATTGTTAAATATTTAAATACTTTTATATAACAATATTAACCAGATAAATAAATGACAAATCACTACAAACGATCGATACAATAATATTTATGCATTCTTCTCCCCTTAATTTAGTAGGTCACAGTGTCTATTGTTTTATTTTTATTTAATTATCAATTCCCAATAGGAAGGACGCCGTCATTCTTTATTAGATTTCCTTGGCTCTGGGTTATAATTATCTACGACAGTCCTGAATGGTTCTTCCTCATCTTCTTCTCCGAATGAATTCTCATCTCTTTTACCCACTACCTCCTATCCTAGAGGTAAATGCATTAACACTACTGTTGTTTTCTCTTTCATTTTTGAAATGGTCATGGGCGCAGAATTAAGTCGAATAAATTGTTGTAACCTAGCATAAAAAAAGGATTTTAAATATTTTGTTAACGAATTATATATGTCACAGTTTATAGGTAGTTTGAAATGTTTATGCGAAACACATTTCCTTTGCATGTTCTATATTATTATTTTGAATAATAACGTACTCCTATATTTTAATTAATTATCTCGACAGATAACGACAGTTAAGGTGTTCTGAAACTAGTCACGAAAAAGTTATACATGTTATTTTTGTAAAGGGTTACTCCGATAAGAATCACTGGAATAAAATATGTATGACCATCAATGGAGTAATTAATGCATATAGACCAAATGAGTGGTTCACTCCTTTTTTCCAATCCATCATCAATATTCACAAGAAATACCCTTTTCCTTTTATATTGATTGGAGACTTGAGCGTTGACCTTGACTGGTTGATAAATTCATATCTAAATTCAAAAGTGTTAGCTGAGATTTGTGCGAGGTTTAATTTGGTGGACATCTTAAAAAAGCACTGTCCAGAAGAGAAAGTATCCTAGGAAAGAAACAAAGAGTCTGCTTGCATTGACCTGGTGTTGATGTCCTATAACCTAAACAAAACTGTAGACAAAGCAATATATCCACATCTGGCATAAACTAATAGAGATCAGCTTCTATTGTAATCTGAATTTTATCAAGATGGATTCTTGATGAAGAAAATTAGAAAAATAAATTATTTAAAGTGATAGGTCAAAATTCCAGGCGAAAAGTAAGCAATACATGTTCTATTTCGAGCTATTCAATCTTCCGCTTGATCATTTTTTCAGGAAAGGAAAAGGGGAAAACAAATATATCAAAACAAAGTAGAAAAAATATGGAATTTTAGCTCTTTATTTACTCAAACCTTTACGGCAGATACTGTTTATTCATTTAGAATAGCAAAAATAGCAAAGAAGGTGTTAAATTTGTCTAGACAAAAAAAAAGTACTCAGCTCCTGGGAAAAACTGATTAGTACTAATAGCAAAGTAATTACAATCCCAGGAGATATTTTAGAATATTTTCATTCAGGTTTTCAATCAGTACTCCAAACTGAGATTTTTTTTTGTTCCCTAAAAGGCGTGGATATGGTCTTAGTGATAACATTTATTTAATAGAAAATATTAAAAATTTCATCACGAAAAATTTAAAGCTAACAAGGTGGCCGGGTCAGATGGAGGTTCTGGAGAGTTTTTTTACCATGTGCCCGGATTAAATTACATCCTCTCTGTATAGAATGGGTGTATGATGGAAAAGAGATGTATCCTGGATTATTCACAAAAGGACTAGGGTTTATTCCCAAAAAAGAGATGGGAAAGACTTCAATCACAGTAGGCATTTTACTGTATAGAACTCCTCATACAGAATTTTATTGGCATTTTTTTTCTTTGAAAATGGAGCCATTTTAAATAAAAATATTGGAATGGCTCAGAATGGCTCCTTGAAGAAAAGGAAAATTTCCGATATTTCACGAAAAATCCAAGCAGCTAAGTACAAGGAAAAAAATATGGAGCAATTATCGGAGTTGACTTTAGTAACACATTCGATTCAATAAATCATTGTCATGTTTTTATAGCTCTTGAGAAACTTCCCATAAGATAGATTTTTTAATCCTGTGAGGGAATTTTTACATAATAATTCATCTACTATTTCGTGAAATGGAGTAGAAAATGAACTAATTTATCTTAAAAAGCTGCAAACAAGGGTGCCCGACCGTGTCTCTTTTATTCATTGCATCCGTAGAAGAATTAATTACCTATATTTTAAAAATATTTTTAAAATTCATGATTGCTACTGACCTCACCAACGAGAAAATTGATGCTTACTCCCCGGTATGGACTGCAACTCAACTCAACTCAAGTCAATATTTGGTCAACTGTTCCTTTATTCAACGAAGATTAAGAAGCCTGTCTTCTTTCAAAAAAAAAATCCAAAGAAATTAAAGAAAGAAGCCCTTCAAAAATTTTTTAACCTTACATAACCTAAAGGCACAAACGCACTTTCGTGATGGTCTTTTTTACTTCCCTATAAAAATAAGGACAAATGATTTTACTTTTTCTAGACCCTGTTATCTTAAAATGACTTTTATCAAACCAACAGATGAAGCTCAATCTATTTGCGATTACTATTGAATTTGTTATGACTTCAAGAACATTGGAGAAAAATATATCTTCCCTTATGTATATTTCGGATACTAGGAACTTTACCCCATAATTTCAGATCTTTTTTCAGATCATTGTTATAACCCAATGCAAAGATTTTTGGAAATTTTTTAGCAATATACTGCATGGCTCTGTAGATTGCAAGTATTTCAAATTTCTGCAAAGATTCGTCGCCATCAACATAAAGGATCTTTGAATTAAATCCAAGCATCTATAATCTTCGGATTATCTCAAAGGAAGAAGCAGTCTCCACCGAAATCTAGAGACATTGATTTTGTTTTATTAAACTTTAAGGCATTAATTGCTGGAAAGTGCCAATATACTCTTACAAACTTAAAGCAATTTTTAAAGTATCTGCTGATAGATATACCGCCCTTTCCTTGGAAATTGCCCAATGCCGGTGACACGTCCTGGATCCCAGCAGCAAATTAATTGAAATTATATCCATCGGTATCACTCCAATATACAAAAACTACTAAAGTCAATCCCTGGAAGTTTCAAAATTGCTAACCCTAACTTTTGATTGCAAGTGTTTATTTTTATATAGTGACAATTACAGATGTATTTTATTAATGTTTTTGTAAATATTATTATTGTTATTGATGTGCTTCATTTTTTTTAATCAATGACACTTAACTTCCCAAGTAGAATACACTGCTTGCAAGAAATAGGCTATTTCTTGATTTTATATTTAGTTACGTAATTGTATTGTACATATAAAACGAACTGTGAATAAAAAAGAAATATTCAACCAAACAATTATAAAATAAGTGGAAACATAGACAACTGCCTATAAAATACTAAATAAATTTCATCATTATTATGATATTGTTATGCTTTCTATGAATGATCAAAGTAAAGTATTTCAAATTATTTTTATATGTAATTTAGACAAATTACAACAGATTAGAAAAAAAATTGGTATAAATTCTATAGTTTTTTTTTTTTTTATATTTGGAAAAGAAGCACCTTTGGTTTTAGTATCTTATCCAATGTCAACCTTCAAATTCATCAATGAATATAAAAAGAATGTCAATGCTTGTAATTAATAATATAAAGCAAAATCCCAATCGACACCAAAGCTGGGTTTAAACTCCTTTTATAAACAAATCATGAATAAACCAGATATGTTTAGGAAAGTTATGAAATGTTTTATTTAATAAAGGTATCGAAAAGTTGAAATAAGGAACATGTCACCAAAAATGAGGATATTTTAAAAATTTAGTCCTTCTTAATAAACTAATTAACTTCTAAATATCTTATGAAAGTCACCAAAAAGTTAACTGATTTCCAAAATTAGTACTTGGTAATCTTCTAATTAACTAATCAAATATATTACCATAGTTCTAAATATCAGCAGAATCTCCCTGTAGCAAAGTGGTTCTTTACTTACTCATTGTATCCTTGAAAAGGTCTTTAAAAGACAAAAACCATTAGATATTAACGGGTGGTTTATCTTATAATATTCACCCCCAAATCTGCTTCAAGGTCACAAAAACTAAAACCTTAATGGTAAAAAGTAAACATATAAAAAAAACATATTGAATTTGAAATGTTAAAAAAAAAATACGAAGTTAAAATGATCAAATTGGAAGCAATTGAAATTATAAAATTAATTATTTCAATTTAGTAACCAAGATGTAGAGACTACACTGAGTTACCTTGGATACATGCCTTGAAACGTTGGAAGAGTGAGTGTTCTTTACTATACAGGCTTATAACTTAAATTCTGTAATAGGTTTATAAAGAGATAAAATGAGAATAATACATTTAATCGATTTAATATTTTTTATCTTTGAAATGTTACTAATCATCATTTAGACTTTTACTCAATTTCGACACATTTCTTGCAATAATCTCAGTCTTCTCGGAAGAGCTTTTAAACAGGCATTAACAGTATTTAGTGGAATATAATTGATTTCCTTCAGTGATTTAATATAATGCTTTATACAAGTAATGTCCAAAGTGAAAAATCCAAGGGATTCATATCTGGGTTTGAAGCAGGCTAGCATTTTGCATTAATAAATCCATTCAAATTATTTCTGAGTGGATTTTGAGTTATAAGATGACGCTCCATCTTGAGTAAAGTAAATCCTACATTGAAATAACTTTTGCACCCAAGATTATTTGAATCTATTTTATTCTTCTTTTTATTTGTCATAATGCACCTCAATAAATAACTCAGTTTATGATCTAACTATTTGTATCACTTTTCAGGGTAATTAATTCATATGTAAACATTTTTTGTAAATAATGAATATACGACATAGATTGATAATCCTACAACGTTGTTTCATTTACTACCTTGGACAACAACAAAATCATTTATTGATGAAAAAATTAGAGAGATATATCATTTATAGATGGATAGGACATTCACATTATTGCTATAGAAGTGAATAAATTATATATTAATGAATGAAAATATAATTCTTCTAATATGCGATATTGTTTTAATTTTTTTTTTGCTTCATTCTGTCCACACTACCCATATTCATATAGCTGCGCTATTTATGTACTAGGAACATCCTTCTTTTATACTTAACTCAAAACTTTAAAGTATAAGATAATTCTTGATCATAAATTATTGAAGTAACAGAGACTGTATGGGCGAACCCCTGCTCCATAACTGTCATACAAATACCAATCCGATCGATTTATAGATCTTGAAATGTGAATTATAATTTATTGGTTCATTTAAACCCAGAATAGGGAGACTGAAGCCATGATAGGGGATCAAGATCTACCCATGTTCGTATCCCATGTGGTATCTATTTTCTTGACGATTTGAATCATTACAGTTCCATGCTTTGCCCTTATCAAGCTTATTGTGAATGATTTTTGAGAATTTTTTGACAAAAAGTTAGAAGGAATATGAACAACCTTTGGTTTAAGAATTACACTAATATTTTTTATGATGTATTCAATAACGTGATTGGTCTACATATTTTTATTCCCAGTGGGGCTTTGTCTTTCTTGTGCATTAGAACGACGATGCCTCTGTTTATGTACACTTGGATGTATCCCTTTTGGAAGATCTTTTTATTCACCGACACTAGTATGAGTGAAATTTCTTCGGGAAATACTTCATAAAATTTGACAAGGAGGCAAGAGGAACCTGGTGATTTATACTTTTTTTTATATGACTTTACATAATCGAAAATTTCATCCTTGGAAATATTACTCTCAATTATACTTTCCAACAGTTGTTCTACTTTTTCTAAAGTTTTGCTTAGATGAAATTCCAATCTTTGACTGAGGTAGATTCTCTCCACGTTCGACAAAAGTAACATCTTCTACTTGATTTACTGAATCTTGCAGAATTTCCAACTTGTCCCTCTATTCTCTTCCGTTACTTGCTTGTTCTTTCCCCAAACTTATACATTTGGCTACGAGATTTTCTAACGTGAAAAAGGGGGAATCAATTCCCTACTAAATTATATCTGTCTTTTATTGTTTTGTTTTTTTTAAAACTTTTTTCAGGTTTCAAACAAATCAAGGAGTGATGTATTTAATTTCCAGAGGTAGTTTATGTGTATTGAGATTGCAGTAAAAGATGTATATACAGGTTAGTGGTCTTATATGTGGGATGGAAATGTTCTAAATTCTTGAAGTTTCCTTAAGATCTTCGATGAGACGAGGATATGGTCTAGTCTAGTCTACTCGTTATTCTGTTCTTATTCCTTGCAACACCTGTAAATGTATGGGATGGCTGTACTGGGTTATGTTGTAACAGGTTTTCTTGCACATTTCTTTCATTTTTGTTGAACGAAGAACATCATCACAGTTGTTTCTAGCTTTGTATTCTTCACAAACTACATCGTCATAATATGCATTATTACAATCACTCTCTAAATTTAAAAAGGATGCGTTATGTGGTAAGATAGTAATAAGTAATAAGCTTACTGCATAAGCCGCAGGTTTTTCGACAAGAATATCGAATGGAAGCATCAGTGTTGCATTGATTTTGATACAGTTCACAAAATTCAATAGAAATCAGGTCCTCACATTCTATTTACAAGATCATTTAATTAGTTACTGTATTATAAAGGAACTACTTTGATACTAACCGTCACATCCGGCACATGTTTTTCGACAATCCTTTGCAATATGGGGTAGAAAGCATTCCTCTACACCATCTCTATAGCAAGCACCGTTATTGTCTCTACATTTAGCTAAGTGAACGGAAAAAAACATGATATTAATAATAAGAATGCAACCATAGAGGAATATGTATTTTATATTTTACCATCACAAACACCACAAGATTTAGGGCAAGTGTACTGAAACGCAGCGTCGAAGCAAGATTTTATGTCAGAGCCTATTGATGATTGACAGTCGGTTTCATTGGTATCTTCACAGGTAGTGTCTAAAAGATAAAAGAATATTGGATTGTAAACTCCAAGATGTACAAAAGTGCTTCTAATTACTCGACAAAATTCCAAAACTTGTCTGAAACAAACAGAAGCTCAAGAAATGTAGGATCAGTACTCGGTTTGTTTCCATGGCTCTTGATTTTGAAAAGTGTTTGTAAATTGGCAAATTGTTATGATATATATACTTTTATACTTTTACAATTTCCTACGAGAATTTCGATTTGGCAAATTTTTGACAGAAATAAAAGAGACTTTTCTCATCAACACAAATTTTTCCCTTCTTATATGTTAGTGTGTTATATGATGCATATAATACATTTGTGTTTAAATTCATAACAATACATATAGGTGTCCTTATTTATACCCTTGTTAATTTTTGTGATGGAACCAATGCATTTTTGCCAAGTTTTTTTTTATAAAGTGTATGTGACCTAGGAGTGAATGAATTACAATTTTTAGAAAATCCAAGGAATTTTTGACATTCATTGGTATTTTTTTTATGGATAACGAAACAGAGATATTTTCTACAAATATTGATTGGCTTCCGTATACAATTTTTTAAATGAAACCATTTTCATAGGCGAAGGAGTAAAGAGATAATGTATTATTGCTTTCCTTAGTAAAGGAAAGCATCCCTTTTGAGAAAATATCCTAACATTTAAAATCATGAATCGAATTATGCTGTTCTTCAACGCTTCTCTTTAATGCTTATCGAAATTTCATGGTTTTTAAAGAAATACCTCATTCTCCTGTTCTGATATATTATGTCAATTGTCAAGTCAAGTCGCAATCCACATCGTTCATCCACAGTATTCTATGAGCAGCCTAATAAAAGAAGAAAGTTGGATCACCTACAAATTTATCAGTCTCGTTCTTAATGAAATTTACTTAAAAATCCTACTCGAGCAAATATTAAACCTCCATCCAACGTCCGGGTTCACAATTAAATAAATAAAAATCTTTCTGTAAACTTCAGGTCAGATATAGATAATAGAAATCGTGGCAAGTCCATCTCCAAGTTACTCTACGCTTCCTTTTATGAAGGAATGAATTATTTATGAAATAACTTTTTATGCCAATTTTTTCCTTTCTAATAGAATTCTCTCAGATTATCGGAGATGAAGTAGCTTTATACAAGATCCATTGATTTACGTGTGTGTTATATAAGTCAATCCTTTTTTTATAGTTAAAATTTCTTCACTACGCTATTTTTACACATCAACGGTTAAGTAAAGTTCTGTTTCTTAACTTTGCTCTGTGTTTATCCTACTTAATCCCAAGAACATATAAAATTTCCCATTTACATAACCTCAAACTTGGGTGTAAGGTCTCAGAGTCCACTTACCAATTGGTAGTATTACCATTTAATACTTTTTGACTGCAAGGTCAGATTTTAACTCAAACTTCTCAAAGATGTCCTAAAGAATTAAACAAGCTTGAGATCCCATTGAATGATCTTGTGGTCCGAACATTACCAACTAGCTTTTGATATGTTTATGAGTAATAATAATTCAATATAGATTATGCAAAAATCATTCATAAAAGAAAAATAATATATAAGTTTATACTTTATTTTTTTTTAATGGCAATATATCATTAACTGTTTATAACACTTTTATCAAAAGGAAAATATATTATATTCCAAATTATTTATTCTAAAAAGAATAATTATGTATTCTACATAGACTACCACTAAAACTCTATATTTTGCGTTTATAAAAAACCATATCGATAATTAATCCATTTATTATGCATATCAATTTTACAAAGGTATAACTTTCCTATATCTACGCATTTACATAGCATTAATGTCTAAAAGAAGGACGGAATTTTATACATTTCGAGGGTAAAACTTTGTAACGTTTTAAATTCAAGTTTTTCGGTTTCTTCTGTATTTGTAAATATTTATATATCAAAAATTGTAAAATTGTATTTTATTCATGGCATAATTTTTATTGTATCTATTAATCCTTCCTTCTAAAGGTGAATAAAAACCCAACTTAGCCTATTTTGCCCAACTATTTACAATTATTTAATTAATAATGAAATATGTTCGACCAATAAACGATAAATAAATAGAAATGTAAATAGGTGGCAATAAAATAGTAAATAAATTTCAAAATTATCAGGATATCGATGTGTTTTCTAGGAATGATCGTTGTAAAGTATTTTAATTTATTTTCATATGTTAATTAGCCAAATTACAACAAATTAGAAAAAAAAATTAATATAAATGATAAAGTTGAATATTAAGGATATTATTTTTGGGAACAGAACCACCTTAAGCTCTTGTTTCTTCTTCTTTGGGTAAACATTTTGTTGTAAATAATAAATATGGAACAAAGACTGATAATCCGACGATGTTGTTTCATCTACCAACTGCCTTGGTCAACAACAGAATCAGTTATTGATGGAAAAGTTCGATAAATAAATAATTTATGGATAAATAGGGCATTCACGTTGTTTCGTTATAAGTTAATAATTTATACCTTAAAAAATGAAAATATAATACTTTTAATGTGATTGAATCAATGCCAAAAATGACTAATGAAACTTGTGGTTCATGTGGAAATAAAGTGTCAAAACAAACTTTGATTTGATTTAACTTTAAAAAACTTCTTGTAAGTTATTTTAAAGGAGTGAAAACTTTAAGGAACTTTTTAGAAGTCAAAACATCAAAGGATCAATAAGAATAATAAAAAATTGAATTAAATTTAGGAACTATTTAAATCTTCAAAGTAATTTTTATAAAACAAAAATGAAAAATGAAGATATCATTCGTACATGTCTTACAGGAAGTACGGGTTTGAGGAGTTTAGTACTTCTGTATTTAGGAGAAATTGAGTCAAAGCCTCCTCAGAAATCAATAAGTAGAGTTGTCTGGGTATTTTACTGATGTTTGTCTCTTATGTAGCGTCTTGTATTGATTTGGGTTGTCATCTGCATTATGGCCTTTTAAAAACCCTTTTTGGTCCTTTGATATAAAAGTTGGAAAGAATATGAGCAACCTTTGGTTTAAGATCCCTACTAATACCGGCTGGACAAGGTAAATCCAGCATAACTTTAACGACTTATTATTAGACTTGTATAGGTTACGTGATACAAATTTAATACTTTGCAACAAGCTAAATGTGTTAGATATCGAGTTTAGTAACAAGGTTTTTTGAGTATCTCGTCGTTCAAGCATGGAAAGTTAGGAGAAATTCAATAATCAAAGCTCACCACGCGAAACACTCCGCTCAGGATAAAATTTCCTTATTCAAATAAACAAAATCAACAGTTTATGACGTGATAAATGCCTTTGATGAGGAAGGGAAGACTGAGAGAGCAGCATATTCAACAAGATCTGATAAAATCCGTACTAAAAGGCTCGTAGCTGGATTGAAACGGTCACTTAACACAAATCCAGACACGCCAATTGCTAAGCAGGCAAATTACCGTAACTTGAGTAAAGGGACCATCAAAAATGCCACCAGGATTGGCATGGGTAACATGTCGAGGATAATAGCCTCAAAGCATCTGTTAACAAACCAGAATCAGGCCAACAAAATCAACAAAGATAAAATTCTTATTAATCAAATGAAGTGTAAAGGTGGTTAAGTGCGTTTATTTTTTTCGGACGAGAAAATCTTCACTATTGGTGTCAACCATAACCGTAGAAACTATAAATGGATCTGTTTGGTTCCTGATGAGGTCAGACCAGTCATAAAAATAAAGAAACAAAGAGTCAGGTTTCAGTTATGATGGTCCTGGCGGTCAAAAGCACGGAAGGACAAGTTATGCCCCCCCCCCCAACTTCTTCTATAAGGTCCAGAAAATGACCATGTGGAGGTCTACAAGGACGTTCTCAAGGATGTGGTCATCCTATGATTAAATGAGGTCACTACTGATGGGAAGTCTTATACATTCCAGCAAGACTCAGTACCTGCTCATAAAACCAAGATTGTCCAAGAGTTATTAGAACAAAATGTGCCGGATTTTTGGCCTCCACTCTATTGGTCAACCCGAACCTCAATTTATGTGGTTTTTACTTGTAGGGTAGGGTGTAGAGGATTGCTTGCAAGAATAATTATGCCTCAATCACAGCCTTGAAGGCCTCCATCGTCAATATAATGAAGGACCTGGCACGAGATAGTAAGAGCATACAAGACATCATGGCGCCGTGTAGAGATTATGATCGAGAACGAAGGCTTGCATAATAAATAATCATTTGTATTTTATGTGGCTATTGAATAAATGAAAAATAATCTTTCTATCTCATATAAAAGTCTCATAATTTGCCGTTAAAGTTATTCCGGATTGACCTGGTCTACCCTATATTTTATATGATGTATTCAATAACGTAATTGTTCTGTATTATTTTATTTCCATTTTTCTTTCTTGTGGATTAGAATGATGATGTCTCTGATTATATGCATTGATATATATCCTTGTGAAATATCTGTTTATACACCGACACTATTGTAGGTGAAATTTTCGGCAAATGCTTCATAAAATTCGACAAGGAGGCAAGACGAACCTGGTGATTCTTACTTTTTGTTATATGCCTTTATATAATCAAATATTTCATCGTTGGAAATGTAACTGTCAATCCCATTATATTCTCTACCAGTATTTTGGTCAATTTTTTCTAAAGTTTTGGTTAGATGAAATTCCAATCTTTGACTGAGTTAGATTCCCTCCAGGTTCGACAAAAGTCACATCTACTACATGAAAAAAATTCAGTACATTTATCAATACTGGAAAAGTGCTCAAGTGCTATCTTTCTAACTGAACTCAGATCTCCAAATACTGAGCCATCCTTGTCACCAATTGGCCTCACACCTTCCCTCTACGTCTGACAAAAGTAACATTTTTTACTTGATTTATATTGAATATATTTATAAATACTGGGAAAGTGCTCAAGTACTATCTTTCTAACTGAATTCAGATCTCCAAATACTGAGCTGTCAACCCGTGTTTGTGGTTGAGGTTTGTTCTATATATTTAAAAGAATTTCTGCAAGTAATATTTTCTTCCACAAGTTTTGACTTACATCTGACTAGTACTCCCGTGTTTTCATTTTTTTTATCGGTTTCAATTATTCATTAACCTCAACCGACTCGGTACCTGAATTTTGCAGAGTTTCCAACTTTTCCCTCAATTGTCTATTCTTACTTACTTTTTGTTTCCCCAAACTTAAGTTGAGAGTTTTACACTTGGCTTCAAGATTTTCTAACGTGTAAAAGGGGGAATAAATTCCTACCTAAATTTGATCTGAGAATTCTTTTATTGTTTTTTTTAAAACTTGTTTTTAGGTTTCAACCGAATCAAGGAGTGATCTATCTCAGGGATTTTATGGGTATTGAGATTGCAGTAAATTATGGATATAAGGATGAGTGGTCTGATACGTGGGATGGAAATGTTATAAATTCTTGTAGTTTCCTTAAGGTCTTCGATGAGACGAAGATATAGTCTAGTCTACTCGTTATTGTGTTGTTATTCCTTGCAACACCTGCAGATATATAAGATGGCTGGACTGGGTTATGTTGTACCCTATTCCTCAGATTTCTAGATCTTTTTTATCCTTTCACGTCTCTTTGTGGCTTTCTGCTTATATTGAGGTCCCCCATTATAATAATATTGTCCATTGGAGATAGACCGTAGAATGAGAAAAGTATGACCTTATGTCCTTAAATATTAAGCTCCACATTACGTAGTTCCTGCTACTATCAATCTTTATTATTGTTTGATTGATATATTTTTTTACAATTAGAGCGATTCCCTGCAAGGGGTAATTATTCTGCCTTGGGGATTTTGTCATAAAAGTAATGTGTGATTTTGGAACGAGGTAATTATTTTCTTTAAATTTCCTGTAGTCTTGTATGTACAAGAGAGACAGCGTTTAGCCCTGACTAGAGTTGCGATGGAGTTCACATTAAATATGTTGAGGGATGACATTTTAATGTTGGCTTATGATTATGAATAAAAGCTTTTTTATTAATCTCTCAAATATATGTTACATCTTCATTAGCATTTTTTTCATTTGACCTCTTCTATTTCGACTCTTTCACAAGTCTTGATGCCCTTTTTGGAATCTTATTATTCAGGGGTTTACGACTAGGTGTTACCTCAATTTTAGCTTATAAGCTAGAACGCAAATATTCTAAGAAAATGAAATATTTCTATATTTCAGTGAATTCAATTTTAATGTTAAAATTTGAGTCGAAGAAATATAAAAAGATATATTCAAATTGCTAATTTTTTTCAAATATTTTATAGAAATACAAATTCCAATGATTAATTATTGTCATTGAAATATATTTTTAAAGGTACTCGTTTAAACACTTTTACGAAATATCAAAGGAGCGGAGTTCATAACAAAAGAGGAGGAGAAGGCACCCCGAAGCCTTGATAACAAATATTATACTTAAAGTTATTTCAATACTTTTTTCTTTGTTCTGCTCCTCCCACACAAAATATATTTTTCCTCTATCCTGTAATAGAATATCCCTCTAAAGAGAAGGTGTGTTTTCAATTATACAATTAGGATTTACTGATTGTTATTACTATAACTAATGAATAACTTAAGATACTCGATGGACTCGAAACTTGCGACTCGAGTTGGACTTGAGTCAATATTTTGAAGATGATCTCACAATCACGACTTGAAACTTGTCTTGGACTCCAGAGGTACAATATTGCATACTCAGGAAATGCGTTAACACTTTGGGCACAATATTATAGTAATATACTTGAAATGAACGCAAATGACATCTGAGTTAATATTATACTCATTGAGGAACTTGTCCCTACTATTGATCCTGGTATTGAAGTTGAAAGGTTCATTTATTCCTAGTAGAGGGAGAACCATGCTCAATATTGAATGTCAAGACGATCCCATTTCTTTCCCCTAATGTCCACAATTTCTCAATATTTTTAATAGTTCCAACGGACCCATCACAATCTGCTCAGAGAAACAACGTCCCGTATCTTTCGAGAATTTCTTTTTAGTGTCCATCGGGATTTTTTTATTATTATTGTGAATTATCCTTTAAATCCAAAAGAAGTTCAAGGACTTCCATACTGATTTAATGAAAGGGGAGCCAAGGCCCCAATACCAACCTGAATTTCAACTATTCGTGAAATATTTCGTTGACCATACAGGACCATCTCTTATCTTGATTATTTCTCGGTTTATTCGACTGCAAAAGAGTGCATATCTTAGTAAATGGAATATCCTATGGAAAATATTTATAACCAATGCTTTCAACCTTTTCTATAGAGTAAAGGGGATGTTATTATACACGTTTGACGTGATAGTTTGACACTTTTAAAAAATTTATAAAACAATACTTAAAATCGTTAATAATTAACCGAATTCAAAAACTATTGGAAAGGTGTGGCTTCTAGCTTTGAACTCTACTTAAAGTGGGAGAGCTTGAAATTCTAAAATTGTGTAAGGGAGGTAAAATAGTTAAGAACTAATGTTCTTTAGGGAGATTGTGCAAAATATGATAAAATATTTGAAATAAAAGTAACATCATCTTGAAGTCAATAATTTTCGTTTTCAACTTTAAATTAAAGGGAATCAAATCTTGAAAAGAGTATACTAATACGATTCTGTGGCAACGAATTTAAAATTGATTGACTGAAAAAAGTCACAGAATACAAGGACGTAAATTCCATTTTTAACTCTTCTGATTCACTGTACATGCAAACTCTAAGTGATTCGTCTAATTCGAGAATAAATGAATTAATTTTGGGTACCATAAATGGTTTATACAAAATTTAATCTTTTTTTTTTAAAAGTCTTTTGTTTTTTGATAATCTTCTTCGGTGAAAAAATGTATCTTCATATTTTTCATATTGTCCCGTAAATATTTTAATAAAGCATTTGGCTTTGTAATTTGGTTTTCATAAGGACGTCGTAGGCTATGTTTCGTAGCTTCTCTTTAATAGCACCACCTATACCATCTGAAGGTCCCTTCCTTTGACTTGTCTCTAAAAAATGCAAATCAGCAGATAATTGAATGTCCCCTTGATTAAACGTGAGGCTCAAAAAGGCTGAAACAGTTTCTATATTGACCAACACACCCATTGCAAAAGTAATATATTTTTAATTTTACTCATTTTTTACTTTGAATGATTTACATACTGTTCTGTAATAAGGGTACGGCTACAACATTACTACTACATCAAGTTGAAAATTCTAGCAATAGTGATGTCATAGACTATGAATGTCAAAATATGCCTATCTTGCCCAACAGTCGATGCAATACATCAGATGGAAAAATACAGCAAGCCCAACTACATCTTGGTCTAACCTTGGATTTCTATTAACCTTGGTATAACTTATTACTTCATTTAATTATCAAAAATAATGAAGTATGAAATAGCCACGACGTATCAAGAAAGAGGAGGTAATTAATAGCTTACACCAAAATACGTAGGACATTTTTGTTTTAGTAGGATAACGACGTGGATTAGTCGGATAATTTTTTTTCTTCTTCCACCTCAAGACATCAAATATTGAAATTTGATTATAACTTTCGAGGCTACTCGCTCGAGATCACTAGCTGCCCCAAAACTATAGAAGAGTTCATGGTTCGATGGCTTACTACCCAATTTGGACTCCACACCCTGGCTAATTTCTTGTATTATTTACTTTAAGGCGCAGCAATTCCTGAAAGTATGTGTTATTGTCTTTTTTTATTAGATTCTTCGCAGATTGCCCGGTCGTCCTTGAAGAGCTCTTCTGTGAAAAAGATATATCTTCCTTAATTTCATCAATTGCATACTGGACTGCCTCCTCAATCTGAGCAATTCTGAATAACTTTTCATCTTGTGGCCCTATCATTTTTTATGCTCTTTTGAATAACTTATTCGAGAACGAAATGATCCGATAACCCGTTTGAACTTCGCCTTGCCAGTTTAAATTGATCTGACATGACCATGTCGGATACGCAGATGTGATCTATCCTACTTTTTGATGTTTTTTCCGGATAGTCTATGATAAAGGTAGGTTGATAGTTTTTTGCTACATCTGCAAGATCCGTTAAATTGTTTTCATTTTTTCCAGCATTTTAATTCTGAAATGTTCGGGAATCCAGATTGTGATGTGAAGTCTTGCGCTTAACCACCTCGTGAGGGTTGAAGTCGTCGGCTATTATGCCCCTCTCCTTCTTAGTATTACATTTAAACTTTCCTAAAGTTGTCTAAAAAAATTTCCTCTCTAAATGGAACATATACAAATAAAATCTTGTATATTGTAAACAAAAAAATTACATCAAATGAAAAAATATTTCCTTCTTTGGTGTCAAAAATGTAGTTTTGAGTGAAATCATTTCTGACCATTATTGTTACACCCCTGGATAGGTGCTTTGAATCTTTTAAAATCGCCTTTGAGGATAAAATTTTAAACTTTGAATTTATAAAATACAATCAGTCAGTTTTTTGTATTTCTAGTGTCCAAAAGATAGACAACATCAAGAAAATTTAATGAGTTCAATCATTTCAATAAACAATTCCTCTTTTCATTGTCACACAATCCATTCATATTTGCTTCTAATATTCTAAATTTTTCAGATTTTTTTAATACTTGATCTGAGGTACTTCGACTCCTCATTTTCTGAGTTAGTCCTTGATCTTTTTTTTTTTTATTCCGCTATCTTATTTTCATCTTGAGGTATCTCTTTCTCAACTTGTCGGACCTTTTGATTCTCAAGAGAACCTCCTTTTGATTTTTCTATCCTGCACTGATAGCCAATGTTTTCGATGCTGATTGGTTGAAATAGAAGGTAATGTGCTTAACAAAATTACTTTTCTCTTGCACTTCTTGGTAAACTTTTTTTTAGTAAAGGAGCAGGAATGTCGCAGTGCTTCTCGTAGAATTCCATTGGAAATCCGTCAGGGACAGGCGATTTATTCTTTTTTTTTTTTTTGTAATTCATAACGTATTCGCGAATTCCCTCCGTTGTTATTTGTACGTCTAAAGAATTTTTACTTAGATCAGACAATTTAGGATGTACGCCATTGCTTAAAACATCATCATTGTGTATTATGGGAACAAAAAAATTGTATCATGAGAAACATAGAAACCATGAATCGTCTTGCATGTCCGGCAGGGGTATAGATTTTGGTAGAACTCTAAAATCCTTCTTCTTATTTTATCCTGATTGTTGACTTCATTACCATCCCAATTTATTAGTAATTTTATTTTCCTCCTTTCCATTTTTCCTATCTCTAATTTCCTTATTCTCTCAAAAATGATCTTCTCTGTCTCTATCATTCTAAGAACAGTTGTCTTATGCCTCTTTCAGCATAAAATGAGCTTTTGAATTCTACACTTTGGTTCGACATTTCCTTTTTTCTTTTCTGATTTTCTTCGCTTGGCTTCTTTTCAGCGCTCCTTATTACTCCTAGTGAAATAAATTCACACAAAAATATATTAAAACAATATATGTAGGCAAAACTTTATTTAATATCATACAAAAAATTTGACTTTTTTAATTATGCAGGTCTCTGAGAAATAAAATTTGCTATGTACTATGGAAAGTAACAACATTTTTGCTGTAACCAAAGAGCTGCAAAAGTCTTTTAAGGAAATCATAGAATGAATATTCCAAGGAATAATAATTTTTTTTTCTGGACTAATAGGATCCTTCATCTAAACATCCAAACCTTATAACTTGATTTCATACATGCTTATTTTAAGCTCGTTGGAAAACCTGATGACGTGTTCCAGACCCTTAGTGAGTGAGGGATTCCAAAAATCAGACATTCAAGGAAGTCCTGTGAGTAAATCCTCACAAAATCCTTGATGGCAAGAAGCAGTTCAGCGGGGATTTTGTTACCTGCGATTCCTCCTGACAAATGCAATCTTTTCCATTGACGAACAACGATTCGAAATTCCGTATCCTACTCTCAAGTGAAACTACATTTCACACATTTTAAGCTTTTGTATATTCTTTCTCTCCCTGTCTTTGTTTCTCTCTCTTTCTTAATCTATCCAAATACATTGACTTTTCTTATGAGATCAGTTCCAAAATAAGTTTTATCCTTGCTGTGGTCTTATTTCAAATTAAAAATGATATAGAGCACTTTAAGGAAGGCTCTTTTTTAAAAATAATAGTTCAGACTTTCTGTTATCAAATAAGATACTTTTTAACTTTTTGAATATATTTTGTCTAGAAGCTATGCACCTCTAAACAAAAGCACATTTTTTCAACTTTAAAGAAAATAGCTCGAGTTATTATTAGCTTAATACAGACATTTTAAAAATGGTTTTAGAATTTTGTAACATTAGCCTTTAAAATATATTCACAAAATGCTTTGAATCTTAAAAATAAGTAAAAATAACAAAAAATGTATGGCCTTTTTCTAAAGTGCACGAGGCTAAGAGAGAAAAAATAAAGCCATTTGGAATCAGGGGATCAAACCTTACTAAATTTAACAATTGGGGTTCTCTAACCATTTATCTGTTAAACATTATCATTAATCTATGTATTTAAATAAGAGTTAAATAAACCTATATCAAGAACGTAGTAATAGTAATATATATATATATATGTATCTACAAATAATATGCAACATTTTTGACTCTTATTAATTAGAGGAGCCTAGTTTATCATGAAAATAGAAGTTTTATTTTGATATTTTATCAAAAATGGAAATCATTTTACACAAAAAAGTAATTTAACAATTTGGAATCCCATGTTTGTTAATTAACAAACAAAAATATACATAAAATAAATTTAATGATAAATACTTTATAAAACAGTAAAACAAAATATATGTCTAGCTTTTTATTATCCATTATTTCTTAGATATAAAGGTATGTATGAAGCCTTTATAATGTACTAAACCTCCAGTGAGCTTTTACGACTTTATTTCCATAATGACTAGTGTACCTTTACTAAACATATTTTAAAAACATTTTTTCTTCCATTTTAATTCTAAGTTTACCTTATATAAGAAAAAACCACAAATTTTTTAAGATTCTATTAAGGTAGGTTACGACAATTGTCATGTATATAGGTATACATATATAAACGACGAGTAAATCTTCACCCGATAACTTTATATATTAATACAAATTGGCCATTGTCATTATAAGATACACAAGTGTTGGAGATCTTCCTACCTTCATGTTACTTTATGAGGGAAATTTCATCTAGCCTAACATCCAAGATGTCTTTGAGCGATGCTGATGTTAGTGAGCAGATTAGCAATATCAGAGCTTTTATCGAGCAGGGGAAGGGAATGAAAAAAGCTGAGGAAATCGATGTAAAGGCTGAACAGGAATTCAATATAGTGAAAGGGCGTCTCATTAACCAACAAAGACTCACAATCATGGAATACTGTCAGTTAAGAGAAACAAGTTGAATTGGGAAATAAAATTTAATCTTCTGAAATCCTCAATGAAACGCGTCTCAAAGTACTTAAAGCTCGGGATGAGAATGTGGACGAAGTCGTTGAAGAATCACGTAAAAAGCTGGTCGTTACTACCAAGGACAAATCCAAAAATCGGGTTTATACACATAGATCCATGATTCGTCACCTGTGACGATCTTATAAACGTCTTTTGAAGCACCGCGACCGTATTTTTTCAACATTTTGTTGCACCAATCCACACGAGCCTTCTTTAGAGCGATCGTCAAATTGTACGGGATCCAACCAAAACAAACCTTTTTTACAGCCAGGTGTACATACAATATCGAATGTATCCTTGTGGAAGAAATGCCAGAGGATGCCTCTATCTCACGGTATGTCACATGACGATATTGTACACTTCGTGCACGGCATCAATGTTCTCTGGCACAACAACTGTTTTTGGACAACCTTCACGGTATTAGCCTTTGTGCAAGCGATGGTCACGTTTGAATTCATTAAACAAGTTTTTTGCAGTGCTATAGGATTATGCTTCATCGCTATACAAAGATTTAAGTTCATCATTGCACTTTTGTCGTCATAATCCACGTCGAAAGTTGTGAAAAATAATCGCACGAAAATGTTCACGACTTAATTCTATTTATTTGCAAAAATTAATTTTTTCAAGTCAATGTAAATTAAATAAACAATGGTCGTATGTCAAAACATTCTGAGTATGATTTTGCTACAAAAATGTCAAACTTACCAAAGGAAATGTAAAATTGAGCCTGGCAACACTTACTGTAGCCCTGGCCAGAAATATATATAGCAGCCTACGTAGTAATGCTTCGATGTCTTTGAGATTGACGAGATTAGTGTTTCTGATACAATTTGTCCAAGAATATTGTGTCTTGTATCAACCGACAGCCTGGTATTGTTCCTTCTTTTTCCTTCAACGTGTTCGAGTTATTTTTTCTTCACATAGTATTCTGAAGTTTGTGAAGCTTGATTATAATTACTCTCACAGTAGGTTAAGGAGCTTAATACGTATTTTCATGGGTTTTTTTTCCAAGCAGCAGAGTTAGACTTTTTAATTGGAAAATTATCATATCCTAAAATGAGTATATTAATGAAATGATCAAATCCTTCGTTGAATAGTATTTCTAAAATTATCAAGTATTCCTGTTGATAATAGTAATGAAATGATCAACTGATTTTCTGAAGTATTCATTTATTATGATGTCTTCGATCTCTGTTCTTGTTATTTTTTCTTTCGAAATAAACTTATTCTCAACATCAACTTACAATAAATTCATATTTACCGTACTTCATTTTTTTTTACAATTTTTTCATATTTTTTATTTACAATATTTTTTACTAAGTCTGTATAGTTTATTATATGCAGACTCCCAAAACCTTGCTATCGTTATTCGGTGGAACAAATACTTCTACACACGTGTAGACTTTCAATTTTTTGCACAGAGAAAGTTAAGAGTTCTAATTTTGACATGAAACAAAATAATTGCTGGAGAGACATTGGAATCATGTTCAAACATTCAAATGACAACTCCAATAGCATCTCTTAAAACATGCTTAGAATTTGAAATTTCATAATTTGTATCAAAATTTCTGAATCACCATCCCAAAAAAACATATATTTTATTAATTTTATCAGTTTTAAGCTTCTTGTTGAAGCTGAGAAAATGCTCAGAAACGCAGGCGTGCTCCCGTGATAATCCCTTCCCATGATCCTCAATTAATTTGTTTTTAGTTCAAATATAAAAATTACTGATTTTATGCTATTGTTTTTTTGTAAATACGGGAGAGGGTACGGATTTCGTTTTCAAACCCTGAATATCTACATGTATGATATGAAGAAAGATGAAAAAACGAACAATGGTTTATTATTATGTAAGCCATTAAACTATTTTGTTTCATTAAAGGAACATTAAAAAATTAAAAAAAGAAAATATATATATACCTACAGCTATATATGTGTGTATATGAAAGTATTTATATGTTTGACGTGTGCAGTCATCAATCTTAAGTGCGCATTGATTTAAAAAAAAGTAGGTTTAAGTGCTGGTATATGCAGTTTGTTTGTGTGTCAGTGTGTTCATAAGGACTCATTGCATTTCTATTTTGATTTTGAGGAATGTATCCTATTATCTTATTAATAAATAAGAAGGTAATTAGGATCCCATCATACGTCTTCAAAAAGGTTAGAGAAGAAATTCTTTTAATTGTTCTTAATTGAAAAGAATCACGCTAAGAATGTCAATGTGCCGCCTGATATACCATCAAAAGATGGCACTCCTCCCATCAAGGGGGTGGATGATAAAGGTTCATCGCTCTCGAATTGAATATTTTTCGACAATGGTGAGCAGGCCATTTTTATGACGAAACAAATCTATGGAATAAGCAAGGAATCTAACTCAAAATGTAAGATTTGATACTTGTAAACTGGGCATAAGCAGTTTATATGAAGACTACTCACTAATAAAAAAAATTCAGATCTATAATATCCTATTTAGGGCACCATTTTATACAGAAGTCAAGTTTGGTAGGAGTATGAGTTAAAATTCAAATCAAAATCATATATATGAAGTAATTCAATACCACAAAGAAATAAAAAAAAGAAAACTCCTAAATAGCGAATTTAAATGTATAAGAATATCATTAATGTTCTAATTATATTTATTGTAATACTCAAAAAATCAAATTTTTGTTATATTACATGTTAACTATTGTCTTCAATCAAACAACTTATAATTAGCTAGTATGGCACACACATAGTAATATATTTATTTTTGAACATATCCTGGATCTTGGCAAGAGTAATATTCCAATATGGTAAGAAGCAATATAGCTACTTAGAAAAGGGTTCCTGAGTCAATCAGTTTGGAAATTGCAAAAACATTCAGATCTTCCAATAGAAATCTACAGAAGCAGGGGTGGGCGGGCTGATATTTTTTAAACAAATAATCACTTAACAGTAACCCAATAACTATTTATTCGTAACACTCTATTTCTTATGAGTAGTAAAGAGATCAGGAGTGAGGCATGAAGTGTTCAAGATATATATTTGCCCATATTGGCAGTACAGCACGAATTCAAGCCTATAAATGGAATTGTGATAGATACTATTCAGTAGTGATTTGTGCGTTATAGGCACTAAGGACACTTAATGCTTCTTATTCAGGAAATAATTTGCTTAAAGTTGGAGTTGAAGCAGACTTGACTTTAGGAAGATTGCACACATAGGAGCTGAACGTGAAGGGTCACAACTTTCTTTGTTCTTAACTGTATTTTCGATTATATTTTTCTTAATGTAAATCTTCATTATGCTTAGTGGTCAACCTATGGTAGAAGTTCAATGGTTTGTCTACGCCCAGCATAGGTAGAACAGAGTCCCCAATTGATTTTCAGTAAGTACTAAACATACTAGAAAACTTGAACAATTAGGCTGGAACCCATGAAAATTCTTTCGTTGAACGGAAACCCCGTATTCCTTTTAAAATGGTGTTTGAAGCATTTTGCCTAGAAATCCCAATAGCTTCTGAGTTTAATATGCCGTGTGAAGTTTAGAGATTTGCTCACAATTTCTATATTTTTAAACCTATGCTCACCAATGAAATTGGAGCACACTGGAGGCTCTTTAAAAGATAAGTTCGCCTTGAACCCCATATATATTTTTTTCTGGATGATCTGTATTTGGTCTTTAATTTTGCTTTGAATAAGGAGTATACCTAAATAAGTGGACTAACCGCATTCCATATTTTTACCCTATCTAATATATTCATATGCTGCCTATCGTACCATAACGGAGTACTAAATATATATTCTAGTAATCTCTCTCTGCGTTAGTGTGGATGCCGATCGCTCCATCCTCTTTTTTTATTGAGACTCTAAGAAGAGTTGATCTACTGGATAACTTTAATAAAGGAAAACATCTATTCAAAGATTTTTCTAATGAAAATAAAACTTCCGTCCTGTTGGTGTTGACCAACAGATCAAATGGCTCTGAGAATGATTGCAGAGTCCCAAACATCGCTCTCATATACGATGTTATCTCCTTCAAAGAACCTGTACAGTAAACAATTAAGCCATCTCCGTGAAATAGAGCCAAATTTGGGCAATCCTTAACGTCTGCAGGAGTGACTGTAATCCTCTCGTGTTAATTGGTGATCTTAATGTAGATCTATATTAATCAAATTTTGGTACCTAAATATTCAAATATTGGCCCAGCTTATCATGGAACTTGACTCATCTTTCATAGGACTTCCAAAAGCTTCTTGCGGGCAAATGATCTAATTTTTTCCGTTCTGAGTTAGGAAAACATTCGATCGTCATGAAAAGTGTTGTATAGAAATACATCAAAAGCATTTTAATGATGGATTTTTTTTCTAGATGACACATGTCGGAAGATTTGCAACCAATGGGTAGATGAGGTCGTTCCGTATTTAGTTGAACTGGGGAAGTATTCGATTCAATTAATATTTCGGAAACATATAATTTAATTCTTTAGGGTCTAGTTCAGAAACTTTCAGTACGAAAAAAAAAAATCACCTTATCAAATTGATACTTTGAATATCATAAAAATTAAGATTAATCAACATTGTTTATAAATATATATTACATAAGCCTAACTAATCAGAGTTTTAATATGACGTTAAATATGATAAATATAAGTCAAACAATGTGATATTGTTATATTAATATGTATAAAAGTATCATATTTCCAAATTTTTTTCATCTATTATAATTTAAAAGGAACTCTTCTACATATTTATAATTGTGCATACTCGAGAAAGGACATTTGTATGAATTCCAAAATTCCATGAAAGACATCGGTACTTAAAATAAGGAGGGAATTGCTTATAACTATTTCAATTTTTTTTATTAGTTGAAAATATTGAATGAGATCATTCCATCAAGCGTTAAATTTATGACATCGTTAAGTTTCTACATTTGCATAGTTATTTTTTATATATAAATCTATTAAACATCTAGTAATCTTTCTATCTTTCAACTTTTCCAATTTTAAAAAAAGAAGAAAAAAGCAATAAAACTAACTTGTAAAAGTATGTACTTCTAAAATTTGTCAACTATTTTAAGTGTTTTTTTAAAGAACAAATGATAAAAGACCTGAAAATATTTACTTGCGGATATTATACGACAAGATATTTTTTTATTTGAATCATTTTATATTTGATAAAATAATTTATGGAATAAAACTAACTCTACTTAACATTTATACATATAAACTTTGTTATAATAATGTCTTGTTGAAGCTTTAAATTCAAAAAGCTCATATTTGAATAGACCACACGATATTCAAGTATAATTACTACATAATAATTGAATAACTACATATTTGGAACAGGATTTATATTTAAAATTGTTTTAATATTGTTAATTTTTAAGCCAAATATTCAAGAAACATTAGTTTATGCATCCATTCTTAAATTTATTTAATTTCCAGCTTTAAAATTTCCAAAAAATCCTAATCTTCACAAACGGTGATAATAAACTGCCATAGACAAAATTGGACACCATTTAAATGTTTGAGGCTTTGCTCAAAGTATTTCAAAGAGTCTGAAATAATCAAGTGCAAGCTTAGATTACATCTTGTTGATGAAACAGTACAACAATCTTCGACTTGCTAAAACATTTAATAAAGGTGTAGTTCAATCGTAAACTTTTAAAACGATCTGTTCCTGAACAAGATACTTAGGAAATTTTTGATATTGAAGAAATGTATGATAAGGAGTAAACACCATGTATATTTTCTGGAGATTATTCATATGCGTTAGTGAGCACAATGGTGCTATTGCCTGAAAAAACAAGAGGGCAAGGCTCTACATTACAAACACTGCAGCAAAAATGAGCCGGAGACTTTGGAAGAAGATAAAAACAGCTAAAGATTTATGTCATCATTTGAAACTAGAAAAAATAATTTCTAGATTAGTTCAAAAGTTTTTTATTCAGTTATATCTCAAAGATATTTTCCGTTGTATTATCGATAACAAAAAAAAAAAGAAGAGATATTAAACCAAGTAAAAAAATACCCACGTCGAATTCTAAAACAAATACCTGTTACTTAGTAATTGTATTCTCTGACACGCTATGATTATGTTCGCCAGACATTTGACACTGCTTTGTCTCACCCTTAAGTCATTAGAAGTTGGTATGGGACCATTCATGGATATCCTGGTTTTACAGCGCAGCCATTTGAGGATTTGATTATTTGAGCTGAACATCAAGAGAAGGCCAGATGCGAAAATATTTTTTGCCATTTGACGAAAGATGAAATAAGTTTAAAGAAAGTTAATTGAATTTGATGGTAGTCACTATACGGATATGTAGACATTGGAACAGGAGATTCAGATGATTCAATGCCTCCTGTTAATGAAATCCTAATTATTATGGTAGTTGCTACTAATGGGAACTAGAAGGTTCCCATTAGAAGCTTTATAATCCATTGATTGTCTAGACATGAAAAGGCAAATCTGATCTTTATAACTTTTCATAAAATCTATGATAATGGTGTAATAATAACTATTATTACCTACATGGACTTGCATAAAATTTTGCCATGCTCAATTCCCTTGGAGATTTCTTTGATCCAGATGATATAGATGATCTTGACTGAATAGGTAAATTAAGATGTATCTCCGATAATTAGTTACAAGACAATCATACATATTCATGAATCTCTCTTCCATTCCATATGGGTTTTTCTTAATTTTTATCCTGATCTTAGATCTTCATTTCCCTGCAATAAATACAATTTTTTTTATGTAACTCCAACAAATAATATATTCCTTTTCATTTTCAACAACTCAAAAGATACGGGGAAAAAATTATCACATATTTCAACATGTGACAAACATCAAATGAAACAGCAACTTTGATGTCAGGATTTGAAAGATGGAGAAATGTAGGTTTAATCAAATAGTCAGAAACAATTTATTAACCTTCAAAATTAATCACATAATTATCAGTGTTCCGTTATAAATTTTATGGCAAGGGACAGAAGATAAATAAATTACTGCTATTTGGAGTATCAAAATCAAATGTACATACCAGATGGTCCATTGAAATCTGCACACTTACTAATTCAATGATTAACTGAGGTTGAGTATTTGAAATTAATTTTTACTTTGATGTATTAGAGCATAAACGATTAATTAAAAAGCTACCCAAATATAAGCTCTCTACATTAAAAAACGTATAAGTCAAGAAAATGATACTTGAAGGATATCAACAAATTTGCATACACGCACTCCAAGCAGTTGGGCGTCCATGCCATCATCAAGTCGGAAGCGTTAGAGAGGAAGAAATGCTCTGTCTAAAAGGCCAAACTAGATCCGGAGGAGTTAAAGAAAAATGCACTGGCCAATCCCCTCAAATCCGTGAGGCCATATGCAAGAGATTGTCGAGAGAACTATAAAAAAAGTAGGTGTAAAGAGCCTTGTGAGGATGGAGAGACTACTTTTGACACCAGCAATGAAAGAAACACATCTCCTCAATTGAATGAGTCTTTTGGATTCTTTTTTTGACACTTTAGGCACCCATAAATCCCTGAGGCCAGCCTTCTACACTTCAACTTTTGATCCATGTCGAGGGGAAGGCCTGCAGTGCCCATCATCCAAACACCTTGGCCCTCAATGGTACAATCAGACATCACTGTGACGCCATGACATGGAAATAGATCAGCAACTGGGGCCAAGCCTTTCCCTCCTTTCCGAATCATTTCTGCTAAGAGTGGCTACATTTATGATTAAGAGAGCTCTGGCATACATTTATTTATATTATTAATTTTGATGCCATAAGAATAATTATCCATAAATCCACATTCTAAACGTAAAAACGATTACTAACACGATCATTTCGAAAGTATGAAACATGAATGAAATTACCTCATATACCAATCATTCCCATTAATCAAACAATTATTATTACAAGATTTCATATTCCTGCCTCTGCATTAATGATGCTACTCATTATATAGATGTACATTTATATAAACTATATTATATGAATAGCATCTGACGAGTAATGAGTAAAAGAAACCACATTCGAATATTGAAAACAAAACATAGGCTTTTTTCAAAAATCAATCGGAAATGGAGGAAACAGAATCGACAATTCCCATGTTTTTTTATTTTTATGTAAGAATCAACACAAGAGTAACTTAGCTCCATTTTTTAGCTATAACATTTATTTAGACTTCATTTGATTTGTAAATTTTATTATAAGATATATCGATGTATTGAAGCTGTTAAAAAGTATCAGTTTTGTACATGAAAGAAATTATTTGCCTGGGCAAAAAAAACGTTACACAAATCTATCATTTTTTTACAAACATTATCTGTTTTTGTTTATCTCAATTATCACATGTAAAATAATTTAACTATTAGAGCAATACAAAGAGTATAAATCCTTTTGTAAGAAAATGTATCTTGACTGAATAAAAGTCAAATTATGAACGCAATGCTCAATTATGTAATTCTTACCTACTCTTCCAAAATAATTACATATATTTTATTAGTTATTGAAAAATAGGAGAATTTGAAGTAATGTATTGTCCATGTTCAACAAATCAATGTTCCAAGCACTAATATAAAGACATACATGTTCGTACATGTACAAATTCTATGTTGTTGTTTTTTTGTGCTGTTGGTCTCTTTGTTCTGGATTAATTGTATGTAAGTATTTTTAATGTTGTACAGAGAAATAACATCTTTTAAAACTCGCCCAAAAATATTTTATCCTTTTTAGTGTTTTTAAGTTGAAAAATAATTAAAAAATATTGATTCTGATATGCATTAATTTTAGTTAAAGTCGTAAATAAATAATTAAATATGAGGTCAAAAAATGTATTCCCATGTTGTGTATGTTATTGTAAATTTTAAATAAAATGATGTATCGTTTATCCCTCTGTACATATGATCAATTAGGATCTAGGTTGGACTCATGAATTACTTCATATTGACAACCATAATTAAGATATATTCCGGTGTATATATCACGTTGTTTATTGTTTTATTAATAACAGCTGACTTATAGTATTCTGACACTTTGATTGAACTTTCGATCATATCTTGAATCCCTCTTGCAACATATCTATTCTTTACAGCTCCATTGAACATCAGTGTCACCTATGTAAGCTCATCAACTGAATCTTTTTTCAAAGTTCCAATGTTTTGAATTGCTTTGTTTGCTCACTTGACTCATGGAATTGTTTCTTTAGTTGACCTTAAGAACATCCACCAATTGAGTCGTTAGGTAGTGAAATTTTTATACGCATCCATTTTTTTTCTTTTTAGAAGACAAGTTCACAAATTACATGAACCATTAGTCACTTATATAGACCACTTTGATAAATTGCCCTTAGGAAAAACTTTGAAAAGCATCAAATTTTTCAGATTGATTAATATTTTTTCTTAATTTTTGAAGTTTCTGTAAAGATGTCACTGTGGATTTGTCCTGAAAATTTCATTTAAATAATTATATTATAATATATTGTATAACATATAATACACCAAAACAACTATTTACTCATCTCAATCATGTAAATTTTGAGGGGTTAAGAGCATTTTTTTACAATTGTCTTATAGCAATGTTGTAGAGCACATAATTAGCTGTCGATTGCTAAGAAAAACCACAAGCAGACTGTAAGTGAAGACGATTGAAATAGCAGTGTTCCTCCTCGCGGGGTTGTCCCAGAAGGACATTGGGGAGCAGACAAGGGCCTCACAAAAGACAATTTACAATGTCATCCAGATAAAAAATAAATGGAAGATTGTTGCAAAATCATCTGAAGAGTTTAGTAGATCCTTAAGAACAAAACATCAAGTTGTTTCCAGGCGTTTTAATGTCTGATGACAACGGGATTTATTAAAGCAAAAGGAAAAAGTTGATGGCAAGGCCTACTGAAGGCTCTGAGGTAGATTGTCCTTCTGCGTTTGAAAGCTATTGCCTGTAGGGAAATTACTCGGACTCGGAATGGGACTCTATCTCATCAATCTCGCAAGGCCCAAAAGTTTTTTTCTGGATAACTTTATGTCTTTCTAGGGAAATCCTTACTTGAAATCCTCTATACTACAGTGTGTTAGTTATATTTGATTCCAAGGCTGATTCATGCAACACTGGAACCAGATGTCCAAGGAATACAGACAGGATACCT
The DNA here is from genome assembly GCF_016086655.4 of Lepeophtheirus salmonis. NCBI lineage: Eukaryota > Metazoa > Arthropoda > Copepoda > Siphonostomatoida > Caligidae > Lepeophtheirus > Lepeophtheirus salmonis. The sequence goes on from NC_052143.2 coordinate 8,589,545, forward strand.
GCACAAGGTTTCGTTTTTGATTAAAAAAGGAAATTGTTTCAACAGATTGTCACATTTGTGGATGCTAATTATTACTTCATTGAACCTTTTTGTTTTAAAAGTTTTTTAATGTATATGTTAAGGGCAAATCGAGCATTGTTCAAAATACCCATTTGAGTGGCAATGTGCAAAATCCCGGGCAATCTATTAAATATCCAATATAATTGTCATTTTATGTTGATTTACATTGGCAGGTAAAATGATTGTGGATAATTTGAATATTTAACAATTCATTGCAAGCAATTAGATAATGTATGTTTCGCACATTTCCCGCTCTAATGGGCATTTTGCAAAATACGCAATATTTCACATTACCCGTAACAAAGTATATGCATACATTTATTGAAAATAATGAATGTATAAAATATACTTTGCCGGTATGTAAAATATAAGTAACCCAAAGTTTTATTAGATCAATTGCAAACAGTTGTAAGAGAGTGAAAATAAATACAAATCTCACTATATGGACAAGTTAAAAAAAACCTAAAATCTATATTGTAACTTTGACAATTTGAAAAAATAATTTGAGGAGAGAATAAATAATCCAAGCAACGTTTCATTAGATCAGTTAAAATCAGTTGGGACAAAAAGAGAAGGAGAAAAGGATATAAACAATTACATTTGGCGTAAGTACTTCGAAATTGATCCCCAATTCTACTTAGAGTTCAACAATGTCAACAATGCCACGAATGTTCAATAAGACTTTGAATACAATGGAATAACTATTTAGAGAAATAGACAGTTTTTTATTAAAAGTAGGGTATCGAACCTTTTGAACATCGCTGGGAAAAGTCTATAGAGTTGAAAAATATTATTTTTTTACCCCAATTTTTTTTTGTTTTCATTTTTGTGTGGGGTACTTGTAGGACTTCTCTTGTATAAACATACAGTGAGTCAAAAGTATTAAAAACCAAATTAACAAACACGCTTACTATGGGAAATATTCATGGAAGTACACCTGAAGATAGGGTTTGCTTCTTTTGTAAATCCGCAAGGGAAACTGCAAATCATTTTTTGTCTGAATGCTGTGCCACGGGAAAATACAGAGATAAAATAGTGCAAATGGTATATAAAAATATGGAATAACTTTAAGACCAGTCATTTTGCTATTCTTTATATTTGCCCCTACCAAAACAAATTAACTAGTTTCTTTCAAAAGTTTTTATGGTATTTTATAAATTTAAATGTATGAAAACCCCCTTACTGCTTGACATACTAATATATGTAGAAAACATGGGTTTGTTTCGTTAACTTTGGAAGCCTTTTTACTTGTTTCTTCGTATCAAATGATCATATTGTATTTAAAGAAATTTATTTAATTAGAATAAAGTTGTAGTACTTTGTTACAAAAAAATAGCAATAATGTTCGCTATACGCGTGTATTTTCTCTCATTTTCTGAATCATGGAGTATTCTTATTCTGATATTTCTCCAAAAGTACTTAGGCTATGTATTTAGTTGATATGTAAATGGAGGGAAAAGAAAACAAAGGAATATGAATAAAGTAACGGCCTTTAGGGGAAATAGAAAAATACTTCAATGAACCTTATTTTTCAAATTTACATGAAAGCTTTTCATTTATTAATTAATTATTCTTTAGTTATAAAAATAGACTGTAATGAACGTAATTAATATGTTATTTCCCATCTTCCAATATTAAATTACGTTCATTTTTAGTATTTTAAATTTTTTTGGCGCCATTATTACGCAATTTAATTCTCTTTTCATAAGAATATACAATTCATTTTTATTTACATATATATGTGTCACATATATGTAATATAAGTTTAACTTAATTTTACATATTTTAAAATATGAAGAAATCTAAAAAGAAGATTGATAATTCAATTCCGCAGTAATTTTACTAGGTTTTTTGAAGAAATCATTAGATGTTTTTGGGGGTTTTAATGAAAGTAAATCATTTATTTGAAAAGAAAATTAGATTTTAAGCATAATAAATATATATTTCCAAAAATTATATAAAATCAAGATCTTTTTATTTTCCTATTATTCATTTTCCTTAAATTTGAATGTTGTCTATGTCTTGTAGATTTTGGTTGTGTTTATTTATCATATTATGTAATAAAAATACGAGTAGGGTAGCAAATCGTAGATTCTGAATTAATGTTTATTTTTCATAATTTTGAACAGGAATAGTGATTATTTTTTGACATTCTGTTTCCGCCGTCCTTTTTATATCAACAACTAAACTATTTATGTAGTCATTTAATCATCTGGAGCAAGTTGACTTCCTGCCTTTATACAATCAACACGTCGCTTGTTTTGTCTTGAGTTTAATTCGTTTTAGAGGAGTTTCAAGTTCATTTTCACATTTTTATTTTGATAATGAAAGTGTTACAAGCGCACGTCCTTCCTCTTCTGAACCAGCATTGGACCTCAGATATCTTCATTCCACCAATATCTGGACTAATCGAAAGCTAGAAGAATGTTCTCATCTTCTTCTTTTTGCAACATAATAGGGGCGTTTCTTGATAGAAGAAGCACTCTCTCAGTGAGTGGAACATTTTCCCCGTTTGTCACTCAACCTTTGACGATGGAAAGTGAACAGCCGAATAGTTATAAAACAGAATCAAATGAAAATAGAAAGGACGTCAACCTCAAATGGGGTACCGTCTCATGCAACAAGAGGGGTAAAACCCTATCCCACGATGGGAAAGCAAGGTTCCAGGGAACCTCAAAACAGAAAAAATAAACTTGGAGTCAGAAAGCCTAGCTCCATGGAAGATAATAATCAGAAAGAGCAGCTCTCTGCGCATGAAAAAACTGATAGTTAAGGTACTCGAATTAAGAAACGAGAGAGGGAGGGTCATTCTGACAAAATTCCAAAATGCCTCAAAATTCAAAGCCGGAGTCTTCTGAGCAAGAAAAGGTTCAATAATCGAAGCAAAACCGTTACCTGACTAGGAAAGTCGCCGCTACACCAACATAAGAGCGGTGATCTTTGTCAGTAATTATGCTACAGAACAATACGTCCGAAGGGTTATATTAAACGATACACCTCTGTTGCCAGTCTTTCTGGGCGCAAAGTTGGAAATACTAGAGTAAATAAGGTCAGCGCAAATAGAACACCTTCGATTATTTAAAAAAGTAATCGGTAATATTGGTCCAGTGGTAGGTCAACGTTAATGTTTGGATTTGAATAAAAATACATCAAAATACTGCTGACTTTTTATAATAGCTATTAATATTATAACTTATGAAAAGTCAAAAATTAATGATTAGCTGCATGTAAAGCATGAAGTAATTCATGACGATGACTAATTTGACTGGATCTTAACTACGAAGCATTCGGATATATGGATCTGCATATCATTCCCCTTCCTAAGTGTTTGTATTTTTTCCAATTGGATGATATTCAATTCACACGGACTTCTGATCCTCTCTTCGACTTCCTATTTTAGGGATCTCGCCTCTTTGTGCCTCACTCGATTGATCTCATCTCCTTTAATGGAAAGATCATTCAATGTGCAAATCCCCCTTCACATCAAGGTCTAGGACCTTGTCAGTCATTGTCTTGATACTTAATAGTACATGTATCCCTCCTGATCTTCTATGGAATCATCATATACTTCTATAACAAGAACTAAAGAGTTCCATACAAACACTTCTATTGAAATATCTGGATACAATGTAAAAGATCGTCAATTCCAGTCGATAATCCTCTTCAAGACAGCATAATTGTTTCTCACCGTATTGGAATAGTACTCCCATGAGATTGTTTGTCATAAGAGACCATTAAAAGTCGTTTAATTGAATAAAATAGTTCAAATGTAATAACATATTAATAGGATGGTTTTAATATTGATTAGACAAATAAATTAAAAATTTGAACATAAAAAATATTTAAAAAAATCCCATTTATGTGTTTTCCTTTATTTTTGGTATTGATATCATCGACTTTGTTTAGCTACGCAAATTCTATTTTATTATTGTCAAATATTTTTGTCACTCCTGTAGAGGTTTAAAAGTCCTTTTCTATTATTATATTCAATTTTGTTAGTCAAATAGTTAAATTTGAACTCTATAATTATTATTTCCAAGATAAATTACAAATTAAAATGTAAGTTTTTAATGCTTTACATGATCATTTCATTTTTAGTAAATAATATCAGCATGTTCTTAATATGAGGTTATATTTTTGTAATAAATATGTTATTAACAAGGAAGCCATGTCAAAATTAATTATTTTAAGCAACGATAAATATAATAAATAATCGAAACACAAAGAAAACTATAAGTACCTAGAATCGAGAATATAAATAAAATCAAAGAATATAATATAAATGCTGTTCTCACTAATATGACGTAAATAAACAGTTATATGTATAAAGAATGTCCCTTTTATCAGATTACTTTTTTTTTTAAAGAAAAGTTATTCATGCTTGAAATAGGTCTATTTTGCCTTTTTAATGATAAAAAACAAGATATTATTTATTTATTATAAATTTTTTATCTTCAATTTTATTTTTCTTTAAATTCGCTGATATTACTCTAATATGTACTACATAATACTCGTAGTTGATTTTTTTTTTTTTTTTAATATCTTTTTTCAAGTTTATGTAGGTATTTCTTTATGTTTCCATATATCAAAGAGTTGTCTAAACTCTCAAAAAAGTACGTAGTAAATAAATATGATACTAAAAAAGTCCATTTTCTTGATAATGGTTTTTGTTTTTAAACAAGTGTATTGGTAAATAGAGAAAATTAGAGGAGCAGGAAACTGTCCTCTTTTAATATATATAATCCATATGTCAATGAAATTATTTATCATAAATAAGCCAAACAATCAATATGAGAGTTGATAATATACCAGCCCATTTGCAACATCACAGCATTTTTTATTTTTTCAAACAAGATATTATTTTTATTAACTTATTTATTTTTCATCTCATTTATTTAACATGGATTTTAAAAAACAATTCGAATGGCTTTAGAACCCCAAATAAACTGGGAAATTAATTTAAATGCTGAAAGAATTTACGCTGCAGTAGCTATTTGCTTATTAATCAATACTAAATAATTTTCTATCTCCTTTTGATCTCAGATAAAAATTTTCTAACTATGGAATAATAATAATATTTTCGGGTTTAGACTCATTAATACTTTTATTAAAGTTGGAAATGAATTCGAAGGTAAAAAAAGATCTCTCGGATGATTTATTAACTTTTCCATTCATATTTATTTCCTCCGGGATTTTTTTTTTTTTTTGTGTAAGATGGTGCTCAAACGAATCAATAACATTCGCAGAAACCGAAATGAATTTTTCAGGTGCACATCTTCATTCCTCGTTATAATATTGTCCATTATTTCTGCACTTTGCATACATGGTGTTGTTAGTAAAATCAAAGTATTTGTTAATTTGGTTAAAACAAAGTTAAGTTAAGGCTCAACCTCTCATTAAAGTTGAAATATCCGATTTAAATATTTTCCTTATTGTTCAGGATGAATTTATAGGTGGTATGAATTTACATGAACGACCTTGTAGTTCCGTTCTAGACTGACTTACGTTGGTTAAATTGGTATATTAGGATACTAAATGACAAATATGAACAAATTTGTATCCTTAAAAAACATTCGTTTAATGCAAAGGTTCCCAGAATGGTTGATATCAACCTCCAAGAATCTGTAAACTTGAAAGGGTATTGAAGCCTTCAGCACCAAATTCCGCATTATAATAAATTTACGTAAATGCTTTGGAAAAGATTTTCTAAGAGAAAGATGATGCATTTAACGTATCACTAATTGATGTAAAGGGAATGGTTGTTACAGATTACAAAAAAATAATGACATGTAACAGAAAGAAAAATGAAATAGGTCGACATTAAGTTTTATAAACTTGTACACTTTGTCATATTTTCTTAGCGCGTCTCATCTATTTATGTACATATTAGTGTTTACATAACAATTTGTTTTTTATCTTTAATGTTAAGGTAAGAGGTCGAGGAGCTAAGTAGCTTTTTTTAATCTTGTAATACAATTTCTATTTTAAATTTCTAACAAAAATATGTAATCGTTCCCTGAATATTATATATATTTCTCGTTTTTGCTTTATTCATTAAAACTTGCAAATTGACACCCATAATATTTTGAAATGTTTATTAGTAATAATAACGTCGTTACCTTTATTGTATCAAGCAACTTTTCCTCAAAAAAGAAACAGAAAAAAGGCCCAAAATCATATGGTATTTAGCCAAATAAGTCAATCATACCAACTACTATATATCTCGTATTACTCCTCGACTATCAAAGTCATATTACTTCCTCGCCAATTTTAAAATGAATTATATATATATTTTGTAATATTAAATTATACATATTATATTATTCTATTCTCTATTTTAGTATTGCTTAGTAATAACACATCGGCCAATAAGTCCGGGGCATAACCACCAGATGGCGTCAGTAGCAAAATAAAACACATTTTTCGGAAGTACAAATATTTAAAAGGAGACTGGCAAAATTTCATTAGATTATTCAAAGAGATGTTTAGAGATATTCACGAAAAATAAGGAGTTTTTGCGTTGGTACATCACAATGGATGAAACATGGATTCATCACTTCACTTCAGAATCAAAACGGCAGTCTCATGTGTGGTGTTCAGACGGAGAAAGCCCTCCAATGATT